>NC_080079.1:24810496-25110496 GCF_949987535.1 Balaenoptera acutorostrata | reverse complement strand
GAGGCTGATTGCTGTCCTGGAATATTTTTAATTTGTGGAATTCCAGGTTGTGAATGAAGATAATTGAAGCATTTTCACAGCTACTGTTGGGGGAGGTTGGTGGGGCTTTTCAGTGGTGGTGGGCAGGTGGCGTTCCTATACTCTTCTGTGTAGATGTCTCCTTCAATGCTGAGAACCAGGAATTGCTTGAGGACAAGCCAGGTACCTGGAGGGGAGCAGTCCATGCCTCTTCCCTCTTTAAAAAAAGACAAAGTTGCAGGGGGGTGGTCTGCTTTAGGCAGTTTCAGCATGTTTCTAATTATAGTGCCCATTTGTAACCAAGACTTTGGCCTTCCAAGAAGACTTGATTACTATATTCATAATTCATTGGCAGACAGTCTATTCCCGATTCAATGATTTCTCCAGCCAGGGAGAGAATCTTGATCCTTTAAAAACTGATTTTTCACATTAGAATAGCAAAAGCGATTAGTTTTATTTTTAGCTCAGTTAAGAGCTCTAATGAAGCTGAAAGGAGGTTTTTTTCCCTTCTCTCTTTCTCCTATTCTTTCCCCTGAAGTGCTTTGGGAGGATTCAACCTAGAAGTTTGCCCCCTGCTGCCACTGGGTCTTGGTGGGATGCCTCTGGCCGGTTTAGGAAACCTATAGAGTGAGGAGTTTGTGAAGGTGGAGGGTGGTTGTCAGAACTTTGTACTTAGCTGTGCATTTACCAAGGCTGAGCCTCCTACCTTGACTCTTGTCATGAAGGTGAGGTGGAAGTGTGTGTAGGGTGAGCTTGGCAGCCTTAGCACCTAAACCCCACATTATATCTGAAGTTCTTGGCATGAAAGGCTGAGAATAATATTACTTGGCATTCATGTCCTTTGTTCCACATTATGGGCTCAACTTAGCATTCCCAGCCTAGGCCTCCCACCAGCTCCCCTGCACAGGCCCCCAGTCTGGCCAGAATGACTTACACATGGACCCCAAGTAGGACCACACACATCTCTCCCTCCCTTCCTTGACCACCTCCCCTGCCCTACCCAACATTCTAGAACTCCCTTCCCTCTGAATTCTTGGGGGTCAACTTGTGCCTGTAAGTGTAAATTCCCAGGTGGTGTTGGGCTCATGCTGTCTTGCACCACAGGTTAACCTGCTCAGGCTTATTACCCATTCAGATGCCTGCAGGGTCCAGGGGATGGCTTAAAACAGGAAAGCTGATTGCAGTGAGAACTGTGGTGACCTGCAGAGCACAGGCCCAGTCTAAAGGATGTAGCCATACTTCAACTACAAAAGACTGCTTTCATGCTGAGCTTCTGGTCTGGTGTTGTCAGATTTTCGATTTTTCAAGAGCAGCTGGAAATTCAGAGTTTAAAATGTAAAAACTTCTCCGAATTTTTCAATGTTGGAAATTCCATTTCCTTTAATACTTCATGGGGGCCAAACCGCTACATCTGGGTCCACCATTTTGTTTCCTCAGCCTTAGGCTTTGAGAGCAGAACCCACAGACCCAGCTAAGAGACCCCACATGAAAGCATCTTTGAGCCCCTTCTGCCTTGTATTCCGATAGATCAGGCAGACGAGCTGGTCCTACATGGACCAGGCTCAGAGTGGTCCAGGGGGTTCCCAGTTACCTTAGGGACCTTCACGGGGACCTTAGGGCAGAGCCGGCATTAACTTGTGGCCTCCAGCCCAGAATTCTTTCCATCAGTATTACACAGAATGCATGGTGAAGTTGCCTGAGTGTGTGGTGTCAATTTTTGTTGCATCTTTACTGTCCAAGCTTAATGGAAAATGAGGGAAACACTCTTCCCCTGCAATGAATTAAATGAGAGAAAAGAATATAAGACTTTATTCCTGTTGGTTTCTGCGTCATTTTTGTGGGAAAAACGCTACTGAAATTTAGCACTGAATAGGCGCCATTGAGGATCTACTGTGTGTCGGGCACTGTGGAAGCCACAGGGCAGAGTAAGCCACCCCAAGACCTAGTTGCTGTCCTTGGCACGCTTATACTCACGGGGTCCAGACTGTGAGCTCCTGGAGCAGAGACCGGGCCACAGCTTTGCCTGTCTCCCAACCCCCAGCCCTCTGCCCAGCACATCATAGGTACTTAACAAATTGACCTAGAGACATGGCAACCCAAGTGAAAGACAAATAAGGCTTCCAGCTAAAATAGTCAAACTGCTTCATCTGGATCTGAGGCTGTTACTTCTTGTCTGAATCTGATCTTGGCATGTCATGGCATCGTTTTCTCTTGGTGAGCAGCTGCTTATTGTGACAGACTAGTATCTTGACCTGATACTGAATAATATACCATTATTCCAAGTGATATTCCCTGGAAAACCTGAGGTGGGGCTGGGGGAGGGAGGGCCGGTGCTCTAAGGGTAAAAAGCTGTGGTTAATGCATTCCTTCTGAGTCCTTCTCTCCGTTTCCCCTCTTCTTAGTTTATCCTGACTCCAGCCCCTAAGATATTCCCCGGAAAAATGGACCATTGCTGCGTGTTCCCCCCACCTCCCCCCGTTTCCGGGCCCTGAAAGATTGCCTGCCATTCTCAGGGAGAGGGTATACAAATTAGACCCCAGTGGAGGCCAGCTCAGGGTGTTAGATGAGCCTCTGACAAAGGATATGAATCTTGGCCCCAGGTCCTGGTGAAGGATGGTGGGGCTGACAAGCCTACATCAAACACGCCTCTGTTCTGGGGGAGCCATCACTCACCCCTCTGTACTCTGGCGGCACATGCTAATGAGGGCCCAGCTCATATACTGTCCCTGCCGGAGCCTGGGCGTGGGGGAGGGGGCTCAGCCTCTTGGCAGATTTTCTAACCAAGGGAGCCCTTGGTGGAATTTTGAAGGAGGCAGCATCTAGCTCTACCCCCTCCCTAGTTTCTAGCAGTCCCCATTTGTAGGGGCCTTTCTCTTCTCTGCTTCTGCCTCACTCTCCTACTCCAGCCTTCCCAGGGCATGGACTCCTTTCTCAAAGCACTAAGAATTGCATGTGTGATTCATTCCTCTTGGTGGCTCTCATGTTTACAGGAAGACCCAGGCACAGGACAGATTCTTAACCTAAGGAACAAACGACTGATTGTCCATTTCAGGCTGGGAAATGGTCTTGAGAGCCCTTGTGAAAACAGAGGTTCCCTTTTTATCAGTGGGTGGTCCTGTCAGCTGAAGGGGAACTGAGCACAGATGATGACAGCGATGATGATAAAGAAGACACAACGATGATGGCAAATTAACATCTATTAAGTGCTTGCCGTGTTCCAGAACTGTTAAGAGTTTTACAGGTATAAGCTCACTTACTCCTCCCATGAGCTCTGTGGTGGGCACTATTACTATTCAGAAAATGAAGAAACTGGGGCTCAGAGATGTTACAGAGAACTTACCTATATAGCTAAGAAGCATTCCTGGGACATGCCCCAGAAATCTCGCCTTTCCATAATAAAAATAGGTGGAGGCTTAGTCTGCTCAGATGCTACTTCCTCTGTGAAGCGTTCCCCAGATGCCCACCCAGTTCCCCAAAGACGCAGAGTTGAAGAGCAGTGACTTAAGACGTGACTTTGAATCCTGTCTTTGACACATAGAAGCTGTGTGATCTAAGGGAAATTATGTAGCTTCTCTGAGATTGCTTCCCATTTTATAAAACGGGATCGACCTCATTTGGGCGGCTGTGAGGGTCAAGCGGGAGAAGGCCCGCCACGCCCTCGGCCCAGCCCCCGGCACGTGGCACTACCTCTTACAGGCAGCCCACCTCCTCCAGCCCTCACACGTTTTAAGCATATGTTTGTCTTCCCCATAAGACTGAGTATCTGGGGGCAAATTCCATGTTGTATTCATCTTTGAAAATACTTCCCTTGGAACTTTAAATACAGTCAGTTGACTTAGATGACTAGAATCGGAATAATAAGAGCAACTAACATTTATGAAGTGCACACTTCATGCTACGCTCAGTTCTCAGTCCTTGCAACCTCCTTGCTGTGTGGGTCCTACTATGATGCTCGTTTTGTAGCTGGGGGAACTGTGGCCCAGATAACTCAAATCACTGACTTGGGATCCCATCATTGGCAGGTGGTGGAGTCAGACGTGGATCCAGGTGGTCTGAATTCCGAGTCGGAGCTCTTAATCACTAGCCCATGGGACCATCCCCTAAAGATCCTTTTCTCCAATTCCCATTCCTTTTAAAAAGTTTCAAACAAGTAGGAGCTCGAGGCTCCCGGAGGGTGAGCTGGTCACGCTGCCCACGCTCCGTCACACGGCTAATTTGGTAGCGGGGCTGGAGCTGGAGCGAGCTCTCCCCACCGCCAGCCCAGCGTTCCCCCTCGGAGGTGTGCCCTGTCATATGGTGCTGTGATTAATTGGGAGAGAAGCTGTAGGAGGTTGACATTTTCTCAGCCTCATCTGCGTTTCCTGCCCACACGCCAGGCCCTGAATGTCAAAGCCCCCCACGCTGCTTTGCCTGGGGGGAGGAGGAGGGAAGCCCACTCACTACTATTAAGCAATTAAAAATATGGGCTGAGCAGATGTGGGACAGCCGCCTTTCCTGACGTGTTGGGCAACAAGATAGTTGGCTGCATGTCACTCTCGCTGAGAGACATTTAAGGGACTAAATGAAAAACAGCTACTCTGAACATTCAGGGAAGGTGGCTCTGAGTGCTGCTGACTCACCACCTTTCCAGCACAGCTGCCTGAACAGCCTGGTGGGGGGCAGTGAGAGAAGCGGGGACCCAGGGCTGTGGTCAGTGGCCTCTGAAACACCATGGTTATCTCATTATACCTATAAAGAGAGGCGGGGTCTGAAAACTTTCCCTGGGTCCTTGGGTCTGTTCCCAAAGCTGATGTGTTCCTCATTCCATTCCCCTATATCAAGCAGTCTGGAACCTCAGAAGTCAAGTTCATGTCAGGTTGGACCCAAATCATTCCTATTTTTCATTTCCACCTGTAAGGATGAGCCCAGGATTTAATTTACTAGAAGAAGAAATAGGGGGCTTCCCTGGTAGCGCAGTGGTTGAGAATCTGCCTGCCAATGCAGGGGACACGGGTTCGAGCCCTGGTCTGGGAAGATCCCACATGCCGCGGAGCAACTAAGCCCGTGAGCCACAACTACTGAGCCTGCGCGTCTGGAGCCTGTGCTCCGCAACAAGAGAGGCCGCGATAGTGAGAGGCCCGCGCACCGCGATGAAGAGTGGCCCCCGCTTGCGGCAACTAGCGAAAGCCCTCGCACAGAAACGAAGACCCAACACAGCCAAAAATAAATAAATAAATAAATTTATAAAAAAAAAAAAAAAAAGAAATAGGGACTGAGGTTGGTCAGTGCTGTGGTCTGATTTTTTCAAAATTCCTGTGTTGAAATCCTAACCCCAGGGTGATGGTATTAGGAGGTGGGGCCTTTAGGAGGTGATTAGGTCATAAGGGCAGAGCCCCAATGAGTGGGATTAGTGCCCTTATAAGAGAGGCCTGAGAAAGCTCCCCACCCCTTCCACCACGTGAGGTTACATTGGGAAGATGGCTGTTTATGGAAGCAGGCCCTCAGCAGACATAGAACCTGACCACGCCAGCACCCTGATGCCAGACTTCCAGCCTCCAGAACTGTGAGAAATACATTTCTGCTGTTTATAAGATACCCAGTCTATGTTAGTTTTGTTATAGCAGCCTGAATGGATTAAGACAGTTGGTGAAAAAGGCCTCCTTGACGTAAGACCTAAAGCTCTTGTTAGAATCTGGCCTCGGTACTTAGAAACAGGAACAGAGGATGGACTCCATGATTCTTTCCTTTTAGATACTTCCATATCCGATTAATTATCTTTTTCTCATTCCTTTAAAATGTCTCTCACATTGATCCTAACCTTTGCTTTCTGCATGTCCATGGCTGTATACACATCCTGTGGGTGGAAACTAAACTAGGCCACCCAGTGAGTCATGGGATGGGGTCCAGGCTCATCAAAGAGAGTTCACTTACTCTGTGTTGTAAAAGGAGGACTGGAAATGAGTCACTCCCCGTTGCTCTGCCGTGCCTGATGCTCAGGTTTCCAATACATATTTACTGAATGAATGAGATGCAGTAGACGGGGGTTTGTTGGAAGTCCTTTATTTTTTGCCACCCACAATTGACAATGACTTGATTTCAACTTCACAAATACTACGGAAATATTGAGTATGGCTTGATGGTGTGAAAGTTATACGGTATAAGTAGAAAATCACTTGTTTTAGAGTGTGTGTGTGTATGTGTGCCTTTTATGACCTTGATACTTTCAAAGAGTATTGTGCTGGGGACACAACTTCATTTTGGTGGAAAAATATCACTTCGGTATTTTTGCCAGAAATGCATAACCTCAGTCTGATCATGGGAAAACACCAGACAAACCCAAATTGAAAGGCATTCAACAAAATTGCCAATCAACCAGTACTTCTTGAAAAAACCTTGAGCCTCTGCTTTTGTACTCTGTTGGTCCCAAAATAGGTTTGGGGGATATGCTTGCTGTGGTAGAAAAATAGGACACTGAGCTAGGGTTTTTAAACACGACCTCAGAGGGAGAGGAGATGCTTCTCGCTGTCATCAACGACAGTCCTGAGCAGTTGGAGCTGTGGATTCTGACATCAGCTCCCTCACGTCACTCAGAAGCCTCCCAGATGTCTTTCTGTGACAGGGTGATACCTCATTCTCTGTCTCTCCCAACGGTTGGACTAAGGACCCAGCAAGATTATGTAGAGGGGCTTATCAAGTCTCTTAGGATGATACACAGGGAGGGTCTATTATCTCTAAACTTCACTGGGGACGCAGAGAGGTGAGAAACTGGTAGCTTTAGGCAAGCTAGAACCTTTTGAATTGGTCAACTTTCCACTCTCCCTTATTTAGCTGTAATCTTCCTGGGGAACCAGGAAGGAGAGGAGAGAAGAGGAAATATTCCAGATTTATACCCTTAACTTTTCCTAGAGGGAAGTGACCTTTACAAGAGGTCCTAAAAGGGGAGATCTTGTAGAATTTTTTATATATGCATATTCTTTTATGATATGTTCTTATATGATCACCTGTTATGTGCCAGGCAGTATTCTAGGTGCTGGGCATATGTCAATGAACAGAACAGACCAAAATCTCTGCCCTATAGAGGTAACATGCTAGTGGGGGGAGGCGCAGACAGTAAGCAAAATAAGTAAATACAGTTGTCCCTCGATATCCATGGGGATTGGATCCAGGACCCCAGCAGATACCAAAATCCATGGATGTTCAAGTCCCTTGTATAAAGTGGTGTAGTGTTTGCATATAACCTATGCACATCCTCTAGTATACTTTAAACCATCTCTACTATAAGATTACTTATAATACCTAATACAATGTACATAGTTGCCGGCTTATGGAAAATTAAAGTTTTGCTTTTTGGAACTTTCTGGACTTTTTTTCCCCCCAAATACTTTACATCAGTGGTTAGTTGAATCAGCGGATGCAAAACCTGTGGATAGAGAGGGCTGACTGTAAATAAGTAAATATTAGGAGGTGATGAAATGCTACCTGTGAATTGAGAAAAGTCAGAATAATCCTGGATAAAATCCATGTTGGGAGGCAGACGGTCTCTGCTGATAAGGGGGGATGGTTATAAAACAACGAATAGCATATATTAGGGGTGGGAGAATGGTTGTTGCCAAATGTCTCGCCTACTTAAGCTTTCTCATTTAAAGTTTCAAATCAAACTCCCACTTTGCGTAATTAGACAATGCATGGAGCAGTTGAAATGTCATGCCTTTGACCTGGGAAGATGCCTCCTAATCATTTTCTCTTGGCCCCCATCATCTGGGGGAGGAGATGAAGGAATAAGAGCACACAGGAGTAATTCACTCTCGGAATACTAATACCAAGATTATAACTGAAAGATGAGTTGCATGCATCATTCGGAGGATATTTGAATAAGCATGAAGGGAACAGTATAAGATACACACAAGATTGTTAATCTGTTAATACCGGTGTTAATCTGTTAATAGCGGGAACCCGGTGTTTGTGAGAGTACAGAGACTGCAGGATTGGGGTGTGGGGTGAGCAGGTGGTGGAAATTCTTTGTTTACCTCTGTTGTTGGCTTGTAGCAACTAGGGAGTATTGCTTTGGTTGGAAAAAGAAAATCTAAGGAAACATTTAAACAAACAAATTAAAAAGATGGATGAAAGTAAGGAAGATATTATGGAACTTCTAAGTCTCCAAAGTTTATATATAGCTTTTCTTCAGATTATTTATTCATCCAGGTAAATACTGTTCATTATCTTCATGTGCCAGGTTGTGCTAAAGATCAAGGGGGTGAGGGCACATAAAGATGAGTGAGACTTGATTTCTACCTTTAGGTAGCTTTGTCTTTTGAACAAATTTTAAAAATTTAAAAATTGGTTTATCTGGTTTACTTTTTCTTTTTAATTGAGGTGAAATGCATATAAGATAAAATTAACCATCTTAAAGTGAATAATTCAGTGGAATTTAGTACATTTACAGTGTTGTGCAACCACCATCTCTTTGTAATTCTAAAATATTTTCATCACCCCCAAAAGAAAGCAGTTAACCTCCATTTCCCTGTCCCTCCCAGTCCCTGGCAACTACCAATCTGCCTTCTGTTTCTATGGATTTACTTATTCTGGATATTTCATATAAATGGAATCATACAAGATGTGATATTTTGTCTGGCTTCTTTGGCTTAGAATAATGTTTCCTAGGTTCATCCTTGTTGTAGCAGGTGTTAGTACTTCATTCCTCTATATGGCTCAATAATATTTCATTGTCTACATATGTCACAATTTTTTATGCATTCATCCACTGAAGAACATTTGGGGTTCCACATTTTGCGTGTTGTGAACTAGTGCTGTTATGAACATGTGTGTACATATATTTGTTTCAGTATTTGTTTTCAATTATTTTGGATCTATACCAAACATATATATCCAAATTTGTAGTGGAATTGCTTGTTTATATTGTAGCTCTAATTAACTTTTTGAGGAGCCACTAAATTGTTTTGGGTTCCAGTTTTTCCATACCTTCACCAACACTGATTTTCTGGGGGTTTTTTTCTTTTAATAACCATCTGAGTGGGTGTGAAGTGGTATCTCATTGTGGTTTATATTTCCCTAATGACTAATGATGTTGATCATCCTTTCATGTGTTTGTTGCTGCTCATCTGTATATATTCTCTAGAGAAATGTCTATTCAAGTCTTTTGCCCACTTTTTAATTGAGTTGTTTGTCTTTTTGTTATTGAGCTCTTAAGAGTTCTTTATCTATTCTGGATACTAGACAGCTATCAGATACATAATTTGCAAATATTTTTTCCTATTCTGTATGTTGTTTTTTCGCTTTCTTGATAATGTACTTTGAGGCACAAAGTTTAAAAATTTTGATGAAGTCCAATCTATTTTTTCTTTTGTTGTTCATACTTTTGTTGTTATATAGGAATTCGTTTGCTAAATCCAAGGTCTTTAAGATTTATCCCTAAATTTTCTTCTAAGAGTTTTAGGTTGTTGATACATTTTGAGGATTTTCTGTATATGATATGAGGCAGGGACCCAACTTCATTCTTTTGCATTTGGATATCTAGTTGTCCCAGCAGCATTTTAAAAAAAAATTATTGAACTATAGTTGATTTACAATGTTGTGTTAATTTCTGCAGTATAGCAAAGTGATTCAGATATATATATATATTCTTTTCCATTATGGTTTATCACAGGAAGTTGAATATAGTTCCCTGTGTTACACAGTAGGACCTTGTTTATCCATACTATATATAATAGTTTGCATCTGCTAATCCCAAACTCCCAATCCTTCCCTCTCCCACCCCCCTTCCCCTTGGCAACCACAAATCTGTTCTCTATGTCTTTGAGTCTGTTTTGTCGATATGTTCATTTGTGTTGTATTTTAGATTCCACATGTAAGTAATATCATATGGTATTTGTCTTTCTCTTTCTGACTTACTTAGCTTAGTATGATAATCTCTAGATCTATCCATGTTGCTACAAATGGCATTATTTCATTCTTTATTTATGGCTGAGTAGTATTCCAATGTGTATGTATGTATATGTGTGTGTGTATGTCTGTGTGTGTGTGTGTATGTATATATATATATGTGTGTGTGTGTGTATATATATATATACACACTACATACATACATACTACATCTTCTTTATTCATTCATGTCTTGGCTATTGTAATTAGTGCTGTTATGAACATTGAGGTGCATGTATCTTTTTGAATTAGAGTTTTCCTCTTTCTCAGGTATATGTCCAGGAGTGAGATTGCTGGATCATATGATAACTCCATTTTTTGTTTTTTAAGGAACCTCTATACTGTTTTTCCTAGTGGCTGCACCAATTTACATTCCCAACAAAAGTGTAGGAGGGTTCTCTTTTCTCCACACCCCCTCCAGCATTTATTATTTGTAGACTTTTTGATGATGGCCATTCTGACCAGTGTTGGATGATACCTCATTGTAGTTTTGATTTGCATTTCTCTAGTAATTAGCAATGTTGAGCACCTCACCTTTTTTATGTGCCTGTTGGTCATCTGTATTTCTTTGGAGAAATGTCTTTTTAGATCTTCTGCCCATTTTTATGACTGAGTTTTATATATATAAAAAAGTTATATATATATATATATATATATATATATATATATATACACACACACATAGAGAGAGAGAGAGAAAGAGCTGTATGAGCTGTTTGTATATTTTGGAAATTAAGCTCTTGTTGGTCTCATCGTTTGCAAATATTTTCTCCCATTTCGTAGGTTGTCCTTTGTTTTGTTTATGATTTCCTTTGCCGTGCAGAAGCTTATAAGTTTGATTAAGCCCCATTTGTTTCTTTTTGATTTTATTTCTTTTGCCTTGGGAGACTGACCATTGCTACAATTTATGTCAGAGAATGTTTTGCCTATGCTCTCTTCTAGGAGTTCTATGGTGTCATGTCTTATACTTGAGTCTTTAATCCATTTTGAGTTTACCTTTGTGTATGGTGTGAGGGTGTGTTCTAACTTCATTGATTTACATGATACTGTCCCCCTTTCCCAGCACCCGTTGCTGAAGAGACTGTCTTTTCTCCATTGGATATTCTTGCCTCCTTTGCTGAAGACTGATTGACTGTAGGTGTGTGGGGTTATTTCTGGGCTCTCTATTCTGTTCCATTGATCCATATATCTGTTTTTGTGCCCAAAACACGCTGTTTTGATTGTGTATGTTGTTACACTTACGTTTTCCACAGATCTGTTAGGCTCTGTTCATTGTTCTTCATTCTTTTTTCCCTACTCCTCAGACTGGAAAATTTCAATTGACCTATCTTCAAGTTCAATGATTTTTTTTTCTTTTGTTTGCTAAAATCTATTATTAAAACCCTCTAGTAAGTTTTTGGTTTCAGTTATATTTTCAGTTCCAGAATTTGCTTAGCACCTTTTAATAATGTCTGTCTCTTTATTGATATATTCTATGTGTTCATACATAATTCTCCTGATTTCCTTTAGCTCTTTGAACATTTTTAAGACAGTTGATTTAAAGTCTTTGTCTAGTAATTCCAATGTCTGTGCTTCCTCAGGAGCAGTTTCCATTATTTTTATTTATTTATTTTTGTGAATGGGCCATACTTGCTTATTTCTTTTCATGCTTCCTAATTTTTGTGTTGGAAACTGGACCTTTCAGTGTTGTAGGAACTCTGTAATCAAATTCATCCTCTTTTTACTGCTTGCTGTAGACTCTAGTTATTGGTTTAGCAATTTTTCTAAGCTATTTTTGCAGTCTGTATTTTTTGTTATGTGTGGTCTCTGAAGTTTCTGTTCCTTTTGCTTGCATTCAGCTAGTTGTTTTGAGAAAGATTTCCTTGAATACCAGGAGTCAGAGGGAGAGGAAGGAAGAAAGAGAGAGAGAGGGAAAGAGAGAGACAGAGAGAGAAGAAAAGGAAAAAACCCCAGAAGGATCAAATTTTAAAATCTCTTCCAATCTTTGGAGATTGGGCTCTATACTGGGGAACTCCTTCAATTCTTAATCAAGTCGTTTAAATATTTTGCCTTAGCCTTCAATTCCTGCCTACAGGAAACTTAGAGATCATCCAGAGGGCAAAGCTTAGGGTCTTCACAGGTCTTTTCTGAGCACACATTCTCACCTGGGCATTTGTGTGGCTTTCTTACATGGGTAAGTGGCCTCTATGCATAGGAGCTTTTGACCTGAATTTCTCAAAGAAACTCTCTCCCTAGCATTTCTTCCTGGGCTTTAGGCACTCTATTATATGCCTCAGGGATCTACAGAGTTTTCATTTACCTTACAATGTTTTTGAGGAATACCCACTGTGTTTTCCACCCTGAGTGGTTCCAAGATAGGCTAAACAAAGACATACACCTTGCATGAGTCTTCAGGTAGCTCCCAGATAGGTTGGAACCAATATGGTTACTTGTGAATAAGGCCTATTCTCTTGCCTGAGAACCAGGGGTCAGGGTCCCAAAACAGGAATACAGGTTAATGTCTTCAAGACCACTCACTGCCAAGCTGAAGAGGTCAGGACAACCAACAAGTCACAAAGCTTTCCTACACTTTTAAAGTCTCCTTTTCTTGATTCAGAATTGACTTGTTTGCTATAAACTTTGGAGTGTTTTTCAGAGTTCTGACAAGTTGATTTAGACATATTTTCTTGATTGTTTGATGTTTCTGTAGAGGGATGGGCTCTTAGAGCTACTTACTCCACCATTGTTGCTTCTTCACAAACTAATTCATAAGTATAAAGCTGGATGAAGTCTTGCATTTTCACAAGACATACACACCTCCAGATCTTTTGGTTTTAAAATATATTTATATCTCATCTCACTTTAAGAACTGCTTGTGGTGACATATAAAAGTGCATATAGTGCCAAGGAGAGAAAAATAATTTTAAGTGAGGAAAGAGGGCAGAGGGGACAAGAATGAAAGAAGAAAGAAAACAAAACCAGGAGTAATATTATTATCCCCAATATATGGCTTAATGTCTTATACACTTTAACAGAGGTAGGATAGAAATTTGTCCCAGAGTTCCCTATTTGCAAATGCAAAAAGGGAAATACCATTACTTATAATTTTTTGTAATGCCTGAAGGTAAAAACAGACCTCAGTAGACATGCAGCTATATTAGGTACTAAGGCTGGAAGAAATTTCTCTTGGAGTTATTATTAAAGAAGACATTGTTGGAATTAATAAGAGATGTGACCTTTAGTATCTCCTGTAGTAAATGAATCCCACATCAGGGATCCCAGGCTTTTCTGTGTGTGCACATCAAGGGATGCCAAAGCCACAATGACACAAGTGAAGAGTAATGACAGCAAGTCTATGAGGGGCCCCAACAGTGCTGATTAGATGAGTGGGGAAGACAGATATGAAAATAAGGGTGGGTGAATTAACTGCTCTAAACCTCAGTTACCTTAGCTGTAAAATAAGAATAATAATAGTAAGTACCCAAGAATGTACCATAAAAGGAGAAATTATGTATGCGTCTGGAGTGTAGTAAATGCTTGCTAAATTTAGTGATGATTATTATAGTTCTAAAGACTTGTTTAGAGACTGGTGATGGCCTAAATGGTTGAGTCACCCCATTTCTTTTCATCTGCCCCTCTATTTCTAAGCCTGGACCATGCCACCAAGACTTTCAAATGGTTAAAATATACTCAGAGCACTTTGATCCTATGGGCCTAAGGTGGAGCGACAGTGTTTGAGATTTAGGATATTCCTAGTTCTGGAGTCCCCCGTCCTGAGATGGATCGCTCCCAGAACTCGGTGGAGATAACGTGCACTCCTGCTGGGGAGGAGGAGGAGGTGACTAGGTCTGCCCCACTCCACCCCGCCATCCCAAGACCAACTTCTTGCAGTGCGCAACCCACCTTGTATACAGATTAGGGCCATTCTGTTCCTTTTGAAACCCATCTGTACTGACTGCTATGGATAGTAAGAATGCATACAGCTCATGGTTGCTTGTGAGTGTTGATAAATGCACATGGCATTTGTACTTTTTTTTGGAGGGTGACTACAGTCCAGAGGGGTGTGACTGCCATGGCCCTGGTGTGATACAGCCTGAAGGACAGCAAGGTGCCCCCCGACCTCTGGTGGGATAAGCATGCATCTAAAATTACAGCCAAGGCTTCGTTAGCGTCTCAGAAAGAAGCACCTCTTTATAGCTGGTCATGAGCCTTTAATATGTGACCCTTAAATCATTTAGAACTGGACTAGCCTGAGCAGCAGTGAATACGCCAGTGGAGCTGGGGGCAGTCTTGAGCAGGCCCAGCGAGATGGCCGAGATGATCTAATAGATCTTTCTTCATCGCCAAAAGTCCATCACCCTGCCTCTCTCCTCCTTGTTAAATGAAAGCTCCCCACTCACAGGAAATAAAACTGCTGCCTGTTATTTATATATCTTCGGAGAGTAGCATAATTCAGAAACAAGGGAGAATGGTTTAAAACTATTTATTGAAAAGGAGACTGTTTCTTGCATGAAATAATCTTTTTGGAAAAGTTACCTTATTTCTTCTACTGCACTCGGAAAATCTAGATCATTTGTAAAGCAAAGGGCAAAAGACAAATTGATTTTTGTTGGCATGAGGTTGGTTTTTGTACTTTGATTAGTGGCTTGAAGCTGGTGAGTCATGTGATGGTTCTGGTATTGGGGGGGAGGGTATTCAGACTGAGATCATAGTAACTCTTTTTGACCTTGACTTTGAGCAGGATATTGCGGGAAGTCTTATGTTACCCCCAAGTCTCTAGCTATTTGCCACCCTGTGCTATCTTTTTGATTGATCTCTTGCATTAAGTGGGCCTCTCCCCTCCCTCACTGTGCCACTCCTAGACTCTGAAGTTTTGACTGGCTTTACAACATCTACAGGGTAAAGTCCATATTCATTGTTCTAGCGTTCTTGTTCCTCCAAGCTCTGACTTAAGCTGACTTCACTTCCAGCCCGCTAGCTCTCCTCACTCTCCTGCTTCCATGGTGTGAACCCTCTGCCACCTTCAGCCACTCTAGCTGCTCAGCACACATCTGGGCACATCTTGACCACTTCAGGATTCATGCTTCTCTTTGCCCTGTGCCCTCTGTTAAGATGTCTACTCCTTTCCCAGGTATCTGTCCAAAGGTACTCTCAGAAGCGCCCCACTCCCTTCTTGCCTGCCAGTGGAATGTCTCAGCTCTCCATGAGCTTACTATCCTCTGAGCTTGACATATTTACTGTACCTGCCATCTACTCAGCATAGATCTTGTGCTGAAACATCTCGTGTTGATGGTGTGTGCATTGACCTTATGGAAACTCAACTCTACCTGCTGAAGAGAGAGAGGGAGAGAGAGAGAGAGAGAAAGAGGGAGAGGGAAGGGGAAAGGGGGAAAGAAAGATTTTACCTGCCCCCCCCAATTCGTATGTTGAAGACCTAACCCCCAGCATCTTAGAATGTGACTGTATTTGGAGATAGGGTCTTTAAAGACGTGATTAAGTTAAAATGAGGCTTTTAGGGTGGGCTCTCATCCAGTCTAACTGGTGTCCTTATAAGAAGAGGAAATTAGGCAGACATCTGCAAGCCAAAGGAGAGAGGCCTCAGGAGAAACCAAACCTGCCAACACCCTGATTTTGGACGTCCAGCCTCCAGAACTTTGAGAAAATAAATTTCTGTTATTTAAATCACTCAATCTGTGTAGCATTTTGTTACAGCAGCCTGAGCAGACTAATACACTCTGCCCTCGAGTGGGTGTGAGGTCAGAGGTGTGGATCTGCCATTCCCTGTTCAGGCTCAGTGTCTGCAGGCTTCCAGGAATGTAGGCATCTCTCCATTCTGGCTGTCAATCCTGTGGTTGAAGATTATCTGCCTATCTCTCTATCTTTTTATCATCTATGTCTCTAGCTATTTCTTATCTAATCTATACTAGTGTCCCTAAACACAGGTAATTACATCATCTGGGGTCCCATCAAAGAATTGGTGACCTATTCCAATATTGACTGGGTTGGACTTATTGGAAGATGTCACTCTACTGACTTTTAATGGTTAATAAGGAATTTTTGAGGATAATATTAATTACGTGTGATTTTCATCTTTAGTGATGACATAAGATCCCAATTCCCAGATCTACTCTATGGTTATATAAATGGTACCTTTGTCTGGGTCAGCCCACATCATTGTGGCCCTTTCAATCCATTCTCCAAGGAGTATAGTAATCTTTTCTAAAAATAGGTCTGATTATGTCACCTTACCTTCCTACTCCTCCTCAATAAAACCCTAAAGGCCTCCAATTACTCTGAGAATAAAATCCCAAACTTCCTTTACAAGACCTGCCAGGCCCTTCAGAGTCTGGATCTTGCTGACCTCACCTGGCATGACTCGCCCCATCACGCCCCTGGCTCCAGCACTCTGGTCCATCATATGCCTCCTTGCTTCAGAGCATTTGTGCAAGTTGTTTTCACTGCCTGGAACACTGAGTCATCTCTTCATCAGCATCCCATTCATTCCTCAGATCTTAATTCAAGTGCCACGTTGTCTGAGCTTCTGCTGACAAACTCACAAGGTTCCATCTCCCTGTTGTAGGAACTTTTTACCAGGTACCCCTTATCACTTACCTCAGAAGCAATTTAACATTTGTCCACGTGATGATTTGGTTCTGTCTCCCACTAGAGTAAATTTCATGTGGTCAGGGACCATGCCTATTTTTGTGCCTGGCACACAGTGGACACTTAGTAGGTACTTTATTGAACAAATAAACATTTTTTTCCTTTCTAAATTAGTTCTTACAAAGCAGAAACCATCTCCTATCCATCTCTGTATCCCTGTTCCCCCGGAAGCTTGCCACATAGGAGCTGTCATTGGCTTCTGTGGTCATTGAGATGTGGTCATCTAGGGAAAGATGAAAGAACCATAAGAGAAGAGGACTAGAGGAAGATCCTTGGTGGGTCCTTGGTTTACGTGGAGGGACGAGGGGAGGAAAGCCCTAGAGGCTGATGAAGAACCAGGAGGAAGGTCTTAGAAACTAAGGAAAGAGTTTCAAGAACGACATGGAGCTCATCAACGCTAAGTGCTGCAAAAGATCAAGCGGGATGAGACATGAGAAAAGGCTCTGGGATGGGTAGTAGGATGGCATGTGGGTGAACCAAGGGAGGCAGAGCTGGACTGGTTACCAGAGATGAACAACAGAGTGAATGGTGAGAAAATGTAGAAACGGCTATAGACCATGGCTTCTCAGTCTTGGCACTATTGATATTTTGGACTGGGCAATTCTTAGTTGTAGAAGGCTGTCCTAGGTATGGTGGGGTGTTCATCCCTGGCCTCAGCTCATTGGATGCCATTAGCAACCCCCCCCCCACACACACACACCTCCAGTTGTGACAACCCAGAATGTCTGCAGACACTGCTAAACGTTCCTTGGGGACAACATTGCCCCTGGTTGAGAACCACCGCTAGACACTAGCATTCGCCCAACTAGTTGCCCTTGAGATGCTCCCAGAAAAAAAGGTTGCGTGGTCAAACACGGGTTGACAATACTGAGTGAAACACGTTCCTCTGCTGCAGGAATGCTCAGAGCCTTAAGCCACCGAGACGCACCGTAGCTCTCTTTTCACTGTGAAAGACCGGTGTGGAAGAAGCAGGGTTTCCCAGAACACTTTTACAGGACAGCATTACACAGCCCACAGGGAGTGTTCTGGCGAGCATACTTTGGGAGACACTACTGCAGACTGTGTTTGTGGGAGGAAGTGACCTAACGTACCCTCTGTCACTCAGGTAGCCAGCACTGGAGGGCGGTGGGGGACCTGGACCGATCTGCCCTCAATCTCAGCCCCTCCTTCTCCACCGTTCACTCTGAACTCATAACCCCTGGCCACCCCCTCCAGCAGCCCGTTCTTTCACGCCTCACTCAGCATAGGCCAATCCTGAGATTGCTTCCCTTTGCTTCAAGTGCCCAGAGCACCTCGGTTCCCCAAAGGCAACGTTACATTCAGGCGTCTCCCCGGCTGACCGGAAACACTGCCTCATCAAGCCGGGAAGGCACTTAGGAGCCGGCTCCAGTGGAAACCTGTAGGCTCAAAGGACCCAAGCATCTGAGTAGGAAGGCTGCTTCCCTGCAGGGTGCTGATATGGACAGGGCACTGGACAGGGAGCTCTTGGCATGTTCTGTGCAACAGAGCTGTTCAGCTATTCACCGAACCAACATTTATTGAAAGCCTTCTCTGTGTAGGTTTCTCTAATTCTCTGCCTTTCAATTCTCTCTTCTACCAAAGAATGGGATTCGTTTAAGAATCTCAGACTCCTTCCAACAGCACCTTCTGTTTTCTTTTCTTCATTCTGGAGCGGGCAGGAAAAGCCCCATCAAGGCAGTGGTGTTTAGGAACAAGCGCTTACAATGAATGAAAGAGTTCTGAACAAAAGTTCTGAAAAAAGAGGAGGATCTATCCTGGATTTTGTCCTCTTACCTTACGGGTTAGCTTTTTAATGGAGGCTTTCTTATTTTTTTTTTTAAATTTATTTATTTACTTATTTTTGGCTGCATTGGGTCTTCATTGCTGCATGTGAGCTCTCTCTAGCTGCTGCGAGCGGGGGCTACTCTTCCTTGCGGTGTGCGGGCCTCTCACTGTGGTAGCTTCCCCCGTTGCGGAGCATGGGCTCCAGGGGCGCGGGCTCAGTAGTTGTGGCGCACGGGCCCAGCCGCTCCGCGGCATGTGGGATCCTCCCGGACCAGGGATCGAACCCGTGTCCCCTGCATTGGCAGGCGGATTCTTAACCACTGTGCCACCAGGGAAGTCCCGAGGCTTTCTTATTTGCTCTTTGGGAATTTCATTATAAATAGTTACTGAGTGTCCTCTGTGTGGCAAGCACTTGTTGAGGACAGAGGGGCAAGTGGTGAGGATGAGGGCTGAGGGTGAGGCAAGGGAAAGTCAGGGCCTTTTGAATACATGGGCTGTTTCGCAGGCAGCAGCTCCCAGGGATGAGCCCTTGGAAAGCCAGGGTTAGCTGCTGTAACTTCCCTTCCATTATGGACAGAAGTTCCTCTGAAGGCCTCCGCCCTGTGTGGGGCACGCCAGGGTGACCAGCTCAGAGCACCTGCTTGGATCTAGGTGATGCAATCAAGGTGAATGTCACTCTGCCTTCTGTCCCTTTGAGTCAGCACCTCCAGTTTCCTGGCCTGCTGGTCAGAGCTGCCCGCAGAGAGCCCTAAAACATGGCCTTCTCCCCCGTGTTTCCATCAGATGCAGAAGGGCCAGCCTGGCAATGCTCCCATCCATCTGTGACAAGCAATTGGTACCCTGTGCCTGGGGTGGGACTTCTGATCTCAGCGTGGGGTTTACTGATGATCCGATGACTGCTGTTCTCACTGAGAGCCAGCGGAACGTGGTCAAATCACTGTTTGAACATGGCAAAGGGATGAATCGTGCTCATGTTTATTCCATGGTTTCAAAGGCTGCCGTCTAATGTTTAAGAGCACAGACATTAAATGAACAAATGGTCTAGTGGAGAATAGAAGAGATGGACGCCACCATGATTTGCTACTTAGTAGACAGACTTTATTTTTTTATGGCTCAGGTGCATAGCTTTAAAAGACTCCGAAAGTGTAGGTAAGATTTGGAAAGTCTCAACTGTGCTCCAAATTTGGAAAGTAGTCCCTTAGGCTAATGACATTTTTGTAAGAAGATGGTCTCCTTTTCATCATCAGATTGTCCCTTAAATTAGTTGCAGCCCAGAGGCCCTAAATAAAAAGCAAGAAATTACAATGCAGCAGATTGAATTGAGGTTCATGTGCTGTGTTTGAAATATGTGACTGGCTGTGGAAAACATGATTTTAAATGACTAGTGGGTTCCTCATGCAGCAACCCCTGAATGCCAGGTTATTTGCATTGAAAGCCCAGTTTCCATCCAGTTAGTGCCATAAAAAGGAGACCTCCCCCTCCCTTCACCGTGACCATGGCTCTCTTTGCAGGCCACCCTAAGCTGGCAGGGCCACACTGGAGCCTGTGCTGATGCCATCACACCTGCTGGAACCTACTCCTAAATTTCTAAGCTGGACAAGGCAGATCTAGTCCCTTGGGGTCCCATCCCCCTCTTGGCCATCAACAAGATTGGTGTCCGGGGAGGGGTGAGAACTGGACCTCTTTACCAGCCCTAGGCTCAGGATCCTCCCTTTCTTCCTGGCCTGGGTCTCAGGGTGCTAGGAAGGCAACTTTAAAGCCTGCCGTTGCATCCTGCATTGGTGAGTCTGTGCTCTCTGGGCAAGGGCTGGCTCATTCATTGCAGTGATTCTTAACCCTGGATGCAAGTGGGGAGATTTGGAAAAATACTGATGCCCAGGCTCTGACCCCTAGAGATTTCAATATAATTGGTCTAGGATGGGGCCCAGGGATTGGTGTGTGTGTGTGTGTGTGTGTGTGTGTGTGTACACAAGCTTCTCAGCTTATTCTAATGTTCAGCCAGAGTTAAGAACTATTGGTTTGGAGGAAAAAAGTTATCCATTTTTACTGTTCTAATTGGGCAGATTTTCTTTACTCAGACTAAGACAATGTGATGGGAAGACAGTGCCAAATTAGCTGTGCAGAGAGAGGGATTTAAAGACTTCAGGCAATCCTGACAAAATGAGCCATGCCCTCTGCCCACTTTACTCAAAATAAGAGAGATGAAAAAGCTCAGGCTTACAGGGTACAAGAACAGGGTCTTCAGGGGTTCGGGTAGGACTAGAAAGTAAGGAGCTTCAGAGCTAGAGGCTTGTAGATGTTGCACATATTTCCTCAAAATCAAATTCATTTATTCCTTCAGTCACTCACTCATTCATGCACTACCTCCTTCTTAAGTACCTGTTTGGTGTCAAACACTTTAATAGGCTCCAGGGGTGCAAAGATGAATATTTTGAAGGTGGGGACTCTAAACGGGCTGGAAACACAGGAGATTAGGGTTACTTTTCTTAATCAGAGATACTTGGCTTTCCACCTGGGCTCCTGTTCCTTTGCAAATGTCAGAACCCAGCATCTGCCCTTGAATTTCCCCAGAACAACAACAACACACGCCCACCTTTCTGCTTCACCACTTGCAATGCCTTGTTACTGACATTTTCTCCAGGACTTCTTTGTATGACGATGAGTGGCATATGGGCACCTCTTTGTCAGACACACGTTATCTCAAATACATCCTCCACTCCATCCTGCCTGACTCATTTGGTGATTACAGAGAGCTCATATGAATAGGCAAGTGTGCTGGGGCAGGAGAAGCATTTTAGAATGTATCAAGATTGAGTACTGGAATATATAGACATATTTATACACACATACATATATACACACATACCCCAAAAAAGTGCGGGTGATTGATCTCATGGTAGCTTCACTGCACACTTACTAGGATGGTTGGGCAGGGATTATTACACCTCTATTAGCAAGCAGGAATCGGAGACTCAGAGAAGTTGGCTGGAAAGCATTTTGATCTGGATTCCTCCCCCTGTGGATGGTAGATGTACATCTCTAGGATTGGCGCCTGGAAATACTTCCCTCTCCAGCCTCAGGCTCTCCTTTGCAGAGTCCCCACAGCAGCCTTCTCTACCTTCGAAAGCAGCAGCAAAGCCAGCGTTCTTCTGGGCACATCTCAGCCGGCTAACTATCCGTGACCACAGGGGGGCACCAAAGAGTTTCCATTACTTCCGCGTGCCTTAACTTTTCTGCGTTTTCTGCTGGGTAGCGAATAGGGACACAATTAGAAAATAGTGTGAACTTAGAAAAAGGGATGATGTTGGAAGGTAAAGCTTAAGCCCCAGGTAGAACACTGTGACTGGACAGCGGAGGTGATGCCCCTAGTTTTTACTCTGTTTGGAGAGGTGGGCAAAGGCTGCTGAGTGGCGTAGGTTTCTGATCGCTATCAGAACCACAGTGAGGCGCCCTGGGAATGTTTCAATTTTTCCTTAAGAAGCAAAGGAAGATGGAGAGTAACGTATGTGAAGCAGGCATTTGTGCCCTGTTCCACATCCGGCTGCTCTGCAGGAACAGACGCTGGAGCAGAGCGTGGACACATCAGAGTGGCTGTTGCCGATTTCAGAGACACCAGGGTGGGGAAGAAAGAGCATGTGGACTCGGGACGTCTTTTGGAGTCAGGACCAGGAGGGCTCACTGGTGGAGAGTCACCATGGTGGGTGAGCGAGGGTGGGGAGTCGAGGATGACACTCGGGTCTGGGTCTGGACCCTGGGTGGGTGGGGGTGAGATTTATTGAGGACAAGGGCCGTGGGAGGGCTGAGTTGGGCGGGATCAGTGGTGTTTTCCGGCCCTGGGGCGTGTGCAGTGATGCCACTGGGCAGTTGTGGAGCTGCACAGCTGGATTGGCTAGTGAGATCTGTGGGAGGGGCACTTGTTGAACAGAGGAATTGGCGCCTTCACAAACCAGGGTGGGAGCTAAATGCCCGGATCCAGGTGGGGATTTTCACCAGTAAGGAGAAAGCAGGGGGCCTATGGCTGGCCCCTGGGATTCCAGTGAGGGCTGCCATGCCCCCTGATCAGAGGGTTCTAGGTGGTGGTGGTGCAGGAAATGGGGGCTGGGGTGTCGGTAAAGGCAGGACAGACCTGGTCAGAGGGGCTCATTAGGGGCTACATCTCATCATGAGCTGATGATCAGGAGGCTGAGCGAGGGGTTTTATTGAGAGGAGAGGCCTGGCTGGAGAGAGGAGAGGGCTGCCAGACAGAGGTCTAAGCAGGTGGGTGTAGATTGATAGGGGAGTCCCCCAGGGAAGGAAAGTTTAGACAGAGGAAACTAGGGAAACCTTCCTGGGGTCCTTTCTATGGGCAGCGTTTGCAAGGTCCTTTCTCTTCTCAGACTGGCCCTTCTGGGGCAGAATAATCTAATGTGTAAGCATTTGATGAGGGGTAAGGAAGCTAAGCTTTGCATCTGCATCTGATTCATTTTGGACGCCCAACAAAACAGCTTCTGATGGATGAGGGATCCTCTTGCGTGGTGGTGAATTCTAGCTCAGGTAGATGCTAAAAGCACTGGACCTGCATGTGCTTCAAAAGAGCAGGGTGTGAGAACACCTGAGGCCTGAAAGGAGGAAGCCAGAAGTTCTTTCTGGGCCCTGAGATTTGCAGAGTGGCTTCAGAAAACTGAGGCACAGGATTGTTCTGTTCAGGCAGAAAAACCCTAACAAGAAAATGGGATGGGAGATTATCTGGATATGGGCATGTTAGGGCACCCTTAAACCAGACCCCACCAAAACCCATCCAGTCAGCAGGGAGGACACATCTGTGGGCTGCCCGGGCTCATCTTGTGTGTCTGCTGCCCTGTCCTTGGTGGGTTCTCTGTTGCTCTCCATTCTGCAGAAGTCTGCTGGCCTTCGTTCCTTAATGTATGTGGGTAAGAGATAAAATCAAGGTCCCCGTGGGAGGCTGGGCCCTGAGTGACTCTCTGAGCACTTAACTATCTTGACCATCCACATCGGTGGTGCTGGCCCAAAGCTGGCCCTACCGCAGCAAGGGTGATTCCAATCTGTCCATCTCAGCTCCTTTCCTGGGTTGTTTTTTGTTTTTGTTTTTGTTTTTGTTTAAAGATTTTTTTGATGTGGACCATTTTAAATTTTATTTATTTATTTATTTATGGCTGTGTTGGGTCTTCGTTTCTGTGTGAGGGCTTTCTCTAGTTGTGGCAAGCGGGGGCCACTCTTCATCGCGGTGCGCGGGCCTCTCACTATCACGGCCTCTCTTGTTGCGGAGCACAGGCTCCAGACGCGCAGGCTCAGTAGTTGTGGCTCATGGGCCTAGTTGCTCCGCGGCATGTGGGATCTTCCCAGACCAGGGCTCGAACCCGTGTCCCCTGCATTGGCAGGCAGATTCTCAACCACTGCACCACCAGGGAAGCCCTGTTTTTTGTTTTTAATTAATTAATTAATTTATTTATTTTTTGGATTTTTGTTGCTGTGCACGGGCTTCCTCTAGTTGCGGTGAGTCGGGGCTACTCTTCATTGCGGTATGCGGGCTTCTCATTGCGGTGGCTTCTCTTGTTGTGGAGCACGGGCTCTAGGAGCGCGGGCTTCAGTAGTTGTGGTGCATGGGTTCTAGAGCGCAGGCTCAGTAGTTGTGGCACACAGGCTTAGTTGCTCCATGGCATGTGAGATCTTCCCAGACCAGGGATCGACCCCGTGTCCCCTGCATTGGCAGGTGGATTCTTAACCACTGCGCTACCAAGGAAGTCCCTCCTGGGTTGTTATGGGGATACTCCTTGTGTTTTTCCTTTGCCTTATGTTAAATTTGTTGGGAAAACCACAGTCAGAAATTGTACTTTGTTTATCCTGAGAACACTTGGTAGGATGTGAGCAAGGAGCAAAGCCCTGGGAAGTGGGAAGTGGAGTCCAAGGTGCAATTTCGAGCAGGGAACAGAGACTGGGGTAGGGGCTCCAGAGGAGAAAGGAGAGCCACTGGTAGCTTCTGAAGGGGTGAAAATACTGGTCCTCTGCAGGCACCTGGGGGGGCTGTCCTCTCCCTCCTTTTATGGTCACCTCGGTGCGGGCTGCATCGTGCCCACTTCAGTGGGACAGAGATGGAGACTGAAGAGGGAGCAGAGCATTATGCACCTGAAGGATGCCCTGGGGACTCTAAATAGCCATCCTGTAGCCTGTCCAGATGTCTGCCGCTCCCAAAATAACAGAGTGCACACATCACCACAAAAGATGTTTTTCAGGAGAATGTCATCTGCGCTAAAGCTGGTTAGGGCCCATTGTGTACCCAGAGAGGAAGCGAGATAGGTAAATATTTGGAGGAATGAGTGTGTAGGAGAGATGAGTTGTCAGGGCGAGTGAACGTTAGGTAGAATGGATTGTGTTTTCTGTCAGCCTTCCCCCAGCTCAGTAACAAGATTGCTCCTGGGTCTGGGTTTCCTGGTAAGCGTCTCCCCAGTGCCATTCATATTCATTGAGTTCCTTCCAATCCGTGTCACCTGGGGAAGGAAAGGTGGGCAGAGAGCAGGGTAGCACATTTCCTCTGGGGGGTGGGAGAGGAGGTGGGATTCCTGCCTCAAAGACTCACCCTCAGCTGTCCCAACATTAGGCACAAAGCCGAGGGGTGAAGGGAGAGAAGTGTGCAGGTCAGGTGGCCCCCTTTATTTAAAGGACATGAAGAGTTGAGAATGTTTGGGTCCGATCATAACTCTCAGACGTATGGGGGATTTCAAACCATTTGTTAATCTTTGTCAGCTAACCTTTTGGAACCTTGCAAACTTTCCTGGCCTTGTTGTTTATTTTTATTGACGTCTAATTCACTACCATAAAACTCACTCACTGTGCATGTACAATTCAGCGAGTTTTAGTAACTGTAGACTGTTGTACAACCATCCCTGAAATCCCATTTTAGCACACTGGTTGTTTTAATTATCTTGTTTCTCTGAATGATTAGCTTGCAAGGTTATTGAAGGAGGTTGTAAGGTTTGAGATGAGGGTGCACAGCCAGCCTTGGGAGGAGAGTAAACGTAAGAAATGGAGGTGGTGGAGTAGCGTGGGCAGGAAGGTTCTTTTGGGAAGGAACGATGTGTATGTACAGTGAGAAAGGCCTCTGTGGACCTTGTCACGTGAATCATCACATTCGCTTTTAACACAGTAACTCAATGAGGTGGGCAGCCTTGTTACTCCCATTTTACAGATGGAGAAACTGAAGCTTCTAGAGGTCGAGTCACGTGTATAAAGTTTCACTGCCAGGGAGTGGCTGAGCTGGGATTTGAACCCATACCTCTCTGCCTGCAGAGTTTGCGTGCTCAAACTCTTATAGTAGGGGGCACTTTGGTCTAGAGCATAGACTGTACCGTAAGATGACTTAAAATGCATCAGATACTGACTGCACACTCAAGACTTCTAATTTTGTGACTCTTAACCAAGTTGCGTCTATTAAAAAGGAAAATGAGCCTCTGCCCCTCATTGATTCTAATTCTCACCCACCCCCGGGTTCACTGTCATTTTTGCTTTGGCTCCATCTGGAAAGATAAACACTAACCGCTGGACTTTGTTTGCTCTTTGAGGATCCTGCTCTGACCCTCAGACAGGAGAAAGCACCAAATGTCTGGTGCCTTCACCTGTGCTGAGGAATAAAGGAATCTGAAAATACACTGCCATTTCAAAAAGAGCCTGCCTGCAACAAAGGTAATAGTGTTTGATGATGCCACTGTGTTTCCTTCTCCCTTTCAAAAAAATCAATCTTTAAATTGTAGGCCTGAAAACCAGGAGCCACTATCCTCTAAAGGTATGCCAGGGGTTAGAAACGGAAGGCTATACACCACTTACCATGTGAAATATGAGTTATCTGTGCAAGCATATATGAGAAGAAAAAGAAAGAAAAACCTAACAGCAACACTTCTGTTGAGTTTTGAAATGTAAATGTTTGCTAATGCTTTGCCAAGACAGCTTCACTTGGGCTGAGAGCTATGTGTAAAGAAACATTAAAATGCATCATTTGCTCAGGGCTAAAAGTCATCAGCTTGTGATATTAATGCCCTTTAAAAAATAATTTGTCGGCATGAAATCAGAGCATGCCTTGTGCAAAGGATTGGCTCTTGTCAATTTCCTCATGGATCTACTAAGTTATAATGGCATTTAGATCTTGCCCAGAATGAAAGAGTTCTTTTTTTTCCCTCCACCTCTTTTTTTTTTTTTGCTGGAAGAGAGCTAAGGGGGTTAACTTTGATTTCATCTAGGGCAAAGGACCCCTGCCCTACAGGCTGGGAACGTGCTGGTCAGCTACACGGTCGTGAGTTTTTATTCCTACTGCTTCTCCATCCTAGGCCCACAGGCTCCCAGCAGGGCTCATGGGGCCGAATGTGAGAGTGTCCACACAGATCGGCTAACTTTATTAAGGCTGCTTTGGCTGCAAGTGACAAGAACCTTCCTCAAACTGGCTGAAGCAGCAAAATAGGACACAGGGGTGTGGCTCACAGAGCCCAGGGACGGGAATGAGGTACAGCTTTATCCCATCTGGAAGCAGGGGCTCGGAGCTGCCAAGACTCTTAACTCTCCTGGGCGTGTCCAGGCTGGGCAGTAGCCGATGACTGCTCCTGGGATGGGGGCTGCGTGGTGGTGGGATGGAGGGGGGCGGCAAAGGGGCAGATGAGGTTGATTCCATGGAGCTCTGCCTTGTCTGAAGCAACCCCACTTCTCCTGTGGTGCATGGTGGAAAATGCCATTTGAAATAACGATTCTGTCATGAAGAAAGAAATTGAAAATGACTGGACTAGATAATTCCTTGGCCTCCTCACAGATGCTATGGTTTTGAGGAATCCTCCAGGAGATGACCGTGAAAAGTGTTACGACGACAGGATATGCACAGCAGACACCTGGCATACCCGAATGTTCCCTCTCCACTGTGTGGTCATTTATGCAACTACCCTGAACGCCTCTGAGGTGGTGGGCTCCTGTGAGGCGCTAGGGAAACACAGATGAGTCACAGAATCGGCCATCAAGGTGCTCACTGTCTAGTTGTTATTCTGGAAAGCTGAGTGTTCCTAGGGGGTGAGGTTTATCACCTAAAGCATCGAGGCTTTTCTGTTTTCTTTCTTCCTTAAAAAAATTTTTTAATAGGTTCCTTGAAATATATACACACATGCATTTATTTTATTCATTCATTCAGCGCATATTTATTGAGTGCCTACTGGGGGTTCTTGCATCTGGGGACAGAGCAGTGAACAAAACAGAGTCCACGCCTGCCCTGGAATGGAATGTGTGTTCTTGCTGGGGAGGTGGTAGCAATTGCCCTGCTTTCAGTCCAGCTGGTTTGCTGCTGCCTCTCCCACTCTTCTCACCAGTGCCAGAGGGCCATGGTCATTTCCCTCACAAGGTCAAGTGCGGATCCTTAGCCAACCAATCAATCCCATAAGAAAATCTGAAAGGCTTAGACTAGTGATTCTCAAAGTGTGCTCTGGTAACTCCCACGGGTTTCTGAGCCCCTTTTAGGGGGTATGTGAGCTCACATGTGTTTTTATAATAACACTGAGGCATTTGTCTTTTTAAATCTCTGTCATGAATGGACAATGGAGTTATCCAAAGTCTACATGACATGCGATATCAAAACAGATTTGGGACTTCCCTAGTGGCGCAGTGGTTAAGAATCCGCCTGCCAGTGCAGGGGACATGGGTTCGAGCCCTGGTCCAGGAAGATCCCACATGCCACGGAGCAACTAAGCCCGTGCGCCACAACTACTGAGCCTGCGCTCTAGAGCCCGCAAGCCACAACTACTGAGCCCACGTGCCACAACTACTGAAGCCTGCACATCTGGAGCCTGTGCTCCGCAACAAGAGAACCCACTGCAGTGAGAAGCCCGCGCACTGCAACAAAGAGTAGCCCCGGCTCGCTGCAACTAGAGAAAAGCCCGCGCACAGCAATGAAGACCCAACACAGCCAAAAATAAATAAATGAATAAATAAATTTATTAAAAAACAAAACAAAACAAAACAAAAAAACCCCAAAACAAACAAACAAAAAAAAAACAGATTGAAGGGAGAAGCAGATAGATGATTTCAGCTGTCTTCTATGCAGCCGGCCATTAACGAGACCTGCAAACACATGAAACAATGCCATTCATTTCACTAATTTTTTCTGAAAAATATAGTTAGTTTTTATAAAACACCTAATTTATATTAACATGTTATGAATTTATGTTAAGGTGTAATGACTTCATTATTATTTTTAAATAAATTAATATATTTTTTAAAATGTCTCACTTTTAATTTCTAATACAGTGAATATCAGTAGATGTAACCAGCATAAACAAAAGCTCTTGAGGGTCCTTAATTTTTTAAGTGTGAAGGGATCTTGAGAACAAAAAGTCTGACAACTGCTAGTTTAGAGGCAATGGGTGTTGCGCACACACAGTGTATCAATCATGTAGTAGCAATGGAAGTTACTCAAAGGATATTAAGGGAGGAACTGTAGGAAGACTCCAGAATCAGCCTTGGAAAACCAGTGACTCCAGGAAAACTTGGAGGCCTGTTGTTTCCAGAGTCTTGGCCAGACTGGTGAGGACAGAGCCATCTGTGCTGGACACAGGAGGCCACGGGGTTTAGCCTGCTGCTGGAAACTGGATGTCCCAGTGCCATCCTGGAGTCCTTGTGGTCCCAGCTCCTGGGTGAGGTCTGGTATGGGTGCATCTCACGGTGGAGCCGGGGTCACCTATGCAAGATCCTGTAGCGTGGAGCTTGGTGGAGTGTGCATGACTGTTTGGGCTCCTGTAGAGGAGGTGACGCGCTCTCTCCAAGAACCCAGTGTAGAAAGTGATGGGCAGTCAAAACATCTAACAAATTCCCTTCAACACAGTGTGTTTCCAAGATTCTTTTCCCTTCCAGAGTGTATTCCTGGGCTCTGGGCGCACTCTTTAAACCTTGAGCAATCAGGGGAGCTGCAGATCAGGGCAGTCGTGTGTTAGCAGTTCTGGTTCCATCTCCCAGGCACTTCTGTCTCTTAAGCCTTGGAGGCTTAGGGATTTTTTGTGGCTGGATGACAAGCCAGGTGCAGAGAATACAGAAAGAGGTGAGGAGAGGCTGTTACACTCCTGCATCTGCCTTATTTCCTAGGTGAGGGTGGGGAGGGAACTTAACAGTATAGTGCAGCAATTAGGAGCTGTTTCTAGAAAGAGCAGACTAGGGTCCCAATCTTGGGTCTGTGCTCTGCTTCCCTGAAGATGGCTATTTCTGAACAAGAGCTGGGTGGCCATGTTGGGGAGACCTGAGAAAGGCAGAAGGGAAACAGGCGGCGAGAGAAGAGCTTGCTGGACCAGGGCTCACCCACTTAACAGAGTGGGCACGTTCTATGCAGCTCTCTCCACGATGCTCTCTCTTGTCTGCTTTTCCCTGACTTAGTGCAACAGGTAGACTCATCGAGGGGTAGGAAGAATTTGCATGTGGCTTGAGATGTAGTGAGGTGGAAGACTCTCTCCCTTTACTGCCGTCTGCCAGAACTTTCTGGGGCCAGTGCTAAATTCCTTCTGGTGATCTGTGAGCTTGGGATGACCCGCTGGTTAGAGCTGGTGAACACTCTGTTTGGAAGGTAGGCAGGAAGGTGCATCCTCCTCTCCTGCTAGGAAAAGGCAATTAGAAGCCACACAAGAAAATCGTGGAGGAGAGGGTCCCACAGGCACTGGGACTCAGGGACAGGCAGCTCTTAACGGAAGTGGCAAGGCTGTGAGCTACTGGAGGGCAGGCACTTTACATGACTGTTTCTCTGGCACGCGGCGGAGTGCCTCACAGGATGAATGACGGATGGATGGATGAACGGCCACAGCATACAGGGAGCCCAGTCAGGCTTCCGGCTCCTGCTTTGCCACTCAGCACCCTCTTCCTCACCCAGTGGGCTCATGCTAATACCTGGCCCTCCAATCTGCAGGAAATCGCCTATTCAACCAGGACTCCCACAAAGATGGCCTGCTGAATGTTCTTCCTTTTCTTAAGGGGGTTTGAGTTTTTAAAGATGACAGTGAAGAGAGGGCAGTGCTTTATCCAGATCGGTAGTTCTCCAGTGCAATTTTCTCTGCCTGTGTCCTCAAGATTTTAACTGGTGTTCTGTAAAACTTTTGGTTAAATCTTTTGTCAAGTGAATTTGAAAAACCTTGGATATTTACATCTCTTTCTTGAAGATTTAAAATGCACATCAGCACACTAAAAGCTCTGAAAAGTCTTAAAAAAAAGACTTTAAAAAAAACTTTTAAAAAAGTTTACAAACAACCTGTTTAATTGAAAAAAATAGTCTTCTTGAAGTATGGTTTACCTACAATAAAATTCACTCATTTTAAGAGTGTAGTTCAGTGAGTTTTGACGACTGTATATACTTAGTAACCAACGGTACAATCAAGATATAGGACATATCCATCAACCCCTGAAGGTCTCTTATGACCCTTTATAGTCAATCTGTTTCCCCAACTCCCATCCCTTGGCAACCAGTGGTCTGTTTTCTATAACTATAGTTTTGCCTTTTCTAGAAATTCATATAAATAGAATCTACAGTAAGTAGTCTTTTGTGTCTTTGGTTTCCTCCCCTTAGCATAATGCTCTTTGAGGTTCAATCATGTTGTGTGCGTTGGCAGTTTGTTTATTGCCAAGTAGTGGTCCATGGTATGGATGTATCATTGTTTGTTAATCCACCCACCAGCTGACGGACATTTGAGCTATTTCCAGTTTTAGGTGGTTAAGAATAAAACTGCTATGGAGATTTGTGTACAAGGGCTTCTGTGGACATACATTTTTATTTCCCTTGGGTAAACACCTGGGGGCGGAATTGTTTCATTTTATTTGATCAAGGGGCACTTAAATTGAACATCTGTTAATGAACCTTCTGAAAAACATAGTTTGGAAAAACAGCTCAAATGTTGGGCCTGTCAACCCCATGTAGGCTGCTGCCCTCAGGTCCACAGGCAAAGCTGAGATTCCTCAGCCCTGGCCCTTGCTAGACAGACATTCAGAAAGGTGGATGGGGTGATCCTGGGTTTGTCAGGAAGAGCTCAGCTGGAGAGGGGCTCTTGAACTGGAGTTGGTGAATTGGCCTCAGAACTGGGGTGTCTTCTCTCATCTGATAGTAAACTCAGACCCTCACCATCTCTGTCATCTCTGGTCTGCACGCAGTGGGGAAGCAGCGACTCTGGTCTGGAGCCAGGTTCTGTATCCCTTCTCATTGGTTCTGAGTAAAGAGTGGAAGGAGCCTGTGTGTCGCTGCTGTCATGACGCCATAGCTCTCATCAGCAGATGGTGGAGGAGAGAGTCTAATTGAGAACCCCTGTAGCATATAAAACAAAAACCAGCCACAGGAATCCGCAAGGTAAATGATATCATTATAAAGCAAGTAAAGGAAACAGCATCTGTCCCTGCATGGCAGAAACCAGAGCTGGGATGCCGGGGAGGTAGCGGCCTCCTGAGCTGAGCCCTGGGGGGAAGCATTTCTCACCCAGCAGCGGGGGAGCTGACAGCTCCACGTATGCTTCCCCTGACCTCACCTGAAGAGGGAGAAGAACAGTTTGGCAGGGGCTGGGCCAGGGCTAGATTTTAAATACTTCATGAGCATCCCGACTTCCTTTTATTTGTTGTTGTTGTCAGACAGTCTTGACAGACTCTTGTGATCAAGTTTGCTGATCAATTAGAGTTGGAAAAGGCACGTTCCTTATCCTGCCTCCTGCCTTCGGGTGCCGAGGGGCATATACCTGGCACCGCCTGGGATAAGCATATCGGGGTTGCCAGCTTCTCTGATGTGGGGACCTGAAGCTGCAGGAGGCACGTGCCATTTGCAGTCAGGACCAAGAATTTAAAGACTCCTTCCCTCCCATTTAGCGCCACTCAGCTCTCAGACCATGTTAACACGGAGAAGAACAGGGAAGAGACAGCTGTTTCCTGCAGCCGCATTTCATGGGCGTTCTGTGGTTTTGTGAAAAGAGCACAAGTTTCTGGAATCAGACTGACCCGGGTTCCCATCCTGGCTCTGTCACTGACCAGCTAAGGCCAGGCCCCTCTCCTGCGACTTAGTCTCCTTGTCTGTAAAATGGTGCTGGGACGGGAGGTATACCGGCTTCGGCGGTGTTCAGAGGAGTTTGTAAGACACCGCGTTTCCTGTAGCGGGCCCGGGGCATGGCAGGTGTATAATAAACAGGAGCTCATAACCCCGAAGTCCTGGACCCACCCCCGTACATTCCCCCAGCAACAGTGTGTACCCGGCCAGGAGGCAGGAGGAGGAGGGCTGGAAGGAGAGTGTTTGGGGAAAAGACACTGTGGTGAGACCTCCTCTGCTGGAACACCACACTCAGAATCCTGGAATCCTAAGAGTCCAGGCCCAGAAGTTTCCTCAAAGGTCTTTTATTCTACTGTCCACTCCATGCCGTAAGTGGTTTTTCAAAGTCCGTGCTGAATGGTCATCTGACCTTCCCTGGACCATGTTCAAAATAGTGCAGTGGGTGAGAGCAGGGTCTCCGTCACTTCCTAATCCTCAGCCTTGGGCTAGTTCCTTGCCCCCTCCCTGTCTTGGTTTCCTCATCTGTAAAACGGGAAAGATGACAGTACTGACCCAGTGAGACTGTCGTGAGGACGAGGTGGTCTACATAAAGGGTTAAAGTGGTCCTTGGCAAGAGAAGCCCCTCAATAAACACAACCTTTGAAGACTTCCCTTACTGTTTATGACCTTTTCGGGGATGAGGACTTGCTATGGCCAGTGATGCCCACACCCTCCCTGGCGCCTCAAGGCAGCTTTTGGTCCAGGAAAGGAAGCTCTCTCTGTCTTCCTGAAATTTCCATTTCAGAGTCTATTTATTATCCTCCTTCGCAGACTTTCAAAAAAAATTCTTTTTAAGCTAGCTATCATCTCTTTTCTGGGTCTTTTCCTTGGTCACAATTAACACTTTTTTCAGAGAATATTATTAAGTCAAACCAAATGAAATTGCTGTTTTGTACCTCAAGAGCTCCTGAATGTTGGCGATTTCACCCAGTTACACCTAACATTAAGTTACACAAACAGCACCATCTTTGGACGCCTGGAGCTACAACTGCCACAGTCACTTTGGGCACCTGATTCTGGGGCCCTGTCCCAGATCTGAGGTGGCACCCAGGAATCTGTATTCCTAACAAGGTCTCCACTGACACAGTGGAAAAGATACTGGCCTGGCAAACAGGACACCGAGGTCTGAGGAGCTGCCCTGTGTCTGGCTGGCCACACAACCTTGGGCAAGTCACTTCATGTCTCTTGGTCTCAGCTCTCTTACCTCCATACAAGTTTCCAGAAGGTGATCTCTAAGGTCACTTCCAACCCTGAACTTCTCTGGTTTATGAAATATTTATTGGGTGCCCACTAGGATCTGAAGGTCACAAAAAATATAGTCCAAACCTGCAGGGAATTTACTCTAGTTGGGGAGACCTAATCCAGGGCCATGGGGCAGAGCAATATCATATGGAAGATAATGCAATATGGTGATGGAGGTGCTTTCATTCTGGAATGAAGGGTTAGCCATAAATGTAAATTACTGCTATAGAAGCTCAGAGGAGGATAGGGCAGGTTTCCTAAGGGAAGGGGGGATTTGGGCAAGGGATTTGAGTTGAGAGAAGGAAGATCACCTTACCTTCATTTCTCTTTGGTATTCCCAGCACACTGGCTCCTAAAATTTCAGCAGCCTTAAGGTACTTCATTTGTTCATTTACTCATTCATTCATCCGTGTATCCATTTATCATGGCCACAGATAGATATTGGGTGCTTACATTTAGTGAACAAGATAAAATCAGTCCTGGCCCTTATGGAACCTCACCATATAATGCAAGGATCAGACAAGAAATGAACATACAACTCAAAATAGGAGATGTGGCGTGAACGAAGATAATTAAAATAGGATGCAACAGCAGTGATTGGTTTCTTGGGTTGGGGATGGGGATCAGAAAAGGCCTCTCTGAGGACGTGACATTTAAGCTGAGACCTGAAAGTCAAGAAGGAGCCAGCCAGGATCTTTCAGTGGACAGAGTGCTCTAGGTAGAGGGAACTGCCAATGCAAAGAATCCGACGTGGGGATTAACCAGAACCCAAGAAAGGCAGGCGGTGCGGGAAGGGTGAGGTGAGAGACGGGTGGGAGATACAGATGTATCTGGTGAAGTAGTCAGGGTCAGAATGTAAAGGGTTTTGTAAACCAGGATAAAGATTTTATGCTTTACTCTAAGTGCAACAGGGAACCATTTGAATGGCTTTAAGCAGAGGAACATAATTTGACTTAACTTTTTGAGAGACCTCTCCAGCTACAGAAGGAAGAATGATTGTAAGGAGGCAAGAGTGAAGACAGGATGCCAGGTGAGGTTATAGCAGCGGTCCAGATGAGCGATGGCGATTGTGTAGGCCAGAGCAATAGCTGGTGAGCAGGGCACGGGTGTTTAAATACTCAGGGCAGGGAGGGTAGGGTAGACAGATGCCAGGAGGTAGGGGAAGGTCTCAATATTTAAAGCAGTGCTTCTCAAACGTCTTCTTCCTGCCCTCATGGGGAATGTTGTGTACTTATGTCAAGAAAAGGATGTCAGTTCAGCAGCGATTCTCGTCTGGGGTTCCCCTGGAAGGTGGGACAGCACATTGTTGCTGGAGGAACGTGGGGGACATGCCCTCCTCCACCAACAGGCACAGGATTTTGTGTCCTGATCATTCTGTAAATCCTGACTGTGAAGGAGGATGGCTGCCCAAGTGATGGGCACCATTTATAAAGACAGCCTAGTGGGACTGACTGAGAGCTTGTTCTTGCCATTTGGACCCCCTAAGGACATTTTGATTCCATGTTTATAAATAAGATAATTTTGATTGGAAATAAAAAACCATTAATTTTTGTCAAAATATGACTTTATGGAGCAAAATCCATTGAGTAAATTTAGCTTCTTGATCATCTTTTGCTATCTGATGGCATCTAAAAAAATTGTTTGGCTTTCATTTCCATTTTATTGATAGTATGAGAAATTCTATTCCGTATATATTGTACAATAAATAAATACTTGATTTAGCATTCAGTTGTTTTTTTTTTTTTTTTTTTGGACCATTTCAAATTTTGGTTCTCACCATAATAATTTTATTTTTTTCAGGTCCAGCTTTCTCAGGTTCAATTTTTGAAAATCTAAATTTTGTCAAGGAGATAAGATTCTTTAGTTGTATTTTAGTTATAATGAAATTTATCATGTGCAGTTTTAGGTCCTGTCAGTTTTAGTTTCTGCTCTGTTTTCTCCCGGTAATAGTCATTATAAACTGAGAAAAGTTGATAGTTGTATTTATATTCTAGCTAGTCTACGAGGACCTTGTAGGCTACTGTCTTGGGTATATCAGAATTGTTCTTGTACGTCGGCAGCCCAGGTGGGCCATGAGTATCTGGGCTCCGGAGACAGGCTGTCTGGTTTCGAGTCCTGGTTTCACCACCTTCAAGTTGGGTGGCCCTGGGCCTCAGTTTCTTCACCTAAAAACGAGAGTGATGGGTACTTCCCAGAAGTTCTGCTGCCAGTGTCCTAGTCCCTGAGGTGAGCCACAGCCACCCCCCATCTCTACAGGAGACCCTCCAACACTAGCAGGTTGTTCCAGCTCTGGCCATTGGAAGCTCTTTCATGTTGGCTCCTGGGTCCAAGATCAGGAACTGGCTGTGCTAACAGCTCCTGGGGTGTCATTACTTCTAGGCCATCTCTGCTGACAAAGTGAGCCGTGTGGCTGACAGGGTCTTGGTACTCTGGCCAGGTGTCAGGCCTGAGCCTCTGAGGTGGGAGAGCCAAGTTTAGGACACTGGGCCACCAGAGACCTCCTGGCCCCATGTAATATCAATCGGTGAGAACTCTCCCAGAGATCTCCATCTCAACATTAATGCCCAGCTCCACTCAATGACCAGCGAGCTCCAGTGCTGGACACCCCATGCCAAACAACTAGCAAGACAGGAACACAACCCCACCCATTAGAGAGGCGGCCTAAAATCATACTAAGTTTACAGACACCCCAAAACACACCACCAGACGTGGACCTGCCCACCACAAAGACAAGATCCAGCCTCATCCACCAGAACACAGGCACCAGTCCCCATCCACCAGGAAGCCTACACAACCCACTGAACCAACCTTACCCACTGGGGGCAGACACCAAAAACAACGGGAACTACGAACCTGCAGGCTGCGAAAAGGAGACCCCAAACACAGTAAGTTAAGCAAAATGAGAAGACAGAGAAATATGCAGCAGATGAAGGAGCAAGGTAAAAATCCACCAGACCAAACAAATGAAGAGGAAATAGGCAGTCTACCTGAAAAAGAATTCAGAGTAATGATAGTAAAGATGATCCAAAATCTTGGAAATAGAATGGAGAAAATACAAGGAACGTTTAGCAAGGACCTAGAAGAACTAAAGAGCAAACGAACAATGATGACCAACAAAGTAAATGAAATTAAAAATTCTCTAGAAGGAATCAATAGCAGAATAACTGAGGCAGAAGAACCTGACCTAGAAGATAAAAGAGTGGAAATAACTACCACAGAGTGGAATAAAGATAAAAGAATGAAAAGAATTGAGGACAGTCTCAGAGACCTCTGAGACAACATTAAATGCACCAACATTTGAATTATAGGGGTCCCAGAAGAAGAAGAGAAAAAGAAAGGGACTGAGAAAATATTTGATGAGATTATAGTTGAAAACTTCCCTAATATGGGAAAGGAAATAGTCAATCAAATCCAGGAAGCGCAGAGAGTCCCATACAGGATAAATCCAAGGAGAAACATGCCAAGACACATATTAATCAAACTACCAAAAATTAAATTCAAAGAAAAAATATTAAAAGCAGCAAGGGAAAAGCAACAAACAACATACAAGGGAATCCCCATAAGGTTAACAGCTGATCTTTCAGCAGAAACTCTGCAAGCCAGAAGGGAGTGACAGGACATATTTAAAGTGATGAAAGGGAAAAACCTACAATCAAGATGACTCTACTCAGCAAAGTTCTCATTCAGATTTGACAGAGACATTAAAACCTTTACAGACAAGCAAAAGCTAAAGGAATTCAGCACCACCAAACAATACACTACTAAATAACCAAGAGATCACTGAAGAAATCACTGAGGAAATCACTGAAGAAATCAAAGAGGAAATCAAAATATACCTAGAAACAATGGACATTGAAAACACGATGGCCCAAAACCTATGGGATGCAGCAAAAGCAGTTCTAAGAGGGAAGTTTATAGCAATAAAATCCTACCTCAAGAAACAAGAAACATCTCAAATAAACAACCTAACCTTACACCTAAAGCAATTTGAGAAAGAAGAACAAAAAAAACCCCAAAGTTAGCAGAAGGAAAGAAATTACAAAGATCAGAGCAGAAATAAATGAAAAAGAAATGAAGGAAACAATAGCAGAGATCAATAAAACTAAAAGCTGGTTCTTTGAGAAGATAAACAAAATTGATAAACCATTAGCCAGACTCATCAAGAAAAAAAGGGAGAAGACTCAAATCAACAGAATTAGAAATGAAAAAGGAGAAGTAACAATTGACACTGCAGAAATACAAAGGATCATGAGAGATTATTATGAGCAACTATATGCCAATAAAATGGACAACCTGGTAGAAATGGACAAATTCTTAGAAAAGCACAACCTTCCAAAACTGAACCAGGAAGAAATAGAAAATATGAACAGACCAATCACAAGCACTGAAATTGAAACTGTGATTAAAAATCTTCCAACAAACAAAAGCCCAGCATCAGATGGCTTCACAGGCAAATTCTATCAAACATTTAGAGAAAAGCTAACACCTACCCTTCTCAAACTCTTCCAAGAATAGCAGAGGGGGGAACACTCCCAAACTCATTCTACGAGGCCACCATCACCCTGATACCAAAACCAGACAAAGAAGTCACAAAAAAAAGAAAACTACAGGTCAATATCACTGATGAACATAGATGCAAAAATCCTCAACAAAATACCAGCAAACAGAATCCAGCAGCACATTAAAAGGATCATATACCATGATCAAGTGGGGTTTATCCCAGGAATGCAAGGATTCTTCAATATATGCAAATCAATCAATGTAATACACCATATTAATAAAATGAAGGAGAAAAACCATATGATCATCTCAATAGATGCAGAAAAAGCTTTCGACAAAATTCAACACCCATCTATGATAAAAACCCTCCAGAAAGTAGGCATAGAGGGAACCTACCTCAACATAATAAAGGCCAAATATAACAAATCCACAGCCAACATCATCCTCAATGGTGAAAAACTGAAACCATTTACACTAAGATCAGGAACCAGACAAGGTTGCCCACTCTCACCACTATTATTCAACATAGTTTTGGAAGTTTTAGCCATAGCAATCAGAGACAAAAAAGAAATAAAAGGAATCCAAATTGGAAAAGAAGAAGTAAAACTGTCCCTGTTTGCAGATGACATGATACTATACATAGAGAATCCTAAAGATGCTACCAGAAAACTCCTAGGACTAATTGATGAATTTGGTAAAGTAGCAAGATATAAAATTAATGCACAGAAATCTCTTGCATTCCTATACAATAATGATGAAAAATCTGAAAAAGAAATTAAGGAAACACTCCCATTTACCACTGCAACAAAAAGAATAAAATACCTAGGAATAAACCTACCTAGGGAGACAAAAGACCTGTATGCAGAAAACTATAAGACACTGATGAAAGAAATTAAAGATGGTACCAACAGATGGAGAGATATACCATGTTCTTGGATGGGAAGAATCAACGTTGTGAAAATGACTATACTACCCAAAGCAATCTACGGATTCAATCCGTATCCGTTCAATCCCTATCAAACTACCACTGACATTTTTCACAGAACTAGAACAAAAAATTTCACAATTTGTATGGAAACACAAAAGACCCCAAATAGCCAAAGCAATCCTGAGAAAGAAAAACGGAGCTGGAGGAATCAGACTCCCTGACTTCATACTATACTACAAAGCTACAATAATCAAGACAGTATGGTACTGGCACAAAAACGGATATATAGATCAATGGAACAGTATAGGAAGCCCAGAGATAAACCCCCACACATATGGTCACCTTATCTTTGATAAAGGAGGCAAGAATATCCAATGGAGAAAAGACAGCCTCTTCAATAAGTGGTGGTGGGAAAACTGGACAGCTACATGTAGAAGAATGAAATTAGAACACTCCCTAACACCATACACAAAAATAAACTCAAAATGGATTAAAGACCTAAATGTAAGACCAGACACTATAAAACTCTTAGGGGAAAACATAGGAAGAACACTCTGACATAAATCACAGCAAGATCTTTTTTGATCCACCTCCTAGAGTAATGGAAATAAAAACAAAAATAAACAAATGGGACCTAATGAAACTTAAAAGCTTTTGCACAGCAAAGGAAACCAGAAAGACTAAAAGACAACCCTCAGAATGGGAGAAAATATTTGCAAACGAAGGAACTGACAGAGGATTAATCTCCAGAATATACAAGCAGCTCATGCAGCTCAATATCAAAAAAGCAAACAACCCAATCCAAAAATGGGCAGAAGACCTAAATAGACATTTCTCCAAAGAAGACATACAGATTGCCAACAAACACATGAAAGGATGCTCCACATCACTAATTATTAGAGAAATGCAAATCATAACTACAGTGAGGTATCACCTCACACCAGTCAGAATGGCTATCATCAAAAAATCTACAAACAATAAATGCTGGAGAGGGTGTGGAGAAAAGGGAACCCTCATACACTGTTGGTGGGAATGTAAATTGATACAGCCACTATGGAGAACAGTATGGATGTTCCTTAAAAAACTAAAAATAGAACTACCATACGACCCAGCAATCCCACTACTGGGCATATACCCTGAGAAAACCATAATTCAAAAAGAGTCAAGTACCACAGTGTTTATTGCAGCACTATTCACAGTAGCCAGGACATGGAAGCAACCTAAGTGTCCATCGACAGATGAATGGATAAAGAAGATGTGGCACATATATATAATGGAATATTTCTCAGCCATAAAAAGAAACAAAATTGAGTTATTTGTAGTGAGGTGGATGGGCCTAGAGTCTGTCATACAGAGTGAAGTAAGTCAGAAATAGAACAACAAATACCATATGCTAACACATATATATGGAATCTAAAAAAAAAAAATGGTTGTGAAGAAACTAGGGGCAGGACAGGAATAAAGACGCAGACGTAGAGAATGGACTTGAGGACACGGGGAGGGGTAAGGGTGAGCTGGGACGAAGTGAGAGAGTGGCATGGACATATATTCATTACCAAATGTAAAATAGATGGCTAGTGGGAAGAACCCGCATAGCACAGGGAGATCAGCTCGGTGCTTTGTGACCACTTAGAGAGGTTGGATAGGGAGGGTGGGAGGGAGACACAAGAGGGAGGGGATATGGGGATATATGTATACATATAGCTGATTCACTTTGTTATACAGCAGCAACTAATACAGCAATTTTAAGCAATTATAGTCCAATAAAGATGTTAAAATAAAATTAAAAAAAAATGAGAATGATGGTGTGAGTGCCCACCATCTGGGTGTTAGGTGCTGTGAGATTTGAAGCAATGAATGTGCTGCAAGCACTTGTCACACTGCATCAATACATGAGCCTCATTCATTATTCTGATGAAGGCAGGATCTGGCCACCCATCAGGAAGGCCAGAGTGGGTGGGCTTTAAAGTCGGCTGCCCCATGTCCCCTTTGCATTGTTTTCCTCCATTTTACTGTTGGTTTCCATCTCCTTCAGAAGGCTCTCAGGCTCTCATTCCCACTGACTAAGATTTCTCTAAATGTGCTCCACAGCCTGTAACAGAGTCAATTGGGAAAGTTGTTAAAATGCAGATCTCTGCTGAGCTAGAAACTTTTGTTTCTGGCCCATGAATCTGTATTTAAACACAGTCCCAGGTGTTTTTGATGCACACTGAGGTATGCAAGAGACTTAGACCCCTGTCCCCACATGTCCTCCAAGGCTGGAGAGTAATCTGCTCTACCTGCCAGGCCAGGTGTCCCACATGCAACATAACCCTGGGCAGTCCTCTGCCTAAGATTTTTAGCAATAGCTTCCAATTAGGAAGCACCCAAGGAAGGCCAGGAGAACTTGACCACCTTTCCGGGACTCCGATGGTCTGAAAGTCACCATCTGTGTCAGACCGATAGTCTTGGTCCTACCCATAATTTTAATTGCCACTGAATAGAAGCAATTCTATCATTTTTAGCTGTCTAAGGTTAATTCCAACAAAATTACCAGTGAGTGTTCTGGTTTCACATCAACAGAAGTTTACTGACAATGGAAAACAAATCAATGCACCCACATCCAGTATGAATACCTCTGAGTTTCACCCTCTCTGTTTGCATCCAGTCCAAATTCACAGTGCCTACAACACAGGAGTTTCTGGTCCCATGACCTACCAAGGACAATGTGGATTCTTTAGAAGGTAAAGTTTGCAGGCAGGGAGAGAAAATGCTGGACAAGCTGCTATGTTCTCCTTTGCCTCCATGTAAGGCTGACACTGCTAATCTATTGCTTCCCAGTTCCCATGAACCCAAGGGACAGCCAGAGCTGATACTCTACAGGTAATCAGGTGGTTTAAACATCTTCTGCATCAGTTGGTAAATAGCTGCTGCTGGGATAACTCCCTTGGACTTGGCCACACTGACCCAGCAACTGAAGAGTTACCGTCCAAACCAGCAGGGGGCCTGGAAGAGCTGATTGGTGGGTTGTTAAATATTTTGAATATCACCCTGGGGAGCAGTTTAAGACTCTTTCTCAGTAGAGTGCTCCGGGGCAGTCATTACCCATTGATCAAAGTTGGTAGTTCAGATAAAATATATTTACCATCCAGGGATTAAGGTCTTATCTCCCCCGAGGGTATTTGGTTTTACACAGTATGCTCTGGAAGTTAAAGAACAAGGCTTCCGGGACTGGACTTCTAATGCTGTAACTTCAAGTGCTGGACTTGGATGGAATTGGGGGCTGAAGTCGTCAAGTCTCCTTCTCTGATCTAGACTGGCTCTGACCCTTGACATTAGAAGGGCGATAGAAACGTGCCTCAAACCCTCAGCCCTGTCAAGGCTTCCAGCAGAGCAGAGGCAGCTCGTCCAGGCCTGCATTCAGCCTCGGCATCCTCCAGTGTAGAAGCTTGGGGTGTCAGTGGTTTCTCTGCAACACATTTTTATTGTGGAGATTAAGGGACCTGTGCTGCCTATGGATGGCAAATGTAGCTTAGCATCTAAACAGTGTGACTTGTGCTCTTAAAAATCCTAAGTAAAAAAGAATTCTGCCATATTAATATCGTTTTCCTTTTCCATAAGTAGCAAAGTGACCCTGATTTTAAAATGAATATGGTCATGTTATCCCCAGTGACAACCTGGGCAAAAGTGGAGCTGCCGTGAAGAAGAGCACTTTTAGGGAAATGAGCAGAGAGAGGAAGCAAGATGGTACCTTTGGCATAAACAACCATATATGAATTGGATGGTCCAGAGGGAGAATGTGGCTGTCCCTCCACAAGGGCTGCTGGTACTTTTGAAGTGGGAGGGGTGGGAATAGTTTCTGTCTCCAGGATCTCTTTGTTTGCAATGAAAGACTTAAGAGTTCCCACAACCCTCATTTCGTCAGTGAGATGATTGCTGGTACTTTTGAAGTGGGATGGGTGGGAATAGTTTCTGTCTCCAGGATCTCTTTGTTTGCAATGAAAGACTTAGAGTTCCTACAACTGTCATTTCGTCAGTGAGATGATTGAGGTCCAGAGGGGTTCACTGACTTTTTCAAGATGACACCACTAGCCTAAGACAGATGCAGAAACTACAGAGTTCTGACTGCGCATTCCATTCACTTAGACAACATGGCAAGGTAATTTATCCATTTCTTGATAACCCAGAGGTATCATTAGGAACACTAATTACCATGTAACATTGCAAAATAGGGCTGGCTGGGGTGTGTGGGTCTGGTTGCTTCATACTAAGTGGCCTCATTTAGTGCTGTTTTGGGGTCTTGATGCTTCTTAGGTCTGTCTTCATCATCATCCGTCTCTGATTGTGCCTGCTTCAAGCAAATCATCTAAAATCTATTCCCCCACCCCTCACATTGTTGATTGCAAAAGTACAATAGCAATTTAATTTTACATAGTAATGCTCCCAGTATGGCTGGTGGAGATCTCCCCAGCGCAGTCACATCTACTCCCTATTTCTCCTCTGCGTTCTCCAAGCCCTCTGCACCTCTCTCGGACAATGCACTATTCTAGGAGGAAGGCTCCTAGCATTATGGAAAGAGCAGGGTCCAATCCTGCAAGTAACAGTGCAACTGTAGACAAGTTTCTTAGCTTCTCTGAGCCCTGGATACCCCCTTGGTCTTTCAGGAAGAATGTGAGGCTCAAATGCCTGCACAGAGTTCTCTTTTAACAAAGTCTCGTTTCCTCCCTTCATTAGAGGCATGTTCCACCTTTGCCTTTTATTATGGTTGGTTATGTGCATGTCTGTCCTCTTTGGTAGGATTCAGGCTCTTTGAGGTTGGTGACTTTGCTTCCTGATTCTGGGTCCCCTTGTGCTAAGCATAGACTTGCTGCAGGCTCTCCATTAATGCTGGTAGAGCGGAGAATATTGTAGGTCAGTAAGTTCTGGCTTGGAGCAGCTGTGAAATGGCTGTGTTCTCTCCTGCAGGCTCAGGGACATAGGCCCTGGGGAGGCCTTTTCCTCTTCTCTGTGTCCCGGGAGGCATAGTTCCTGGAGCTGTGACCTCCACATATGTGGGGAATCTCTGCAAGTTATTGATGCTGAAAACTTGGCCTCTGTGCACTGGTGCTGAATCAAATCTTAGAGGCAGAGTTTTGAGTGAAGTAGAAAAGAATAGCTTTATTGCTTTGCCAGGCTTTGCCAGGCAGGAGGATTTGATGAGGAGTTTTATAACAATGGTTCAAGGGTGGGGTTGCTGATAGGGATCAGGGTGTGTGCGGGGCCTGCATTCCTTTAATCTGGCCTCAGGTGGTCTCCTGAAGAGCTTCTGTGATTCTTGAGGTTATCAAACTGTGACCTTCTAACTGGAATGCATAATGCTTCATCAAGTAGTTAACCTCTTCCATTTGTTGGGGCTTTTAGTTCCGCAGAAGAGCTCAAAGTTATTGCTATGTGAATCCCTTGAGGAAGAACCAGGATTCTGTTCCAAGCCTTCACTATTGTCTCTTGACTGCTCCTCCCTTGTCTCTGCATCCCCTCCCTTCCTTCCCTGATTAGCAACTGTTTGAACTTGCCCTTTGGAACACAGGGAAGGTCATGCAGACTGAAGCCTATTTCCTACAATCAAGAAATGGGGGACACAGAAAGGCTTCCATGCCCAGGAGCCCCACAGGGCCCTGCTCGGTTTCATTATGACCTCTCTTTGGAAAGTGGCCTCATTGCAGACAGTCCTTCTCCCAAGAGAGAATCAGATTCAGGGGACCAGCTTCAAAGTCCGTGCAAAATAAGCCAGCCTCCTCCTTCCCTGGGGGTATAGCCAATGGGGCAAGGAGTCCCCAAGGCGGCACGTCCTCCCCTTGGAAGCCATGACTTTGAGTGGCTCTGAGTGTTTCTTAGTCTTTGGGAAGTCTCTTCATTCCTTTGTAGCAGGTTTAGTTGCCTAATCAAGAGCCCTGCGCATTCTATACAAGGCTGGCTGTGTGCATGCAGAGGGGGCTGGTGGAGAGAGAAAGACGAGGGGAGAGAAGCCTCAAAAAGAGAGATGAGAGAGTGAGACCTGGGGTTCCAGAAAGAAGGAGAGATGGACAGGAGCCCAGCTGTGCTCCCCCAACCTGGGTTCCTCAAGATGCTGTTCTTCTTGGCAACAAATCTCCTTTTTCCCTGAGTCATTTCCCGTGGGCTTTCATGTCCCGTCACAAACAGATCCCAACTAACTTCTTCTTTGAATGATCCCTGGGGGTCACATGGTAAGTTTCTTGAGAGCAGGAACCACATTTCCATTCTTACCTCCTGCCAATGCACACTACGGGGCAGGGCAAGGAAGAGATGCTGCAGGGATAGCCGGTGATGTTTAATGACTGAGGAGCCGGGGTGGCACCAGGGGACAGCATTTGCCCTCAGAAATGTCAACAATTGCTGGGACATTTCAGGCATAAAGGCACAGCCTCTGTTCCCCTATGGTGTATGTGTATATTCATGAGTCTGGCCCTCTAAACATATCATAAGCCTCATTTATGGCATGCTTTGCAGTGGTTTGCAAACACAGGAAAATCCATTTGAATCCAATATTCTCAGATTGCCCTGTTCATTTGGTAATTAGGATACATTACCCTCATAGATTACTTGAGCCTCTTACACTTTCTGGGTTTTCAGCCCTCTCTCAACCTCCTCCAGACCACTGCCAGTGAGACGTTTGGGGAAGGTCATAAATGCCTTTGCTGTATCTTTCTACCTAAGTATTTGCAGCAGGTTTTATGGAGCTTGTAAATACGAACTGATTTTCTTTTACATATGTGAGTCAGCCTTATTTGGGTCTAAAGTGGACTTTATGAACCTGCATGGATTAGAATAAACACTGAACCCAGCAATCAGTTCTATATTTAGTTCTCAAGTAGCTAGGCTTTTTGTACATGCGTGTATACGTATATGTGTGTGTATGAGCACTGCATATTGAGAAGAAAATTAAGTGTGTGAAGCTGATTGATCTGAGGTTGGGCCTGGGAGAATTCCTGGCCAGGGGGAGCTAGGGCCAACAGCTAAGGGATCTCTTTCTCTCGTGGAAGTCATTGTTTCTTTACCTGTAAAATGAGTAGGATGGGTCCCTATAAAACCCCAGGATGGTTGTGCAGATCAAAGAAAGCAGGGGACACACAAGGACCTAGCACAGTGCTAGTGTCCAGTTAGGATTCAGTAAATACTTACTACTTACGGAATCTCAGCCTGGAATGGACTTGAAGTTTCTGGAGGGCAAAAGCATGTGTCTTCTGCTGTGTCCCTGACAGTTCCTAGGAAGCCCTGGACCAAATAAATAATAATATAATACAGGTTTTTACATTGATTGAAAGTGTCTGCCTGGGTCTTTATTTTATCAGAGTCCTGCCAGAGAAAAGTTCCCACCAAAAATGTTGTCTTGGGTCATGATCAGTAATAGAGTAGCAAGGTGGGGGACAGTCAGCGTGGTGGAGGACAGGGCCTCCCCAGCTGGACTGCTTGGATTTGTGTCTCAGCTCAGGTACTTGAAGAGCTGTGTGACCTTGGACATGTCATTTAGCCTCTCTGTGCCTCATTCTCTTCACCTGTAGGATGGGCATAATGATACTAATGTCTAGCAATAATATATGCACATATATTTGTATAGATGTCAAATGCTTAGTGTGCCTAGCACACAGTGTTTGTTATTATTATCATTATCTTTATTGTTTTTAATAGTGGTTAAAAAAGTGGATTTTGGTGGCAGAAAGACTTGAATTTGAGTCTTAGCACTGCCAGTTACCACTTCAGTGACCTTGGATAATTATTCAACTTTTCTAAGCCTCTATTTCCTCATCTGTTATTGGGGACATCTCTTCTCCTGGGGTTATTAGGAGCATCAAATGAGATCAGATGTGTGACGCATTTAGCTTTGTGCCTGTCAGAGAGAAAGCACTTAATCAATATTATCTATTTTATTTTCTTGAGAACTACTCGAATTTAATACCATTCATCCAACAAATATTGGTGAAGCCTGTGCGGCCTGTGGGCTTGGTATGGAATGAGGTTTCTTCCTTCTCTAGGGAAGAAGCATGAACATCTTTTCTGTTTTGGATGAGTATTTGCTTCTTCTACTGTAGTCAGAGCATTGTATATCGCACGAAAAAATCTGGAGAAGAGACTAAGGTGGGGCAACCTGAATTCCAAAGGGGATTTGGCTCTGAGAATTAGCGCTCTCGTGGGGAGACCTCCAGCTACAGAGCAGTTGCACACGTGGGACCTGGGACTGAAGCTGGTGGGGACCTCCAGGGTGACCACCCATCCTAGTCTTTGCCCGCTTTCCTGATGTTATTGGTAACTGTGCCCCCTTTCACTTGAAAACTGTTCTGGGATAGATATTAAATTATATGATTCCGCCATACCCGACCTACTAAAGAAAAACGTCCCCATGTAGCTCGAAGGGGTGTGCCTGAAAGTACCGCGAGGCCACCTCTGGCCTTTGGGAAGGCAGCCTGGCGTCTTGTTGGATCGAGGGGGTTAGGCGGCTTCTCTGGTGTGGTCAGGGAGGCCACAGGAGGGGAGACCATGGAGAACGCATCTCCTTCCCTCTCCTGGAAACGTATGGATGTTTATTTTTCCCCTCTTTGTCCAGGTCAGCACATATTACGGGAACTTTGTCATCTTCCTAGATTCTGAAAGTGAGTGGTCACTTGCCAGAGGGAGAGCAGGGCAGAGAGGACAAATTGAAATGACCACCAAGCAACAAAAGCTCATGTAAAATGAACAAGCCACCAGCTCTAAAGAAGAAACTTCTGACCTTAATTTGAATCCTGTTCTCCCTTGGTTGTTTGTTGCTGTGGTTGTCATGGGGATAGCGGAAAGTGGTTGGTGGAGCAGTGCTCCTCTGCCCCTGTGTTGGTACCTCTGTGTTCCAGCTCAGTGATTAGGACAGCCTGGATGGAGGGGGATGGGGCCACGGGAGGAGGCACTGGCCGAATATCTTGGAGCAGTGCTCACTAAGACTCTTATTAAAAAATATTACGTATAAATAGCAAGCTAGAGGTCCCCCAAGATTTCTGCAATGCTGATGTGTTACTTTTAGTTGCAGGACACAAATGTATTTTTTGAAGACTCGTAAGACTAACAATAAAACTTATATGATGATTACAGTATGTCAGGTTTCCTTCAAAGTGCTTCACATGTACTTACTTCTTTCATCCTCACAGAAGCCTCTTGAGCTGGCGATATCATTATCCTCAGTTTCCAGATGTGGACCCTGAGGCACAGAAAGGTTAAGTAACTTGCCCAAGGTCATATGTCTGGCCAGTGGCAGAAATTCTAGCTGGGCAGTCAGGCTCCAGAGCTAAGCTCTTAAGCAAACTCCATTTCACCTCCTGGGCTGAAAGTCAGGCTGAGATGGGGAGACTGAGGCACAGAAAGGTTAAGAAACTTGCTGAAGTCACGCAGCTGGGAAGTGAGCAAGCAGGATGCAAGCTCAGCTGGGCCGAGCTCCAGAGTTGTTAACACTTAGCGGTTATTAATGCTTTTTCTTTTTCCTCATTGGGTTCCTCAAAGGATTGTTGTGATGATCAAGTGAGACATGGTACGTGGGTGTGTTTAGTCAATTGTAAAGCGCCAAACAAGCTGTCATTCAGACACCAGATCTGAGGACTAGGGGAAACAGGGAGAAATGTACCTTGTGTTCAGGGGCGTCTTAGACAGAGGCTGGAAGAGAGACCCCCATATTTGCAGCAAAGGGGTCAAGCAGAAGAGACGTGAGGTGTGAAGGAAAATCAGGTGGGGTCTTAAAACCAGATGGAGTGGGAGAGGGGAGAGTTTCTCTTCTAGTGCTAGATGATTAAGCCAAGAGACCCAGCCCTCTGTCATCTGTGCCCATGGCTCAGAGAGCCCAGGGATAACAAAGCACCATCATCATCAGGGACAATGACAGGCCAAAGACATTCTGTCTCCTTCCTCCCACCAAACTTTCCTTTCTTCAGGCCGCTTCCAAGCATCTTCCCAAGTTACTGGCTCTTGGCTGGCACCCCTACAGAGGGGTCCTAATTGCATCACCGTATGGAAATCTTTATCTTGAGCTACATGGCTCCTCTGAGGTGTAATCTGCCTACAGAAATGCACTTACTGTTGATCTGGAAAATGGCACAGAGACTGAAGGCTCCTTCCCTCCTCCCTATCCCCCTCCCCAGTTTTCCCAAATCCTGGTGCCTGCTAAAGGCCCAGGGGTTTCCCCGGGGGCGGGGGTGTGGGGGGCACATATGCCTGTCTCTCTCTTCAAGCCGACTTATTGTACAAGCCTTTCATCTGCTCAGAATCTGATTTTACATATGAATCCATAGAACGCAAACACCCAGCCCTCAGAAGAGCTGTAACTTTGTTATATTTTATTTTGCCCAATCACAACAGTTTTCTTATTCTTCTCTGCCCGGTGACGTCCTGCCGAAAGAGACTAAATCACAACCTTTGGAAAGACAGCAACATTAATCACGTGAAAGTGGTTTACTTTTAATCCACCATGCTGCTCTGTCCCCTAGTTATTTGTGAATAAGTATCAAGCCCAAACGTTGAAATTTTGATAATTGGCTTCTTGCAGTTTCATTATTTCTCCTTTTCCTCTGTGTGTGAAAGTTTCCCAAGTATGTATCCAGTAAATGAATCTTAGACTCAAAGATAAGCACAGTAAAATACAGTGCAATACAATAAAGCCTCAGTTATTCATTTATTTAATGAATATTATTATTTGAATGTTTTCACTGTGTCAGGTACTGGATGAGGTGCTGGTGAAACAGTAATGAGCAAGGTCAGAGTCTCTGGCCTCACAAACTTGCTGCCTAATGGAACAGAAATCAATGAAGGAGCAAATAAAGACATTTTACACATTGTGATAAATTCTTGGAGTGAAACAAGTGGAGGTATTATGCAAGAAAATTGTGGAAGGAAAAACTGAGGAAGGGAATGTCCCCTGATTATCCAACCCAAAGACCGCCTTTTGCAGATGAGAAAAGTTAAGGGTAAGTAATTTCTGCCAACTGTATACAGATGGTTCCTGGTAGACCTATAGCTAAAGTAGATGCTGCCTCTTGGATGATATACTATTAGAGCTAGTGGTGAAATACACCATCCTCTTGTGGTGAGTTTTCTGGGAGGATTTGTCTTAGAGATATGTGAGTATATACAGTTAATACATTTCTGGAGAAATGTTAGAAAACATTCTGGTATTCTTTTTTTTTTTTTTTGTAGTCGAACATCAAAGTTTATTGCTAATCACAAAAAACAGACATCTCAAGTTAATAATTTTAGTGCTTTTCTATGTATGGGAAGATGCAAGAATCTGGGCTCCTTGACATTATTCCTTTGATAAGCATCTTAACTATTCTGGGCCAGTATCCTGTCTTTCTCTATCCTGAATTCCCCTCAAGGTGCATGGTTGGGCAGCTGCAGTGGCTGATGGCTTGATGGAGAGCAACATTCATTGTTTACGAAATGGCAGGCAACAATTCTTTGTCCACAACCATGAAGTTTTACCTCTAGAAATAATCCTAGAGATACTGCATCAGCTAATGGTCGTTTGGTATCGCTCTGTGAAATGTTTTTGGTTTTGTTTCATTTTTTAATGAAGGAAAAGAAGAAAGTAGAGATATTATCTTAAGGAATCTTAAAGCAGGGACTAACCAAGCTTAGTTTGATTGATTTATTCATAAAAGCTCAGTATCAGTCTCAATTTGCTAATCTTTTTTTTTTTAGTTATTTCCGAGATATACATTGTAAAGTAATAACTAGAATTATGACTTATAACATTATATCTGGTATTCTTTTGTTTTGGATTGCTAAGTCTGGGATACTGCGGAGGAATGGATTCTTTTCACCCCTCCCAGGCATGAACTCAGAGTTCTTGTAGTGGAGTTCACTCCATGCATTGAGCAGAGGAGGCCCCTCAACTCTGAATCCGATATCCAGGAGACTCATACCAAGAGGGAACTCGGGGGGAAAAGCAGGGTCCAACAGAGAAGGAGGAGAGAGATGGAGAAAACAGCAACAAAGGTGGTACCAAGAGAAGCAGCAGAAAACCAGGATGGCCAGCTATTGGCAAAGTAGGGAGACGTTCCCCACCACTTTGCTCAGCTTATGCGCTACCCAAGGGACTGTAATCTCAACTCACTAGTAAAGACCACCCCCTGCAGTGCTTGCATCCCCTGTGTCTGCTTATGATCCCCTGTCCATGTGGGAATCCCTGAGGATGGAGCCAACTTTTGTTACCTTCCTTGTTTGGTATTGCCTTACAGGTAGAGTTCTCTAACAGCTTATTACAAAGCTTTGAGCTGTCATCCTGAACTTGTCTCTGGTACCGCTCACCCCTCCATCCTACCCTGTATCATTAGAATACTTGTCATAAAGGGCAATAATGTCTTCTCTTGCTCAAAACCCCTCTATAGTACCCTACTGAATGTTATATGAAGGTCAAGCTAGATGTAACAAGTGTTCCAATTTTTTATTGTTCTGTAACAAACTGTTACCAAACACAGTAACTTAAAATAACAATTTGTTAAAATTGCGGAGGAAGGAACACTCCCAAACTCATTCTATGAGGCCACCATCACCCTGATACCAAAATCAGACAAGGATACTACAAAAAAAGAAAATTACAGACCAATATCACTGATGAATATAGATGCAAAAATCCTCAACAAAATACTAGCAAACAGAATCCAACAACACATTAAAAGGATCATACACCATGACCAAGTGGGATTTATCCCAGGGATGCAAGGATTCTTCAATATATGCAAATCAATCAATGTGATACACCATATTAACAAATTGAAGAAGAAAACCCCTATGATCATCTCAATAAATGCAGAAAAAGCTTTTGACAAAAGCCAACACCCATTTATGATAAAAACTCTCCAGGAAGTGGGCATAGAGGGAACCTACCTCAACATAATAAAGGCCATGTATGACAAACCCACAGCAAACATCATTCTCAATGGTGAAAAACTGAAAGCATTTCCTTTAAGATCAGGAACAAGACGAGGATGTCCACTCTCACCACTATTATTCAACATAGTTTTGGAAGTCCTAGCCATGGGAATCAGAGAAGAAAAAGAAAAGGAGTCCAAATTGGAAAAGAAGAAGTAAAACTGTCACTGTTTGCAGATGACATGATACTATACACAGAGAATCCTAAAGATGCCACCAGAAAACTACTAGAGCTAATCAATGAATTTGGTAAAGTTGTAGGATACAAAATTAATGCACAGAAATCTCTTGCATTCCTGTACACTAATGATGAAAAATCTGAAGAGAAATTAAGGAAACACTCCCATTTACCACTGCAACAAAAGGAATAAAATACCTAGGAATAAACCTACCTAGGGAGACAAAAGACCTGTATGCACAAAACTATAAGACACTGATGAAAGAAATTAAAGATGATACCAACAGATGGAGAGATATACCATGTTCTTGGATTGGAAGAATCAATATTGTGAAACTGACTATACTACCCAAAGCAATCTACAGATTCAATGCAATCCCTATCAAATTACCAATGGCATTTTTTACAGAACTAGAACAAAAAATCTTAAAATTTATATGGAGACACAAAAGACCCCAAATAGCCAAAGCAATCTTGAGGGAAAAAAGCGGAGCTGGAGGAATCAGACTCCCTGACTTCAGACTATACTACAAAGCTACAGTAATCAAGACAATATGGTACTGGTACAAAAACAGAAACATAGATCAATGGAACAAGATAGAAAGCCCAGAGATAAACCCACGCACCTATGGTCAACTAATCTATGACAAAGGAGGAAAGGATATACAATGGAGAAAAGACAGTCTCTTCAATAAGTTGTGCTGGGAAAACTGGACAGCTACGTTTAAAAGAATGAAATTAGAACACTCCCTAACACCATACACAAAAATCAATTCAAAATGGATTAGAGACCTAAATGTAAGACCGGACACTATAAAACTCTTAGGGGAAAACATAGGAAGAACACTCTTTGACATAAATCACAGCAAGATCTTTTTTGATCCACCTCCTAGAGTAATGGAAATAAAAACAAAAATAAACAAATGGGACCTAATGAAACTTAAAAGGTTTTGCACAGCAAAGGAAACCATAAATAAGATGAAAGACAACCCTCAAAATGGGAGAAAATATTTGCAAACGAATCAACGGACAAAGGATTAATCTCCAAAATATATAAACAGCTCATGCAGCTCAATATTAAAGAAACAAGCAACCCAATCCAAAAATGGGCAGAAGACCTAAACAGACATTTCTCCAAAGAAGACATACATATGGCCAAGAAGCACATGAAAAGCTGCTCAACATCACTAATTATTAGAGAAATGCAAATCAAAACTACAGTGAGGTATCACCTCACACCAGTTAGAATGGGCATCATCAGAAAATGTACAAACAACAAATGCTGGAGAGGGTGTGGAGAAAAGGGAACCCTCTTGCACTGTTGGTGGGAATGTAACTTGATAAGCTGCTATGGAGAACAGTATGGAGGTTCCTTAAAAAACTAAAAATAGAAGTACCATATGACCCAGCAATCCCACTACTGGGCATATACCCAGATAAAACCATAATTCAAAAAGACACATGTTGGGCTTCCCTGGTGGAGCAGTGGTTGGGAGCCTGCCTGCCAATGTGGGCGATGCGGGTTTGAGCCCTGGTCTAGGAGGATCCCACATGCTGCTGAGCAACTAGGCCCGTGAGCCACAACTACTGAGCCTGCATGTCTGGAGCCTGTGCTCTGCAACAAGAGAGGCCGCGACAGTGAGAGGCCCACGCACCGCAATGAAGAGTGGCCCCCACTTGCCACAACTAGAGAAAGCCCTTGCACAGAAACGAAGACCCAACACAGCCAAAAAATAAATAAATAAATAAATAGTAAAAGCTTTCATCATATTAAAAAAAAAAAAGACACATGCACCCCAATGTTCATTGCAGCACTATTTACAATAGCCAAGTCATGGAAGCAACCTAAATGCCCATCGACAGACAAATGGATAAAGAAGATGTGGTACATATATACAATGGAATATTACTCAGCCATAAAAAGGAACGAAATTGGGTCATTTGATGAGACGTGGATGAATCTAGAGACTGTCTTACAGAGTGAAGTAAGTCAGAAAGAGAAATATCGTATATTAACGCATATATGTGGAACCTAGAAAAATGGTACAGATGAACTGGTTTGCAGGGCAGAAATTGAGACACAGATGTAGAGAACAAATGTATGGACACCAAGGGGGGAAAGCAGCGGGGGGGGTGGGACAGGGGGTGTGATGAATTGGGCGATTGGGATTGACGTGTATACACTGATGTGTATAAAATTGATGACTAATAAGAACCGCTGTATAAAAAAAATTAAATTAAATTAAAAAAATTTTTTAAAAAATAAAACAATTTGTTATTATCTGTCATGATTCCGGGTTTCATGGGCCCAACTGGGCGGTTGTTGCTTGATATCCTGTGTATGGTCATAGCCAAAAGAAGCCCTCTGAAGGCTTCTTGATTCACAGGGCTGGTGTCTGTGCTGGGATGAGTGGATCAGCTGGGGATGGGTCAGACATCTCTCTCTGTACATTGCCTCTCACATGGCTAGCTTGGGCTTCCTCACAGCATGGTGATCATGGTGTAGGCATGCTTCTTGCAAGGCCACTGACTTCCCCAGAAGACAGGAAGTGGAAGCTGCCAGTCTGTTAAGTCGTGGGCCTGGAAACTGTCATAGTGTCACTTCCTGTATGTTCTGTTGATCAAAGCAGTCACAGAGATTATCTACCTTCAAAGGGAGGGGACATAGACTCCCATGTATCATTGGGATAAGTGTCAAAGTATTTGTGGTCACCTGTAATCCATCACAAATGTACTGTCCCTTCTGTATGAGCACACTTAATATATAAAAGAAAGCAAATGTGTTTCTATTTTTTTCTCTTCAGGCCATAATCACCGATTTCTTTAATCTTCAGATCATGCACATCCTTCCTAACACGGATATACAGTCCAAATTGTCAGAATGTCCCTAAGACATGGCACCATTGTCCCAGATATGGCTGTCCCAGTACAGAGCATGGTGAATTGATCAGTGTCTCTCTTCTAGAAAATATAATTCTACGAATGCAGCCTAAAACTGCATTTGTGTTGTTTTTATCAGCCATGTCACACTTTTGATCTGTATCGAGATAAAATGAAATTTTTATTATAAAAAGTAATTGCAGCAAATGTGCAAAAGAGAAACCACACAAAGAAGAAAATAAGGTTACCTGTATTATCACTGCTGAGAGTTAACCACTGCCACCTTCTGAATCTTTTTTCTATTAATAACCGTGTTCACGTGTGTGTCTTATAAATTGGTTTTTATCCACTTAAGAAAATGTTACATGCGTTTTCCCCACGTCAGGAAATATCTTTCTACATTATCATCCATAGTGATGACATCATATTGTACTGTGTGGTCAGGTGAAACACCTCGTCTTTTTTGAATGAGATGCAGTTAAGCCAGGTCTTCTCCTTTCTGTACATGTGTAATTGTTTTTTTTTTTCCTAACCTAAATGTAGGACTTTACATTTTTATTAAAAATCACCTTGTTGCTTTTAAGATAAATTATTATAGCCTGTAATGATCTTTTAAGTCCTGATTTCATCAACCAGTCTCTCCCAGGTTTATATGATTTCAAAATCAATAAGCATCAAAATCACTGATAAATCATTTTAAGTAGGATAGAGCCTTATAGCATTCCCTTGGAAACCACCCTCCAGGTTTCATTACTCCATTGATCAAACACTCTTTAGTTCTGATCAATTAATCATCTTAGCTGTACTATCCTGTGTCTTATTTCTCCATTTGAAAATAAGAATTTTCAAAAACAAGAAAAAAGACTGCCAATCACTTTACCATTTGGATACATTACGTCTGTCACACTCCCTTTTATGCTCACCTTATAATTTTATTAATGAAAGGAGATTGGAGTGGTTTGGTATACCTTGTTCTTTTTGAACTCATGCTATTGTTCTGGAGGAAAAGAAATTGGTCAAATACTATCCAATTCAAATTCCTTATCATTCCTGAATGTATACGTTGGACTTAAAGGTCTTAATCTTGACATATCCCTCAATTTGGAGATTAAAAAATTTTTTTTCAGACTAAATTTTTTGTTATTGTTGTTTCTCTTTGTCATCTACAATTGCTGGCAGAAAAAAAAATGGGACTAATTAGTTCCTTTAAAGAACATTTAATTTAAGAAATGAAAACATTTTTCTAATGTGTTCAAAAACAACTGCTTAATTTCCCAAGGATTAAATACAACTCACTGGACTGTAAATAATAAAATACATTAAAAACAATCCAGACTATTTTTGAATTCCCCACAGTCCTTCAAAGAGTATCCCCTGTGGCTTGGCATTCTCATCTTTAAGTCCTGTAAGTACACTTCAGTGTGGCTCAGTTGGGACAAGCAATTTGGACTCATTCAAGGCAGTGAAGAGCTTTCTTCTGTCTCCTCATTTATGTCAGATTTCCAAGCCCTGAGAAAGCATTTGTTCTACACTCTTCATATGATGATTATTTTTCCTGAAATGATGGAGGCAAAATAGAAGTAGAGTAGTTGTGCTTTCTATCTCCTGTTCCCATTATATCATCGGCTTCAAGTAATGGACCCATCTCTTTCCTCTCTCAACTACCTGAGAGCTTGCTCATCTTGAGATCCTCCACAGTGCCCAACATAACGTCTTACTTGTTATAGGTATATTAGTCAGAACTCTTTTGGCTACAAGGGATAGAAACCCAACGCAAACTTTCTTAAACCAAACACACACACACACACACATACACACACATATGGGATGTTTTCGGTGAGATCTGAATGTTCTGTGTTTACAGCAATGCTCTATGTTTATGCTCTTGGAATACAGAAATGCCGTCATGGAGGTGCTAAACACAGAGAGGAAGGTCTAGGACATGTTGGGAGTTATGAGCAAAAGAAATATTTAACAAAATGCACAAAGCATAAATTGTAGCCATGTCTAGACACCATGTCGTATCTGAATAATTTTTGTGCTGATAAATGACATCAGAATTTTAAAAACAAAAACAGATTAAATATATATATATATATATATATATATTTCAACAGCAGATGAACTTCAGATAGCTGTATAAAGAGATGCAAGTTATGCCATCAGGACCTGGATTCTCTCTCTCCATTTCTCTTCAGTGCATTTCTCTCTGATTTTACTCAGAGGGAGTCTCCCTCCAAGTGGGAACTCCAGGCTTGCATCTTCACAGCTCTAAGCTGTAAGAAAAAGAAAATTCTTCTTTCTTGATTGCTCAAGTAAAAGTCCCAGGGTTAGCTGTGTTTGACCTTATTGGCTTGGATTAGGTCATGTGCCCATTCGTGAGCCAATCAATCACCATGCCATGAGCATTGATGCTGATTGGCCTGACCAGTGCTGATTGGTGACTCCCCAAAGTACTTGGGGTATAATCAGCTCTACATAAAGGGCAGTGGGAGAGTGAGGTGCTGGCACTTCCTCCAGAGGAAAGCCTGAGTATCATTATCAGAAGAATTAGGGAAGGTTGATGGGTAGGTAAAAATAACACATAATCATGACAAGTTTTTCAATTAGATACTTTTTGAAGCAGCTAATTAGTCTCATTTTTTTTCTGCCAGTGATTGTATATGACAAAGAGAAATAACAACAAAAAACTTAGTCTGAAAAAAAGATTAGTCTCCAAGTGGAGGAATATCTCAGGATTAAGACCTTTAGGTCAACCTATACATTCATGAATGATAAAGGATTTGAATTGCATTTTAGTGTTTGACCAATTTTTTTTTTTTTTTTTTTTTTTAGTATTTGACCATTTTTTTCCCCCAGAATATATGGGTTCATTTTTCATTTTATGACTTTCCTGGAAGCAAATGCAACACTTCCTATCACCTGCCATTTAAACAAAAGAAGATTTCTCACTTTTAACTAAAAGAAAATTTGTTACAACAGGACTACTATATACATTAGAAAAGATAGGCTCCCTAGCTTGTGGTGGCCTTGGTAGAGAGTTGGGGTCTCAAGGACAATATATTAATGCATTGTTGCCCAGTTCTCTGTGGTTTGATACTACCCTCTATGGTGCAACCAAGAATAGGAGTATAAAGGCTGGTGCTCTAATGATGAGGTGATCTGAGACAGCCAGTGTTACAGAAACAGAGTACATACTAGGTAGTCCAATAGAAGGAATTTAATATGAAGAATTGATTACAAAGGTGTTGGGAGAGCTGAAGAGTGAAACAGGACCATGAGGCAACCCAGAGATTAACAGGGTTAATCAGGAAAGCAGGAAACCTCTACAAACTCTAAGGTATAGGGAATAAATGGAGGACATGATATGACCAGAGCCAGAGAACTGGAGTTAGAACTACTCAGTAGGATCTGAATCTACAATAGACTGCCTGACATGACCTGGGACCACAGAGGAGATGCCAATCAAAGCAGAATGAAGGGGGAAGAAATACCCTGACTTCTCCCTCTCATCTGCCCACCAATCTCCCAACATTGTCTCTCATTGGCTAAACCAGAAGGCAGCTAGCAAGGAAGTCTGGGAAATGTAGTTTTCAGGGCAAAGGAGAGAAATATATCTGAGACCAAAGGGACAAATAAGTGACACATGACCTGGAGCAAGATAGATATGAAGATTGAGGCTGTTTTCATGTGGAAAAGTAACAGCTTTATTCTTGATTCACTTCTTTGCCATAGTAAGAAGCTTTGAAGCCTTTCTGCTTAGAGGAAAGGGAAACTCATATTTTCTGATTCTGGAGAGGGGACAACCATGGACATTGAGGACCGAAGAGTAGGAGGAAGTAGGGGTTTTACAAAGGAAATTGCTTATAGAAAATGAGGTGATTCACTGGTGTAGGCAAAATCTTGGAGAAGCAGTGGGGAAGGTGGAGATTCTCCTTCACACTGGAAATGTAGGGGGAGAAAGAGAAGAGAGTGTTGTCAATGGTCCCCAGATCAGATGGGTCCTGCTTGCTGTTTCCCAGGATTGCTGCCTGCCGTGTGGTGTATCTGGACTGTTGAAACCACAGACTGCCTTACAAAAGGCTCCTGAGCCCCAGGCATGGCATGAGACCAAAAGAAGACCATTAACAGGGTCATATTTGGAGGGACCAGGAGTTGTTCTCAGTAAACTCGAGGGCAGATCACAGTAGCTGACCCTTCCATCATTCTGTGGAAGATTTCATTGGTTGGCCCCTCACCTACCTAGGGCTACCCTATGGGAGAGCTGCTCAGTGGTATCACTAGACCCTGCATTCTTTTCCATCCGCCATGTGTGGGCATAGTCCTCTTGTCTGTAAGCCCAAGAAAATGAGGCTGCAGCTCTGAGTACTTAGTGTAGGTACAAGTGTGGGTACTTAGGATAGTGTGAATTTAGATACTGAGTTCAGATAATGAGGGAGTACTGAATTGTCTAAATATTTTTGGCTTCTGGGCATCGGATAGCAAGAGTTTAGCCAGTGATAGAATCCTGTCTTTCAGTATTTTAACAGCTGGCACAACCAAACTAGTGTGTCCTAACTGAATCTCAGCCCTGCCCATAGTCCTTGCTCCTTCAGGAAGCCTTGGGCCATTATGGCCCCCGTAGACACTCTTCCAGACCCCAGGCTGCTCTGTAACACAGTTGTGGCAGAGTTCCTTATTGAGATTTCAGTTTGTGCTTTATATTGTAGTTATAACCCCCAACATAGCTTCCAAGTAACTACCCAAGAACACAAAACATAGACAAAAATCTGAGTTCCTTTGCCTCAGGAGCTTTTGTGCTGCGAGACTGCAGCAGACTTTTCCTTTGTTTTCGAAAGCTCAGGCTTTCTGAGACCAGTTGTGCCTCACACAATTGGCCCACGGCTGAAGCCAGTGAAGAGATGTGTCTGTTATGACCTGAGCAGTATCAATACAGAATTTTAAGTCTGAGAGTTGTTAAAATTTTTAAATGGAGAGGTTCTATCTATAAACCCAGATTTCAAGCTTTTCCCAGAAAATTGCGTGCCCAGTCAATATTGGCTCTGCATTTTAAGGGCCAGCAATGACCCTGTCCCCTTTAGAAGGCAAGGGTGGTTAGCCACAGTCCCTACCACTCCCTCTTGTCTTCCTCACCCAGACTTAATAGTCAGTTGCCATTTTATCATCTTCCACCTGGCAGGTACCACTCATTTGCATCATCTGCTGGACCTCTTAGGTATTTAAGTTTCTGACTCAGACTGGATCAGGGCTTTCGGAGGGGAGAGGCAGAGGCAGCTGGAGGGGAAGTAGAGTTGAGATTCTTCAAGTTTATGTGGCAACTGGCTTTTGTGGGTCCTGTGAGGGGAGGAGACTAACTCCCCGCTTTGGGACTGCCGTGAGGTGGCTTGCAGATGCTTGGGAGTTTGAATACTGTGCCCTTGCTCACTGTGCTGGGAGACTGCTGGGCTCTGCCTTGAATCTGCCCCCTCAAATGACCAGACTAGCTTAAACCAGGATCACCTAGTTGTAACTGTGAGGATTGAAGACAAGGATTTTCATTTGAAAGTTTAGAACGTACAAGAACCCTGGGACTTCTGAACAGCACTAAAAGGTAGCCCCATGGGATTACAGAACTGAATATCCTCTGACGATGTGGGAGAGAGTTCAGAGCAGAGTACTGATTCAGAGACGAGACATCAACCAGTCTGTATTAGCTTTGGGGATGTCTGGCTGTACCCTCACGTCTCCCTGTGTTGAGAGCTGTGATGAATCCCATTCTCCTATCTGCAGGGCTGGATTTGTGTGGTTTGCTTCCATGCTATCATCAAGGAGGGCTTTCTCTTTGTTTTGTCATTGTGTGAAGTTGCACGCCTAAAATGATCTGGTGATGATTTTTCAAAGAGCCCCAAGCACAGAGCTCCGTATTTTTTTCTTTACAGCAGCTGTTCTAATAGTCTGTCTCCTGTTTCACGGAGTATAAAGGAGATGACCAAGCCGCCACATATTTCTGAGTATCGGCTGACATTCCTGTGGGATATTGTAGTAACTTCCTTAGCGCCTTCCCATATTCTGCTTTCTCCATGCATTCCATACACTAGCTTCAGAGTCCTTTTCCCAGCTCCTGGGGCTAATCTGGCTACCCTCACGCTTTCTCAGTCTATTTCTGCATCCCTACACCTTCATTTAATGTCTGGTCTCTTTAATATGGATTTCTAGACTCCTCCTGTGTTGCCAGCTTCATCCCTCGATCAACATGTTCTCCTCCCAACTTCCTGCTCCTCTCCAGGCCTCTTGCTTACCCTGGTCCTTTAGCCTGAGGTGCCTTTTTTTTTTTTTTTCTTCAAGTTTGCTTGTAGAACTCCTGTCAGACTCCTATCTTCAAAGCTCCCCTTAAATGCTGCCCCTTTTAAAAGGCATTTCTGGTATTTCCAGAGGCATCACAACATTTTGGATCTCTGTCCTAGCACTGTACCTACATTACAGTATGCATGACCTCTTCCCCACCCCTCTAATCCAGAACTCCTGAAGGATGGAAGACCTATACCCTCCAAGAGAACTTGGACGGAAGGAAACTGAGGTAAATCTTCTGAGAGTTAAATTACAAAATCAACTTAACAGGCCAGAAAAGTCGTATGTAAAGACAACTTAAGTAGTCAGAATGATTCCTGGTACAGAATGTGATTTGATGGAAACTCTCTTGAAAACAGCATTCAACAAACTGTGAGCTGGGGGTGGAGGAGATATGTGTGTGTGGGAGAATTCATTGTCTTATTAGATCTTCCTCTGGGTGGTTTGCATCATGATTTGCAGAGTCAATGTTCTGAGAAGTCCTGTAGTAATGAACCCTTTTAAAATTTGCTGAATCTAGTATTTTTTGAACTTATATGACAATTTTATTTTTCATAGAACATTATGAAATGTAAGCTTTCCATAGAACACCATTAATATCTTCTGGACTAAAGAAATACCATACCAATCACAAGGGGAATTGTCTGTACTGAATGTGGAAAAAAGAAAATCAGATGGACAAATGCCATCAATGTCCATCCAAGGGCCGCTTGAAGGAGATGATGTCTTGGCTCAAGGTCTGGGCTGTTGGGTTGTGGCAGCTGGTGGGTCCAGGGAGATGAACACAATGTGCTTCCCTTGACCTGATACCATCAAATCATTTGAGTCAGACAACTACTTTCCCTTATTCTCACTTTACGCTGGCTAGGCAACCTGATTATACTCTATTTTCCAAAGTAAATTTCTTACATGAAGGAAATAATCTGGCCTGAGGACAGAATGTTTAACCCCCTTGCAGTTCTGTTATGATAGTAAATTGGCATTCTGGGCTGCGCATCAGTCCTTTGCGACCTCGATTACTGAGAGTCCATCCTCGAGACACTGATTCATTTTCAGTAGAATAAAAGAAAACCACATTTCAGAATCCACGAGGCTGTGGATGGCATCCTAGCAATGTCAAGACCTAGCATTTATGAAGCACCTTTTCAGTTACCTGTTGTAATAAATCACCACTTAGTGGCTTGAATCAAGAACAATCATTTTATTGTTTCCCACTGTTTCTGTGGATCAGGAATTTGGGAAGATTTAGCTGAACAGTTCTGGCTTGGGCTGTATTTGGACAATGACCGGAGCAATTGGGGGTTGACTGGAGCAATTGGGGGTTGACTGGCATCTCTCTCTTTTCATGTTGACTCTGGACCTCTCCATGTGTTCTCTCCTTGTGAGCTGCTCAGGGCTTCCTCACAATATGGCATTCCCAGCGCTCCAAAAAGCAGGGTTCTCAGTGAACCAGGTGGAAGCTCTATCAACTTTTTGAAAAAATTTATTTTATTTTGTTTACTGAAGAATAGTTGATCTGATCTAGCCTCGGAAGTCATGTCACTTCCAACTGCCTGCTATTTGTTACAAGAGAGTCACAGACTCACCCAGATTCAAAGGGAGAGGAAATAGACTCCCCCTTTGATGAGAAAATGCCAATGTTCTAAAGAGCATGTGTGCAATGGGAAATAATATTGTGGCTTTCTTTGGAAAAATATAACCTGCCACAAGCACTTACTATATTCAGTAGCATTGCCATCTCTCTCTCTCTCTCTCTCTCTCTCTCTCTCTCTCTCTCTCCACAAACACACACACACACACACACACACACACACACACATTTATTCCTCACAACAAATCCATGAGACAGTTCTTATAATTCCCCATTTTACAGATGATGAAACTGAGTCTTACAGATGTTAAGTAATTTGTCCAGGGACTTGTAGTTGGTTAGCTATAGGGTCGGGTTCCATTGTGCATTCTTAAATAGTATCCTCCACCACTCCCTGAGGCACCAAGGTAAATGCCACCTGGGGAAGCTTCTGGCAGTCCGTCAGCCAGCCTTCCTAGTGATTCCCACTTTGCTGTGTGTACTAAGTGTGGTGAGAGAATATTTCAAAGTGTTGATCAGGATGACTTCCCCCTTAAACCACCACATTCCTTTATTGTGCCCTGAGGGTCTTTTCCCCACGGAAACCTTGTCTACTTCCTACCACTTCTGGTCACCCCTTTATGAAACCAGAAAACAAAGGCCACAGATACTTGTCTGTTAAGTTTCCAAGCTGCTTGTTGACTAGATAAAAATGTCCTAGTGTTACTGACAACGTTGGTGCTTTGCTTTGATGGCCTCGGATCCCCTTTTACCATTTATGTCCCCCCTTTAGTGTCCTTGAGCTCCTAGTAGTGCCTGTGGCTCTTTTTTTGTTTGTTTTTTTAATATTTATTTATTTATTTTTGGCTGTGTCAGGGCACTCGGGATCTTTCATGGCAGCTCTCGAGTTGTGGCACATGGGCTTAGTTGCCCCGAGGCATGTGGGATCCTAGTTCCCTGACCAGGGATCAAACCCGCATTCCCCAAATTGGAAGGCAAATTCTTAATCACTGGACCACCAGGGAAGTCCCTGTGGCTCCTTTTCAAAGACCTGCCCTTGGGCACCTGGAGCTCACTCTGCCCAATCATAGGAGAAGAAAGGAGAGCCTGGGAACTTATGTCCCCCCAGGGTGTCCTCAGCCAATGACTGCAGGTGGGACTATGAAGCCCCAGCCCCCTGTCCTCCGGTTGGGATAACGCCCAGGGGTGACTTCGACTCATGAGCATCCCTCCAGGATCAGGGTGAATGTACCCTCTGTCGGATTTTTCATGAACTGGATCCCTTTCTTGGCTTCTTCCCCTTTCTTCTCCTGTTTTTCCCAGTTCTCTGGGAGCATCACCTGTAAAAACCACTCAGAGTCTGCTTCTGGGGAACCTGAGCTAAGACATCTAGGTTGGGAAAGGAGAAGGGGGAGGAGCTGGAGAAGCTTCTTCAATAGAAGCCCTGTCTCTTGCTATATCAGAGGGCTACACGGAAGCTGGGCCAGCCTGGCCTTTCTTATTGTCCTTCAGAGAGTACCCCCCCCCCGCCCCCGCCCAAATGACAGCGGCTGGCTAGTCCGTCAGCCACAGCACACGTTCTGGACTGGAGTCTCTCCTTAGCTCTCCACTTAACCTGCCTTCTCCCACCGCATTCAATGGGACAAGCCCCCTGGGATGGAGCGTGAAGGATGGCGGTCTAAGGAAAGTTCTCCCTAACACCCTCTCCCTCATACTTGACCAAAGTGATACTTGATTGGAATTCATCCAAAACCTGCCACCAATCCAGTGCAGGGTTGGAACCGCATTGAAGTACGAGTTAGAATTATTGAACTCTAGTCCTAGCTCAGCCCCCAACCAGCTCTGTGACCTGTTTTCTCATCTACAATATAGTCTCTGAGATCCCTCCAGCTCTAAATGTCTGTTCTTTCAATATGACACATTCGATGCCTCCCAAGAGCTTATAATCTTGTTAGGGAGACACGACACAATTAGAGGGCTGTATATGACAGACTGGTACAAAGCTGAAATCAGCCCAATTAAGGAGGAAAATGCCTGGTGCAGAAAACAAGTACAGTGGCTGATTAGAATGGGAGGACTTCTGTGGGACAGAGTGCTCAGGAGAGGGTTGAAGGAACAGTTTGAGAAGGGCCTTGGAGGTTGACTATTACTCGGATGGGGAGGGGGAGGGGGTGGGGGTGGGAGAGCCACCATAGTCTTATGCACGTAATTGTTACCTGGGTGTGAAATGAGGACAGAGGCAAGGGAGGGCAGAGAATGCAATCCTGGTTATCATGTAATTGCTATGCCAACTCTAAGTGATTACAACACACGCACTGCTCCAGTTATAATATGCTAGTTATTTATGGGACTATATTTCTATTCTCCCAGGCTTAACAAACATCACTGGAAATCTGACATTCAGAATTGGCTTTTCCAACCCCCTAAATTTTAATTAAAGTAATTATGTTACTAACAGAAGCTGTAATTTATCTTCTTGTGTTTACAAAGAGGAGAAAGGCAACTTTGGCCAAGCACATTTTCCCTGTATACTATATCTGGTTCGTGCCTTTTGGTGGTGGGGAAGGGGGTGTGTCTTTGGTCTGGGTGGTCTAGAGATTGTATTGCTCATTGCCGTCTCCTCTCTGCAATGCAGAGGGCCCTGGGCAGGCTGTTTGGAGTAACTGTGCCACTGAGAACCTCAAAATGGGTTGAGCTGTGTCATTCAGAAGCAGCATCTGAGCTAAAGGACAAATCTATCTTCTAACAAAACCCTTTTGGCACAGGACTGTGTGTGTGTGTGTATGCGTGTGTGTGTGTTTCAGGCATTGTTGGGAGTAAGAAACTCAGTGATTTAGATGAGAACTTTCCATGCAATTAACTTCCTCCAGACTAAAGCAGGTGCTGATGGGAACCGCTGGGCAAGTCTGCTTAGTAAATACCCATCCCCAGATGTAGAACAATTCAGTGGAAATAATTATACCGGGTCAATTAAGCAGAACTCAGACCTCCTCCTGTTAGCCTGTTAGAATTTTTGATTTCTATAAGTCAGGTTTGCTCAGGATTTAAACTGCTTTCCCTCTGGAAAAGGGGCCCTCTGGGCAAACATCACTGATTTGTGTGGTGGTTGTGATTGCTAAAGAAGGTGGCCCTCACTTCTCAGGAAAAAGCCCCAGGGCTGGGCCTCATACAGGCCTGGGCTGGAATGCTGGCCCCAGCACCTAGGAGCTCTATAACCGTAGGCAAGTTACTTAACTCTCTAAACCTCAGTTTTCTCATTTGAAAAGTGGGGATGGCAAGAGGGCCTATATCCCTGTTCTTTCATGAGGATTAATTGAGAAAATGCTGGTAAAGCTCTGAAAAAAAAGGGCCTGGATATAATAAATGCCCCATAAGCAGCAGCTACTGTTATTATGATGATGATTATTATCAACGGAAAAAATGGGTATTATTGTAACTGTGCCACCTATAATGATCCAGTGGAAAAACTCTGTAAAGGGCAGCATGTGAATGTAAGAGCTAATTATGCTCAACTCCAAACATGCAGAATTTAAAGAAACCAATATGTGAGTCTATCACATGGAACAATTAGGGGTGATGTAAGGGCTGGACAAAAGAAGGAACACCAGAATTCAATGAATTCTAAAGACCCTTGGCTGCACTGACCGTCAGTCCGTTTGTAGATTACCAATGGCTTGTCACAAAGGCTGAGAGGGAGGCTGAGAAACTAAGCTTTGGGGGCCACTGTCAGGTTGAAAATAAATCAGAAACAGAATGACATCACCTTTAAAATGATAAGGCACATCAGTGAGAAATGCAATCCAACTGATAAAAATACAGGGGTTTTTTTTGTTTTTTTGTGTTTGCAGAGTAATAGTATTTATTGAGAGCTTATAATTTAACAGAGGCATTTGTTAGTGCTTTATGTGGATTCCTTATTTAATCCTTACCATAACCTGTAAGGTTGGTTCTATGATTATCTCAATTTTACAGATACATAACCCTTCAGGGACGCACTTGGTACAGAAAATGGAAGGGCACCTACTTCTCAGAGGCCCCTTTATAGCCTGGGAAAGTGTAGACCCACCAAAAAGCTCACATGTAGGATGAAGGGCTTACTTAAACACTGGAGAATTTGGATTTGGTTGTATACATACATTCACTGAAGATATACTACTCTGTGCTAGGAACTGAGTTTGATGTTGAACGTATAATGCTGAGTAAAACTAGGTATGATCAGCTTCTGGGAAGATGGAGTAGCTGTACTTTTCTTCCTGTTATGTACAACAAAAAACCCTGCCATTGTATGTGAAACAAACGTAATAAGACTCTGAAACGTGGAAGGAAGGCAGATCAGCCAGGGACCTCTGGACCCAAGGAATGACACAGAGGTGACATCCCTGGTTCTTCTTCTTGCCTTATGTGTCCCAGACCTGGAGATGAAGAAACCAGCAACCTGGAAATGCCAATAGGCAAAGACAATAAAAAATCCTCCTCTTTCTAGCCAAGGGCCCAGGAAAGGGGAAGCTTGGCTAGACAGAGAACTTTTAGACAATGACAAAAAGTCACTGTCTAAAATGACTACTCTAGCCAAACACCACTGAAAAAACTGGCTTCACTTCCACCCAGACTGCAAAGGCTGACTGAGGAGCCTAGACTTGCACCCTCTTGTGGTTGTAACAAGGTGCTCCAAGACCCTGCTGCAGTTGTGTTAGAGAAGGCCAAGTAGGAAGCTGAAACTTTCATCTGCTCCAGGTGGTAATGGGGCTCCCCCCCATCCCTACCTGTATTGTCAGTAGAAGCCACTTCTACCCCTACCCAGCAGGACTAAGGCACCCTTGCCCCTCCCTGCTGGAGTGGTGTCAGAGGAGGACTAGTGGAGACTCAGGACTTTCACCCCTGGTTGGTAATCACCAACCTCAGTGGAGGTTTGGTGGGGACAGGGAACTCAAAACTTTGCCCGGCCCCACATCCCCCAGATGTCAATGGAGGCCAAGTAGGGAATGTAGACTCATACCCCCACCTGGCAGTAACAAAATGGCACCCCTTCCCCTTCTCCTGCCAGAGCTGTATCAGAAGAAGCCAGTTAAAACAGAGGTTCAAATAAGATTCAGAGTCTCATAACATAATGTTCATAATATCCAGATTTCAATTAAAAAAAAAAAACACTTGTCACACTAAGAACCAGGAAATCTCAAATTGAATGTAAGAAGATAATCAGTAGATGCCAGCACTGAGATGACAGGGATGTTGAAATTATCTGACAGAGATTGTAAAGCAGTCATTGTAAAAATACTTCAACAAGCCATTATAAACATGTTCAAAAGAAATAAAATACAGAAAGTTTCAGCAAGGAAACAGAAGATGTAATGAAGAAACAAATGGGAATTTTAGAACTGAAAAACATAATAGCTGATAAAACAAAAACAAAACACCTCAAAGGATAAATTCAACAGCAGAATAGAATGGACTGAGGAAAGAATCATTGAACTTAAAGCTAGAACAATAGAAATTACCCAATCTGAGAGCAGGGAGAAAACAGACTGAAAGAAAAATGAACAAAGTCTCAGGGGCTCGTGGGACTATAACAAAAGATCTAATATTCATGTCCTGTGATTCACAGAAGGAGAGGAGAAAAAAAGACAGGGGTAGAAAATTACTCACAGAGATAATGGCTGAAAACTTCTCAAATTTGGCAAAAGAAATACCTACATATTCAAGAAGCTGAGTGAACAATCAGAAATAAACACAAAGAAATCCACAGCAAGACACATCACAATCAAACGTCTGAAAATTGAAGACAAAGAAAAATCTTGAAAACAGCAAGCGAGAAACGACACATTACCTATAGGGGAAAAACAATTTAAATGAAAATGGATTTCTCATCAGAAACCATGGAAGTCAGAAAGAAGTGACATGGCATTTTTTTCAAGTGCTGAAAGTGAAGAAATGTCAACCTAGAAACCCATAACCAGTGAAACTATCCTTCAAGAATGAAGGGGAAATGAAGTCATTCTCAGATGAAGAAAAACTAACAGGATTTGTTACCAGGAAACCTACTCTAAATGAATAACTACAGGAAGTACTCTAAAAAGAAAGAAAATGATAAAAGAAGGAACTCTGGAACACCAGGAATGAAGAAAGAACATGGTAAGAAAAAACACTGGTAAAAAAATAGGCTTTCCTTCTCCTCTTGAGTTTTCTAAATTTTGTTTAATGGTTGAAGCAAAAATTATAACACTGCCTGATATGGTTCTAAATGTAAATATAGAAAATATTTAAGACAATTTTAAGTGGGGAGGGTAAAGAGACATAAAGAGAAATAAGATTTTTATACCTTACTCAAACTGGTAAAATGAAAAGCTAGCCAGCTGTGATAAGTTATGTACATTTAATGCCATACCTAGAGCAACCATGAAAAAAGCTATACAGATAAAGAATACTATAAATAAAATCAAACTGGAATTTAAAAAATGTTCAAGTAACCCATAGGCAGCAGGAAAAACCGAACAGGTAAATGAAAAACAGAGAGATCAAGCAGAAACAAAAAATAAAATGGCAGGCTTAAATTCTAACATATAACTAATTTCATTAACTGTAAATGGTCTAAATATATAAAAGACAGAGTTTAGCAGAATGGATTAACAGTCATGAGCCTACTATATGCTATTTACAAGAAACTCACTTCAAATATAACCATTAAAGGATACGAAAAGATATATCATGAAAATATTAATCAAAAGAATGCAAGACTAGCAGTATTAATTGCAAATAAAGTAGACTTCAGAACAAAGAAAATTAGCAGAGACAGGCATTATGTAATGACAAAAGGGTCAGTCTATCAAGAAGATATTGCAGTCTTAAATGTGTAAGCATCAAACAACAGAGCTGCAAAATATGTGAAGCAAAACCTGATAGAACTAAAGGGAGAAATAGACAAATCCACAATTATAGTTAGAGACTTCAGGACCCCTCTCTCGACAAGTGATAGACCAGCTAGATAGAAAATCAGCAAGGACATGGAATAACTCAACAACACCATCAGCCAACAGGATCTAGTAGTTATAGAATACATTACAATATACTTTGTTTTCAAAGAACCACAGAATATAGATAAGACAGACAATATCCTGGACTATAAAACAGACCACAACATTTAAAAAACTTGAAACCATACAGAATGACAGAATGTGTTCTCAGAGCACAATGGAATCACACTAGAAATCAATAACAGAAAGATAATAGGAAATGTCCAGATACTTGAAAACGAAGAACAAATAATCCATGGGTCAAAGAGGAAGTTTCAAGAAAAATTTAAAAATATTGAACTGAATGAAAATAAAACATATATCACAATTTGTGGGATACAGTTAAACTAGCGCTGAGAGGGCAATTTATAGCACTAAATCCATATATTAGAGAAGAGGAAAAGATTCAAGTCAATAATTTAAGCTCCCACCTCAAGAACCTAGACAAAAGAAGAGCAGGTAAACCCAAAGCAAGCAGAAGGAAGAAAATAATAAAGAAAATAGCAGAAATCAATTAAACTGAAAACAGAAAAAAAAAAAAATAGAGAAAATCGGTGAAACAAAGACTGGTTCCTTTGAAAAGAGCAATAAAATCGACAAACTTCTAGCAAGACTGACAAAGTGCAAAGAAGTTAGCAATATCACTACTGATTCTGCAGACATCAAAGGATAATAAAGGAATACTACTAACAATTCTACCCACACAAATTTGACAATCTATACAAAATAGACCGATGTTTTGAAAAACACCAACTACCACAACTTACCCAATATGAAATAGATAATTTTAATAGCTCTATAACTATTACAGAAATTAAATTCATAATTTCAAAAACTCCCCCAAAAGAAATTTCCAAGCACAGAAGATTTCACTGGAAAATTCTATCAAGTTTAAAGAAGAATTAAGACCAATTCTACATAATGTCTTCCAGAAAATAGAAGAAGAGGGAACATTTCCCAATTCATTTTATTAAGTGAGTATTATCCTGATACCAAATGGTATCCTGATACCATTTCAGTTTCAGGGAGTACTGAAAAGAAAAAAAAAAAGAAAACCACAGACCAATATCACTCATGAATATAGACACAAAAATCTTTAACAAAATATTAGCAAATACAATTCAGCAATATACAAAATGAATTATATATTATGATCAAGTGGGGATTATTGCAGGCTTGTAAGACTGGTTTAATATGAGGATATCAATCAATATCAATAGGTTAAAGAGGAAAAATCAACTGATTGTATCAATGCAGAAAAAGCATTTAACAAAATTTAACACCTATTTGTGATTAAATACTCAGAATAACAGGAGTAGAGGAGACCTTTCTCTATTTGATAAAGAGCACTACAAAAAACCAACAGGTAAAATTGTTCTTAATGGTGAAATTCTGAATGCTTTCCCCCTAAGATCAGAAACAAGGCAAGGATGTATACTCTTACCATTTTTATGTAACACAGTTCTGGAAGTTCAATCCTGTGCAATAAGTCAAGAAAAGAAAATAAAAGACATTATGGACTGGAAAGGAAGAAATAAAACAGTCTCTATTTGCATACAACATGATTATTTACATAGAAAATCCCAAGGTATCTACAAAAATAATCCTGGAATAAGTGAGTTCAGCAAGGACACAGAATTCAAGTAAAGATACAAAAATTAATTGTATTTCTATATGCTAGCAACGAACTTATGGGCACTAAAATGTGAAAATATAATACTGTTGAGGGAGTTCCCTGGCAGTCCAGTGGTTAGGACTTGGTGTCTTCACTGCCATGGCCTGGGCTCAATCCCTGGTCCAGGAACTAAGATCCTGCAAGCCGCATGGCACAGACAAATATATAAATATACATACATACATATATATATATATATATATATATATATATATATAATATATATATATATTATATATACACACACACACACACACACACACACACATATATAATACTGTTTGTAATAACTCAAAAAAGAAATATTTAAGTATAAGTCTAACAAAACGTACTGGAATTATATGCTAAGTACTAAAGAATGCTGATAAAAGAAATCAAAGGAGATATAAATAATTGAAGAGACAACCTGTGTTCATGAATTGGAAGACTCAACATATTAAAGAAGTCAGTTCTCCCCAAAATGAGAACATTTGTATGTTCAATACAAATTCTATCAAAATCCCAGCAAGATTTTTTTTATAAATATAGGTAAGATTATTCTAAAATTTATATCAAAAGACAAAAATTTATATCAAAAATATTAAAATAGTTAAAACAATTTTGAAAAGAGGAATAAAGTGGAAGAAATCAGTCTACCTGATTTCAAGACAATATATAGCTACAATAAGGAAGTCTGTGTGGTACTGGCAGAGGGATAGGCACATTTGATTGATCAATTGAATAGAACAGAGAACTCAGACATAGACCCACACAAATATGCCCAACTTATTTATTTATTTTTTTTTCCAACTTATTTTTGATGGAGGTACAAAAGTAATTCAGTGGAGGAAAGGTAGCTTTTCAACAAATGATGCTGGAGCAATTGGATATCTATAGACATAAAAGTGAACCTCAACTTGTCTCATACGTTATACAAAGATTAAATAAAAATGGATCATGGCACTTATATGAGGAATCTAAAATATGACACAAATGAACTTATCTACAAAACAGACACACAGACATAGAGAACAGATTTGTGATTGTCAAGGGGGAGAGGAAGTGGGATAGGGATGGATCGGGAGTTTGGGATTAGCAGATGCAAACTATTTTATATAGAATGGATAAACAACAAGGTCCTACTGTATAGCACAGGGAACTATATTCAATATCCTGTGATAAACCATAATGGAAAAGAATATGAAAAAGAATGTATATATACGTATAACTGAATCACTTTGCTGTACAGCAGAAACTAACACAACATTGTAAATCAACTATACTTGAATAAAATACATTTAAAAAATGGATCATGGGTTTAAATGTAAAATGTAAACTATAAAACTTTTAGAAAAAATCATAGAAAATCTTCGAGATCCAAGGCTAGGCAAAAAGTGCTAATGACATCAAAAGTATGATCCATAAAAGAAAAATTGATAAATTGAACTTCTTCACAATTGAAAAATTCTGCTCTGTGAAAGATCTTGTTAAGAGGATGAGAAGACAAGCCATAGATTGGAAGAAAATATTTTCAAACTACATATCCAACAAGGACTAGTATCTAGAATACATAAAGAACTCTCAAAACTCAACAGAAAAACAAACCAATCCAATTAGAAAATGGGCCAAAGACATGAAGAGGCATTTCACCTGAGTGGATATATAGATGACAAATAGGACATGAAAAGATGTTCAACAACATTACCATTAGGGAAACGCAAATTAAGGCCACAATGTGATTACATTACACACCCACCAGAATGGCTAAAATAAAAACTAGTGAGAACACTAATTGCTGGAGAAGATTCAGAGAAACTGGATCACTCAGACATTGCTGGTGGGAATGTAAAACAGTACAGCCAAATTGGAAAAAAAATTTGGCACTTTGTTAAAAAAAACTAAACATGCAACTACCATAGGACTGAGAAATTGTACTTCTAGGCATTTATCCCAGAGAAAAGAAGACTTACATTCACAGAAAAACCTGTACATGAATGTTTACGGCAGCTTGGTCATTATAGCTAAAACCTGGAGAAAACTCAGATGTCCTTCAATAGGTTAAACAAATTATGATACATCCATTCCATGGAATATAACTCAGCAATATAAAAGAATAAACTATTGATACAAATAACAACCTGGATGAATCTCCACAGAATTAGGCTGAGAAAAGCCAATCCCAATCTGATTCCATTTAGATAACATTCTTGAAATGACAAAGCTATAGTAATCAAGAACAGATTAGTGGTTGCCAGGGGTTAAGGAGAGGTTGGGAGACAGGATGGAAGTGGGTGTGGCTATCAAATGGCAACATGAGGATCCTTGTGGTGATGGAAATATTCTGCAGCTTGACTGTTTCAGTGTCAATATGCTGGTGATGTTGCATTGTGCTTCTGTAAGATGTTACCCCTGGGAGGAACTGGGACCCCTTTGTGTTATTTCTTACAACTGCAAGGGAATCTACAATTATCTCAAAATTAAAAGTGCAACTAAAAAATAGGTTTGATCCCTTTGCTGATGGGGTTTACAGTATTCTGGAGGAGAGAGGCATTAATTGAATCTCTATACAAACACAATATAAATTCAACTGTAATAATGCTTTAAAGAAGAGGCGTGTAGTCCTGGGAGAACATATAATAGGTAGGGTGGGTGACCACATAATTTATTGCTCAAACTGGGACACTTCTGAGAGTGAACAGCGGTGCTATTAGTAATTAGGCTGGGAGAGTGTCCTGAACTGGGGTCCGTGGTCACCCTAATGATAGGGGAGGGGGCTCGAGGTCAGGGGAGGCTCCCTGAAGCAGGTGAAGCTAGACCTAGGATCTGGAGGGAGATGGAGAGTGAATTAGGCAAGCAGGGAAGGGAGGAACAGCACAGGCAAAGATCCTGCGGTGGGAGGGAGCCTGGGCCCCGCGGAAGCAGGAGCAGCGCGGCTTCTCGGCTTCTCGCAGTAGCGCCTGAACGCCCTGCGCGGATAACAGCAGGAGGCTCCGGTTCCTGGTTCCTGAGACCTCAGACGCAGTCTCTCTCGCAGGCCCGTGCTGGCTTGTAAACCACATGTTTGTTTTGCGGCTATATTTAGCTCCAGCTTTGCTCTCTCTGCCACCCTTGAACAATTTCCTAAGAGCCCCCAGCCGCGAGGCTCCTGATTCTGACTAGGGGAGGAGTGAAAGGGACATGACCCCTGAGTATGCGGGCGGGAGGGCCACAGATGCATGCGCCATACAGCACCTTCTCCTCTGGCAGCAGCTAAAGTGGCCTCGGGCCATCCTTGAGGGCTCCCTCCCTCCTCCCAGGTGGGCTGCTTCCTCTGAGCAGCAGCCCCCTTTGGCTCGTCTCACCCTGGGAGCCCTTCCCTCTGGTTTCTCCACCCAGACTTCTTTTTTTTTTAAATTTATTTATTTTTTGGCTGTGTTGTGTCTTCGTTCCTGTGCGAGGTCTTTCTCCAGTTGCGGCAAGCAGGGGCCACTCTTCACCGCGGTGCGTGGGCCTCTCACTGCCGCGGCCTCTCTTGTTGCAGAGCACAGGCTCCAGACGCGCAGGCTCAGCAGCCGTGGCTCACGGGCCCAGTTGCTTCGCAGCACGTGGGATCTTCCCTGACCAGCGCTCGAACCCGTGTCCCATGCATTGGCCGGCAGATTCCCAACCACTGTGCCACCAGGGAAGCCCTCCACCCAGACTTCTTAACTTGCTTCTCCTGTATCCAAACTTGCTCTTAGAAAATCTCCCAACCCAACCCTATTCTTAGCTTTGGAGGGTGTGTTTAAGCTCTCTGAGCTTCATTGTGTGGATCTGACCACCTCCCAGGACTCTGAAAAGATTAAAACGAGGAAGGGTTGCATACCATTGTTCAGAGTCACAGCACTGAGGTCAGCCACTGAGGCCTTTTCCGTGAGATTATTTGCTCTCTAATTCTGCAGTCTCACCATGGGGGATAAAAGCTTTGACTTCTCCTGAGGGAAATCCAGGCATCATCACCGGGCAGATGGAATATATGTTTTGGGGGGATGGAGGGAGGAATTAGAGAGAAGAGGTAAAGAGGGTCTAATAGTAATTTATTAAGTGCTTATTATGTGTCAGGCACTATTCAGACATTATCCTATGGGATCCTCAAAAAACTCATTGAGATAGGAACTACTGATATCTCATCTTACAGATGGGCAAGCCAAAGCTCAGAGGGGTTGCACACTTTCCCCAAAGTCACACACGGAGTACGGCAGAGCTAGGATTTGAACTCTGCTCTGCTTGGATCCAGAATCATTGTTTGCCCACTGGCCTCTGCAGTCTCCCTGGAAATCATGTCCCATCTCCAGTACCTGAAAGCTTATCTGTCTTGTCTTTTTCTGTCTTCTCCCCAGTGTTCCCACTACCACTACCCAGGCACCTCTTCTCTCTCTCCTTCTCTAACCTTTCCCTCATCTTTTCTTTGCTTTTCCATTTTCCCCCCCAGTCCTATTTTCTTCTCTGCTATCTGGGCTTTAACCCACCAATGGTACCCCTGGGGGACAGGTCAGCTCTGCTAGGATCTCATTGTCACTGCTGCCTGGAGTTTCCCATGGTTGTCTCTTCCCCTTGTTAAACTTGGTAAGCATCTGGTGGTGTCTTTTTAAATGCAAATATTGTACTCCTGGGAAGGGTGCATTAAGACATCAACATTGAAGGATGAATTAGATGCTCCCTCTGTATAAACTTTGTTGGGGAAGCACAGAACTAGGAGTCATGGGAAAAGAAAAGGGAGGCTGGATGCAACAAAGAGTCTCTCTAAGCATATACTGGGTTCTAGAAATCAGAACTGGGGGTTGGCTTGGGTCCAGTCTAAAGAGATGAGATCTGTAACAATATCGACGTCAACTACAACAGCAGGCCATGCCTTTCCTTTTGCGTCGTCCTGTAAGTTTGCTTGGTGCTTCCTTGCACATTCTCTCCTTTAATTCTCAAACTCAGTGAAGTTGGTTTTCTTTCCTCTGTCATAATCATGCGACTTGTTAAAATTTCTCAGCTAACCCTGGGAAAACCAAGACTACATTTTAAATCCTCTCATGTCCTCATCTCCACCTCTCCTAGAAAATCCCCTCCTTTTCTACCATAAGATATTCTAATTAAATTGCTCAAATCTCCTTTCTGTCTTCCGTTCACTCATTCCATTACTCCTTTATTCATTTGACAAAGCATTTAGGAAGGATCTGTTAGGTTCATCAGGCACTAGGTTAAGTTTTACATATATTATTCACTTACCTCTGAAAACCATCCTATGGGGATGATGTTAGAATACCTTCTTTTAAAATGGAAAAACTGAATAATGCCTAATTGACCAAGGCCCCAGCAATGGCACTCTGAAATCCATCACCATGTTAGTGCCCAGGCCATGCTTTCCCCAGGCTGCTCCCAGCCACGACCAAGTGTGGCAGGGATACCATGGCAGGCCTGCTTCTGGGAGCTAGAGAACTACTTAGGGAGTGACTTTGACTCAAGGACTCCCCTCTGTCTTGCCAGACTTTCTCAGAATGCACAGTAATCAAAGATTCGTTCCTTCAACTTTCCTTCCTCCTTTCCCTCTTTCCTCCACAAGAGTCAGACATACATCTTGGGCTGATGGCTTTCCCAGCCACGACTCCTGGCTCCTTCTCATTCCCCCTTACAGGGCATTTACCGTCATACATTTCTTGTAGGTCTAATCCTATTGTGGCATCTGCTTCTTGTAAGACCTGGATTAACACACTTGCTTTAAAAAAAATACATTTCTGGTCTTTGTGGGTGAGGCCAGAACTTGGGCAAGGAGGTTGATGTGGAAGCAAGTGTCCTCCTCCTGGTCCTCTTGTCTGAGGATGGTATTTGAGATCCAGCAGGATGCAGCCTGTTCTGAGCTTGGGGACTTGGGAGCTGACCCAGGAGCATCGGGCAACACTGCCCACTCCTCCTTTGTAAAACACTCATTTCCCTTGCTTCCGTGATGCCACACTCTATGGATTCCCCTCCAGCCTCTCGAGCTGCCCTTTCTCAGGCTCATCTGTTTGTTCTCCTGGCTCATCCTCTCACCGAAGTCAAGGGTCTCAGTTGGAAGCTTTCATTTTCCATGCTGTCTTGAAGAGACCACCTTTTCTTTAAGAAATGCAGCATTGCTTTTAGAGCAATAGGGAGAAGAATAAAACAAAATCCTGTTTTCCTCCAAACCTTATTTTCCAAGTGCATTCACCTCATTAGATTTTTTGCCCTGCTTTTCTTTTGGAGACACAAGTTTGAGGAAAATGTTGACAAAGTTGCTGATGACTTTCAGTAGCTTAATGAGTATGTGCTTTCCTGGAGGTTGTTCATTTTCCACTGTTGACTTTACTTCTTCAAGCCTGAACTTGCTACTTGAATGCAGGCCTGGAATTCACTGACCACAGTTTTCTCTTCCTTACTAGGGAGTGCCATTTAAAGACAAGGATGCCACCAACCAAATCACCAATCTCTTCTCAAAGTGCTAGGCATGTTGTCGGAGCCATATGCCCAATGAGTACTGGCTACCAGCGTTAGTCCTCACAGTGTGTGCTTGGGTGGGAAGACAGGTGATGCAGCAGAAAGGACACTGTCTTTACAGCCAGATAGACCTGAATACAAGTATTGTCTAGGACATGTTACGTGATCCATGACAGGAAGACAGTATAGACCACTGTGCGAGAGCTTAGCTCTAATGTCAGACAGATCTGGATTCAAACCCCTGGCTCTGTCACTCACAAGCTATGCAACCCAACCTCTCTGGATCAACGTTTCCTCATCTGTAAAATGGGCACAAAGTGCTGGCCTCCACAAGACTGTTAAGGAGAGTGAGAACATTTAGAGCCAAACTCATATAGCAATTTATTGGTACCACACTTTGTTCAACTGCTTTACGTACATTAACTCATTTAATCTTCTCTATCACCCTATCAGTAAGGACTTTCACCATCCCTATTTACAGATGAGGAATAGAAGTGCAGAGAGGTTAAGTAATTTGCCGGAGATCACACAGTTGGTGGTTGGTATGGTTGGAATGTGAATACAGAAATTTAGTTCCGAAGTCAGAACTCTTTTTTTTTTTTTTTAACATCTTTATTGAAGTATAATTGCTTTACAATGGTGTGTTAGTTTCTGCTTTATAACAAAGTGAATCAGTTATACATATACATATGTTCCCATATCTCTTCCCTCTTGCATCTCCCTCCCTCCCACCCTCCCCATCCCACCCCTCTAGGTGGTCACAAGGCACCGAGCTGATCTCCCTGTGCTATGCGGCTGCTTCCCACTAGCTATCTATTTTACATTTGGTAGTGTATATATCATTCTGCTGGAATGCCGATGGGTCGTTACCCCACACCTGGTCCAGAGTTATCGCTCAGTATATGTTAACACTCATCATTATCATCACCATGATCGCCTCCTCAATACTGCTTCACCTGTATACATTTCTGCTTCTCAATGTATTGATTGGAACCAAGAAAACCTACTTTGTCAGAATTAAATGAAGCAGTGGGCATAGACGACTTAGAGCCTGACGTAAAGAAAGCCCTTGCTAAATGTCAGTTTTCCGGTTGTTCTTTCTTGCCTTCTCTCCTCTGCTTTTCCTCTTTCTGCTCCACTTTCCCTCATCATAAATTCTTTGGTGCCTTTCTGGGCAAGATTCTTAATGTTACTGTCTACACCTGTGACTGCTGGGCAGATGGTCACCTGTGGTAGGGAATAGCATCAATCAAATATTAGAGCTTTTGCTTCTTTAGAAAGCGTATGTATGCTAAAAAGAACAGATGATTTGCAGTTGCAGCAGAAGTATTATTATTTACATTCACCTGTTTCATCTTTTATTGCGCATTTATTGAGGGTCAGTGCTGCGCCAGAGATTGGCCCAGGTGCTGAGGATACAGCAATGAGCAAAATAGACACTTCTTGCTTTCATGGACACACAGTAGTAGGAAGTCCTGACTTCAGTGGTCTTCTAACTGCTTTCATCTGCATTTCAGGTTTCGTTTTATAATCATTTGCCTCTGTAGAAATTCAGAGAGTTACAATGTGGACTGTTGTTTTGATGTTAATCAATTAATTAATTTCCTATTTAGTTCTAAAAAGGATATGAAGTGGTTTATCAACAATGCACAGACATAGTATGACCAAAGAGTATCAAACAATATTTAGTAAAAGGGGAGCAGAGGGTAAAGATCTTGTTCTGAAGACTGTTACAGCAAGTGAATGTGGTACTCAGCTTGACTGTCAAGACAAGAGGAAGACAAAGTGAGAAGACACAGCCATTTTAAGAAAGTCTTTAAGATAGGATGTCAGCTTCACAGGAGAAATCCAATTTTTTCCTGGCTCTAAGTTTTATGAGGAATTTGTCTTTAGAGCCTCATATGACTGCTGAACATGTTATAAAATATGAGAAACAGGCATAATTGGAATGCTTCCCTATATGTGCCGGCTATGGATGCTGATGGCAAGATATCTATTAGATTATTAAGGGGTTGGAAGAGTGTGTGCACGCACGTGCACACATGTGTGTTTGTGATATCAGGGAGAAAAAGTAAAGTTTCCCCAAGCGTTATTTCACTGTGATGGTTAAAAAAAAAACAAAACTGAAAGAAGCCATATTAAGGTGACATTTTTCTCCAGTTGTTTGTAACAGGCATAGAAACCCAGAGGGAAAATGCATTCTCAGTGAGGCCTTCTTTGCTCTCCCCACTGGGACTGGGTGAGGGCTAATCTTAGCTCTCAACCTGCCTTTCCCAGTTGAAGTAGGCATTATGCCAGCAAAGGAAATGGGAGCCCATTCTAACCCTAGCCCTCTCTTTTAAATTCTAAATCAATATTGGACAGCTCCCATCTTAGAGCAGGAAGACAAAGAATTTGGTGATGATGATAATGAAGATGGTGATGACCGTGGTGGTGATAATAATGGATACAGTGTCAGGCACTATGGGATAGTGGGGGCAGGATTCTTGGAAGAGCTGGCATTTAAACCAGACCAGAATGGAAATTGTGTCAGAGGACAGATTACAGGCTTAAGAAATACAGTAAGCAAGTTCATGGAGGTGAGAGTGCATGGAATCTTGGACACCATTCTAAAAAGTTTGGACTTCATGCACAATAGTTGGTAATGTAGAGTTTTGAGGAGGGCAATCCATGACATAATCTTCCTTGTGTTTAGAAGGCTATTTCTGCCAACAGTGTGGAGCTGTGCTGTCTAAAGCCATAGCCATTAGTCACCTTATTGAGCGCTTGAAATGTAGCTAGTCCGAATTGAGATGTGCTGTAAGTGTAAAATACACATTGGATTTTGAAGACTTAGTACAAATATATGCAAAAATACTTCAATAATTTTTATGTTGATTACAAGTTGAAATGAAAATATTTTGGATATATTCAGTTCCGTATATTATGAACATTAATTTCATTAGTTTCTTTTCACTTTTTAAAATGAGGCTACTAGAAAATTCTAAATTACCTATGTGGCTCACATTATATTTCTACTGGACAGCGCAGGTGGACAATGGGGAGGCTGGCTTGGAGAAGCAAAGAACTGAAGACCAGGAGAAGATAGGCATCTAGAGCAAAGCCCTAGACCAGAGATGATGAGGGTCAGATCTAAGGCAGTGACGCTGGGAATAGGCAGGAGAGGACAGGTAAAAACGCTTTTTAAATAGGACTTGACACTGATTTTCCTGGATGTGGGGATTAGAAGAGGGAGGACTTAAGGTTGCATGTTAAATGTCTAGTCTGCATAACTGAGGTGTTGGAGGATGGTTTTTAGAACTTGATGTGGATGGCTTTCAACAGGGATATGCAATGGGGAATTCGGATGTGAAGCTCACAAGAGAGGACACAGTGGGGTTGTAGATTCAGGAGTCACCAGCAAGAGGTGATAGTTGAAGAAGCGCAGAAACGGGTGAGAACATGGGGTTTACTCATGGAGAGAAGGTAGGATGAGAGCCAGGCACAGAGGTTGGGGCTCCGAGTTTAGGATGTGGAAGAAAGAAGAGAGGCTGGTGAACTTGAATAAGGATGGTCAGGGAGAACCCAGGAGACCCTGATGACATGTAGACCAAGGGAGATCTTTCCAAATGGAACACGTTTACAAATGCAGGAAGCAGAAGCTGTTGGGCCCACTGTCTCAGGGAGCCACTGGTGGTGTTTGTTGGGATAGGCCTTTGATGAGTCACCTGAAGACAGATGTCAGATTGCAGAAAATCCTGAAGAGAGTGGTTGGTGAGGAAGGGGAGAGTTGCAGCGGTCTGGACACTAGAGAAGGTTGGTGGGGAATGGGAGGCTGGGGGGGGGGGGGGGGGGGGAAGGAGGCGGGGAGGGAGGGGCAGCACAGGGCTGAGGGCAAGGACTGTTAGGCAAAGGGTGAAGGAGGGCGAGACTGAAGATAGCAGGAGGATGTGCTAATGGATGGAAAAAGCTAAGAGGGGGAACTGGTGCAGGAAACTACATGAAAATGTTGCACCTAGAGTCTTTCATCCATTTTTTTCCCAAATATTTTATAGCCACATATCCATAAGTCCATCTCTAGGATCCGACCTTTCCGTGAGCTCTGTCTGGGTAGGGCTTCCTGCAAGTGGGAGAGAGAGAGGGGAGATCCCAGCCTCGATCTTGCAGACAACTGCCCTCTGGGGGACTGCAGGGAGCTTGGCCACCGCACCTCCCCTGTGGGCTTGGGGCTTAGGAGGCCGTACCCTCCCTGGCTGTATGAGCCCCCCGTCTGGAAGCCCTGCCTAAGGGTCCAGACCCAGACCTTAGACTCTGGCATCTACCAGCTCTGCTCAGAGCCCGAGCAGAGTGGAGGCTTCGCATCCCTCCCCAAGCCCTGAGCTTCGGCTTGGGCTGCAGCGCCGGGCCTTCCCCGGCAGGGGCGCTGGGAACCCGCGGATGGCCGGCTCCCGTCTAGCGTCAGATCCCGCGCCCACCTCAGCCTTCAGCGCTGGAACTTTTCTCCCGGCAGCCAGTCGCCACTGTCTTTGGAAACCCACAGAGGACCCACCTCATTCTGAGTGGGACGTTCTCACCGGTGTGGTTCTCTGGTCCAGCCTCATTGGTTCCCAATTTTCCATTTTAGCTCCGGGTGGAAAAGCAAGTTCACGAGGGTGGGGCTCCTGGGAACCGCAGGTGGTCTACCTCCTTGGCAGGCTCAGATTCCCAGGCACCTCCTCTGCTTCCTGCATCCCTCTTGGCCCTCCCCTGGCACTCGTTTGCATCTTCTTTGCTCTCCCCTTTCTTTTTGCACCAGTATCTCGCCTCCTCTCCACCACTTCATTATCTCCCAGCTGGTCTCCCGCTCCCTTTTCTCTTTCTCGAGCTCCCCCTTTGTCTCCTCCCCCCTTAAACCTTCGTTCCCCCTTTCTTTTCTTCCCTCTCCTTGCACTCCCTCCCTCTCACTCTGCTTTAACCATCTCCCATAAGGGAACTCTTCTGTCTAATCCAGAAGAGGAGGCCTTCACTCTTCCCAAGCTCCCTTCCTCCATCCTACTCCTTTCTTAACAGTCCCTCCAGCTCCACGCGTCTAGGCCTTTTCAACCCCTAGAAATCCCGGGAGCTCCGCGGTGGCTGCGGCGGCAGCTGCACTACTTGCCTGTACTCCTTGCCGGGGGGCCTGTAAACTACATCTCGAGGTTGTCTTTGGGTTTAGCTTCCTCTCTCCAGCTCACCCAGTTTTCCTTTTCCTATGGGCACGAACGGTCCCAGCCCAGGCTGAGTTCCGCGCACTCTGGCTCCGCTTCTGCGGCAGGGAACAGTGCGAACTGTTCCTCAGGCCTGCGTGGCGCTGGGCCGGGGACCCTCAACGGGCAGCCTGACACTTTGAAAGAACTGAGCCCTTTCAGAGATTAATCTAAGGAGATGAGGGAGCGACCTCAAAATCGCAGGCGGAAAGATGGGGGCTAGATCCTCCCGGTGGGAGCGACCCCTCTCGACTACTCTCTTTCCCCAGCTCCGGGGCCGGCGCCTCCTAGTTCTCTCCTCTAGCCCTTCGGGAGGCTCCGGGAACAATCCGGTTACGTCCGCAAGCGGTGGGGGGACTACGGGTGCGCGGGGCGCCCGGAGGAGCGGGCTGTGCAGCACCGCCTGCCTTGCCTCGCTCTCAATATTGCCTTTCAGACGACTCGCAGGTTCCTGGAAATGCAAACACAGCCCGTGCCTGATCCATGCTCGCCCACAGCCCGAGCGCACCCCTCCCTGCCTCACATCCCATCGTTCACACTAACACGCACACACACGCGTGCAAACGCGCACGCACAGAGCCGCGCGCCCCCGCACACCCAGGCACCCTTGGCTCAGCCAGGTACCCCCACCCTGGGCGCCCGCTGGCCCGCCAGCCTCGGGCGCACCCCTCGCCCCCCCCTCACGCACGCGCACGCATGCACTCTCCGAGCCCCCGCACCGGGCGGAGGCACGCGGTGGGAGGTGGGTGGCGGGAGGGACAGGCCAGGGACCCGGGAGCGGAGTCTCCCAGTCAATCCCGCGCTCGCCTTCCGCCAACTGCGTTCCTGCGCGAAGGCTCCGGGCTCCCCTTTGGCTCCCCAACCCGAAGAGTAGGCGCTGAAAACACTTCACCCTCCTCCTCCTCCCTCGAGGCCCCCCAACCCTCCCTGCGTGCCATCTCCCACCCCCACAAAAGGCCCGGACGGTAACCCCCTAAACGCGGCCAGAAGCGGCTCCTAACTCTTCGCTGGGAGCAGGTTGGAGGCTGGGTTTTAGAGAGACCCTGGATTGGGGTCCGTCGCCAGCCACTCCTCCTGGATTGGGCTTCATTTTCATATTTTAAAAGAGGATTTTCGTATTACCTTTGAATACTCCTGAAAAAATTTCTGGAGGAGCTCGGTGGGAAAGATTTTGCGGGAATCTTGTTTTAAGGGGGGGAAAAAAAAGCACCGAAGGGGCATTTATTAATTTTTCTCGGGCTTTGGAATCGCCCCGTGGAGAGAGCAAGCCATCAAGAGCCGGGAGGGAAGAGTGGAGAGGACCAGCAAGGCGCACCAGGCCGAGCCACCTCCTTCCCGGCCGCCCCCTCCGCTCTCCCCCGACACACACTCGCTTGCTCGCTTACCGGCGCCTGCACACCCCCCGCGCCGACCCGCACCTCGGGCGGGCGCCACACACTCGGCAGCCCGAGCCGCGGCAGCCGGCAGCCGCAGCGGGATGGAGGCGGCGCGCACGGAGCGCCCCGCAGGCTGGCCCCGGGCACCCCTCGCCCGCACCGGGCTCCTGCTCCTGTCGACGTGGGTCCTGGCCGGCGCCGAGATCACTTGGGACGCAACGGGCGGTCCTGGGCGCCTCGCGTCTCTGGCTTCGCGGTCCCCGGCGCTGCCTCCTCTCTCGCTGCGGGCAGTGGCAAGCCAGTGGCCGGAGGAGCTGGCGACTGTACGGAGAGGCGCCGCACTGGGGCGCCGGCAGGGACCAGAGCCACTGCCCCAGCCAGGCGGAGGCAGCGGCAGAAAGAAGCAGGGAGAAGCCGGAGGGCTGTTGCCGGCAGGCGCGCAGTGGGGACGGGGCATCTCGGCTCCTGGCAAGCCTGGCGGCACAAGGAGGAGTCGCCGGGCGCAGCCCCCCAGTGCCCTGGAACGCGGAGACACCCAGGCTACTGTCTTAGCCGATGGTTCCAAAGGAAGCCGCTCTCTGGCCAAGGGTCTCCGGGAGGAGGTGAAGGCACCACGGGCTGGGGGGTCGGCGTCCGAAGAGCTCCGGCTACCCAGCACCTCGTTCGCGCTGACCGGGGACTCGGCCCACAACCAAGCCATGGTGCACTGGTCGGGACACAACAGCAGCGTGAGTACCCACCCGGCGGCGGATCTCTCTGTCTGCCGGCAGCGAGGGAAAATGGGGGGCGGGAACGATGGGCAGATAGTTGCTCTGGGTCTAGGTGGAGGCAAGGGGAAGGGGGGCTCCTCGACTTTTAGACGGACTGGTTCATCCCTCTTTCCCCATGACCCCAACAGGTTAGTGGAGCTTGTTGTAAGACAGCCTGTGCTTTTGTTTACCAGAGGCCCTAGGATTGGGGCCGCCCGGAGGGGAGAGGAAGAAGAGGTCCTTAACGGGATCAATGACCACTTTCTCTGGTACTTGGCTTGGAGAGTCAGTTATCCTGTCGTGGGTGTGTGTGAATTCTTGGGTGAGGACACAGATTGATTTGGGGAAACAACCGCTGGATAGACTGACGGGTTTCTGCGACTGCCCCGGGGGCTTCCCCCCTTTCCCCTCCAGTCACGCGACGGAAAGCCAGGAGACTGAGGCCACTCGGACTCTGATACTCCTGCCCGCCGGGCTTAGGATGCTGCCTCGGGCTCCGGGCGCACTTCCTCCCAGCCTTAGGGGAGGCTGGGCCTTCAGGCAACACTGATTCCCCCTTCAAAACCCAGGCAGCATACAGCTGATTCACTTTGTTAGTTATACAGCAGAAACTAACACAACACTGTAAAGCAATTATACTGCAACAAAGATGTTAAAAATTAAAAAGAACAAACAAACAAACAACCCAGGCAGCTGCCCCGAAAAGCTATAGGAGGGGCAGAAAAAAAAAGTTTAAAGTGTGAAGTGAAATTCAACACCCATCCTGCACCCTTCGTTCTCACGCAAGCACAAGCACACGTAAGTCGCTGAGCAAAATACTCGCCCCGGCTGCTGAGTCCTGCAACGACAAACTCGCCAAGTGGAGTTGGGTCCCGGTGCTTTCTGTGCACCTCTCCACGCCTCTCTCTCCGCTGCCAGGTTAACCTGGAAGCTGCTGTACGAGAGGTGGCGCCCTGGAGTCCAGTCCGGCGGCTCCGGCGCCCGCGGCCAGGCACCGGGCGCAGAGTACCGTCTGCGCAGCCCGCAGCTCGGGCCGGAGGAGCGCCCCACCCTACCCCCAGCTGGCAGCCAGCACGTGCAGTCGAGCCCAGGATCCGCGGGGGATGGCCCTCGGGGAAGAGTGGGGACAGCCTCCGACGATTTACTCCACTCCCCTGCCTTCCTCGGCCCCCACTTCAGCCACTCCTGCAAAAATCCTTTCCTCATCTCTGGCTCTGAGGATCAGATCGGAGCCCGGCACTGGGCAGAGTCTGGGGGATGACGGATGTCTGTACTGGCAGCTTTGGGGAACTCATCTGATGGGAAAGCACCGCCCCCGCTCCCTTTATATTTCTCTTCATGACTGACATTAAAGATTTCCCGGGGAAATTTTCGCCTTATTTTAACAGGGCCTGGAGGGTGTCACAGGGGTGAGTGGTGAATAACAGGAAAGCCCGAAGTCCGCAGAGAGCAGCACATCAGCAATACCGAGCACAGATTTCCTGGTTCCTTCTGACACACAGCACCACGCAGGCAGCGCAGCCTGGGTTGGAAGCATTTGGGCAGTCCAGCTTACCAGCAGCGCGGTGGCTGACTCCGTCTGCCTCCAGTGAAGGCCCCCCATAGCTTCGCAGTGGACAGCTCTGGACTTGGGCGGTGGGCAACGTGTGCATTGGGAGGGATGGGTGACTGAGGACTTACAAGTCCCCGAAGGACTCTGTGTGTGTGTGTGTGTGTTTTGGGGGGGGGTGGAGAGAGAGAGAGGTAATTCTCTGACCGCAGGGATCGCGACTCTCAACTTCCTTTTAGTTTGATAGTGAGGAATTGTGTGCATGTGTGTTATTTTGTTCATGTTCTTACTCCATGAGGAGGATGGACAGGATGTGTGGAAGTAAATGTATCCCTAGGAGAAGGAGGAGGTGATATCTTCACATGTCTGTGATTTTAACACTGCCACATTTGGACGATATAAATTCACTCTGCCTAAAGAGTTTTTTTATGTTTCTGCTTTTATTTATTTATTTATTTATTTATTTATTTTTAAATTGTATAGCTACTTTATTTATTTATTTATTTTTATTTTTGGCTGTGTTGGGTCTTCGGTTCGTGCGAGGGCTTTCTCTAGTTGCGGCAAGTGGGGGCCACTCTTCATCGCGGTGCGGGGACCGCTCTTCATCGCGGTGCGCGGGCCTTTCACTATCGCGGCCCCTCCCGTTGCGGGGCACAGGCTCCAGACGCGCAGGCTCAGTAGTTGTGGCTCACGGGCCCAGCTGCTCCGTGGCATGTGGGATCTTCCCAGACCAGGGCTCGAACCCGTGTCCCCTGCATTAGCAGGCAGATTCTCAACCACTGCGCCACCAGGGAAGCCCCTCTGCTTTTATTTTAAGGATCATTTTCGTGTGTTGACAAATTCCCTGAAGATGGGACCGTTAAAGAGTGCTTTCTGCAAGTAGTAATTAAATGTGCATAGCCTTCTCTGCCCATCTTCAAGGCAGTTATACAGCAGAGGAAGTGAGGGGGCAAGTTTAGCCCCACACCCCCCAGGGAAATGGCTCTTCAGTTAAAAGGGGGTGCAGAGGGCCTGAGGAGTGCATCAGTTGGCCTTGGAGTCCTTAGTGACAGTGATGAGATTTGGGCAGTTCATTAATAGCTCCTCAGGGGTTCATTGGTTGTGCTCGTGGCCAGTCTTACTGTCCAAGCAAAGGACAAGGCAGCACAGGTGAGTGCAGGGACCCCATGGTGTCTACTGTCCCTGGTCCAGAGACTTACTGCCTCTTCAGCTCTTGGGCTGGACCTGCCTCTTTTGACGATGCTTCACAGGCAATTCCAGCGAGAAGGACTTCTTTGAGTGTAGGTCTGTGCTGCTCTGAGGAAGATGAGGAAACAGGTTAACATGGCCCTGCCTTTGAGAGACTTTAAGGAAACAACCCTGGGGGAGGAGCTAGGAAACCAGTTTCTGCAACATTACACAGTTGGTTTCTTTCTCCCCTCCTCCTTTCCTGAGGACAGCAAAAGACGGCACTGTTAAAATAAAGCCAGGGTGAGGAGTGATGGAGATGATGTCCCTTCTGGAAGTTCCCTTTATCATTGGTTTCACAGTGGTTGGAGATGTCCCCAAGGCAGAGAACATGGGGCCTTGCGCCAAGCTGTTTTGACGTGAAAAGAGAATTCCATCTTCCCTTCCGACGTAAAGGGTGTTAAGCATGTCCTTCTCTGGGAAGGCCACCGGTTTAATTGTTAACACACTGTGGGGCTTCCCGCTCTCCCTCCAAGTGCCTCTGGTGGACTTCATTCCTGGCGTGAAGTCCTTTTTGGGGAGAGTTTCCAGTTACCCCGTATAATGGAAAATTGAACTCCACTCTGGCCGTTTGTGTTCAGGCATAAGGAAGTGGACGTGCAAGGGAAGCACCTCCACCCCACACTATGTGCCCAGCATGTGCCCAGGGGCTGAGAGTCTCATTCTAGGCTTGAGTCACATGTTCACTTTGGTCCCAGGAGCGGGGTGGGATGGCTTGTAGGGCAATGGGGGAGGTGCCCAGCAGGCTTGAGCCAGGAGGGGATGGAGTCTGGGTCCCCCTCTGACCTTTCTTGCCCTGCCAGGTGTTTCGGGGGAGAGGTGAGTGGGCTTGGGCTTGGAGCCTGTACTCTGCCTTATCCATTGGGCCACCGGGGCTGATTGGAGCCTAGATTCTGGAAGAGCGATTTGCCTTTCTCTCTGGTTGTCTCCAGCTGAGATCCTGGTGATTAATGGGCTAGAGAGTGTTTCACAAACACCCAAAGGGAATCCAGACCCTGTGGCTGTGACAGGGATACAGAAAAACACATCATTCTGATCTCCTTCAAAAGAAGAAAGGCGCCTCCTTGCTTGGTCAGTGAGCTGGCAAATGGCTCTGGAGAGTGGAAAGCTGTGAAGACAACAGCTCGCTTTCCGGGCCCCCTTGGCATTGTAAGCCTTGATGGGGGTCCCCTGTTCTGGTGCTGAGGTGAGAATGCTGCACCCTCCTGTAGGTTGATCCCCATGCCTTTCCTGCAGCTCACTCCCAGAGACAGCGATTTACAGGCTGCTACCCCTGCAGTGTGTCTGGTTGGAAGGACTTGCCAGATGGCATTCATGGGCCCAACTCTGCACCTTGGTGAAGAGAAACAGGGAGATGCCGATAACCCGGCGTCCTTACCCTGCTAGCAGGGGGAACGCACAGACTCGCCCAGGCACGATTTCATACCCGTAACTAATTCAGCTGGACGGTGTTCTAAAATATTTACTCTTAATGTGCAAAATAGTGACAGATTTGATCAGATTAATTGTGTTTCACTCACTGGAGCATCTAATTGTGGCTCCCAAACAGATTTTTCAAATAGCTTTTGGCTGGGTTGTCTAACCTTCTCATCCCCGCTCTCAGTCCCCGTGTCACGATATCTTAATGCATTTTGCCTTCTCAGAGGCTTAATAAAGAAGCCTGCCACAAGCTCAATATCAAAAAAAAAAAACAACAACCCAATCCAAAAATGGGCAGAAGACCTAAATAGACATTTCTCCAAAGAAGATATACAGATTGCCAACAAACACATGAAAGGATGCTCAACATCACTAATCATCAGAGAAATGCAAATCAAAACTACAGTGAGGTATCACCTCACACCAGTCAGAATGGCCATCATCAAAAAATCTACAAACAGTGAATGCTGGAGAGGTTGTGGAGAAAAGGGAACCCTCTTGCACTGTTGGTGGGAATGTAAACTGATACAGCCACTACGGAGAACAGTATGGAGGTTCCTTAAAAAACTAAAAATAGAATTACCATATGACCCAGCAATCCCACTACTGGGCATATACCCAGAGAAAATCATAATTCAAAAAGAGTCATGTAGCACAATGTTCATTGCAGCTCTATTTACAATAGCCAGGACATGGAAGCAACCTAAGTGTCCATCGACAGATGAGTGGATAAAGAAGATGTGACACATATATACAATGGAATGTTATTCAGCCATAAAAAGAAACGAAATTGAGTTATTTGTAGTGAGGTGGATGGACCTAGAGTCTGTCATACAGAGTGAAGTAAGTTAGAAAGAGAGAAACAAATACTGTATGCTAACACATATATATGGAATTAAAAAAAAAAAAGGTTCTGAAGAACCTGGGGCAGGACAGGAATAACAGCAGAGACGTAGAGAATGGACTTGAGGACACAGGGAGGGGGAAGGGACGAAGCTGGGACGAAGTGAGAGAGTGGCATGGACTTACATATACTACCAAATGTAAAATAGATAGCTAGTGGGAAGCAGCTGCATAGCATAGGGAGATCAGCTCGGTGCTTTGTGACCACCTAGAGGGGTGGGATAGGGAGGGTGGGAGGGAGGGAGACACAAGAGGGAAGAGATATGGGAACATATGTATATGTATAGCTGATTCACTTTGTTATAAAGTAGAAACTAACACACCATTGTAAAGCAGTTATACTCCAATAAAGATGTTAAAAAAAAAAAAAAGCCTGCCACAGAAGCTGTTCTTCAGGGGTTTGCCAAAAAGAATCTGTTTTTAATTAATATTACAAGGGGAGCCATCTCAGTTGAGATGTAGCTGGGAAATGCCAGGGGACATAACAGCACTAACTGCTCCTGGTCACCATAGGCCTGGGGGTGGTGAGTGGAGGGACCGCACACCGCACACCGGCTGTTTGCTCTGCGTTTTCTCTGATGGCCCGGTTACAGGGCGTGATTTGCTTCTCAGATCCTGCAGTGATTTCCAAGGTAAGCAGAAGTTGCAAACTCCTTAATTGGGAGGCCCAATTTAATGATGGCAGAAATGCAGCGATTGGAACTCGCTTTGTAGTTGGCAGAGAAGGAACGCGGGAAGTGGCTTCTCAGATTGTGTTGGATTTAAGGGAAAGGAGTTGTGGCAGGAAGGCTGAGGAGGGAGCGGGGGCAGAAGGGAGAACTGCTCTTTCCTCGGCTGTGTAAATCCTACCGTAACTGGGGGCACTTTGGAACTGGGTGATCGTCCTCTAGGGAGCAGAGAGGTGTGACAAAGCTGGATGGCTGAAATAGGAGGGTGTGTCTGGAGGGTTTATCCAAGGCCACGTACACCAAGGCCTGGGGGCTGGACTCGTCTGTTGATTTCCTGCTTCCTTTGGCCTCTTGGCTGGCTTGAGACACTTCCCTATGAGGAGAAAATGTCAAAAGATGAATTTTCAGCAAGTTTGGGGGAAAAGAGGTCTTGTGAAGTTGGAGGTGGAAAGTGTAGCATGCCGGCGCCTGGTGGGCCACTTTGGGTAAGCAGCAGTGGCAGTGTGGGATGGATGGCCTTCAGCTAACCATGGTCATCCCCCTGTTGTGGTGGGTTACTGAGAGAAGGGTCTGGATGCTGCTCTGACTTTGTTGGCAGAGAGTGGAGATGAGAGAGCTCTGCTTTACACGCAGTAGAGAGACTCAACTGTGTTTGACCAAGTGGGTGAATGAGTGAGTCCCAAGTCTCATTGAGCAGAGGCTACGAAGGGATTGAAAACCCTTGTCCCTTGGGATAGCGATGCTTCCTTTCTCAGGTTGTTCATAACTTGACCGGTACTATAATCAGGAGCATTTCACCCAGGACGTCTCCATTCTCGCTTGAGTACGTTTAGCCTCTTGAATTAAACTCCAGAGTCCTTTAGCCTGCCATTCAAGGCTCTTCACTGCGTATGTCCTGGATCTGCTTCTCCAACTCTGCATCTGACTGTTCCCTGATGGGCCCCTTCACTCTAGCCAAGGCAGCCCCTTCATTGTCCCAGACCCCTTCTTGACTCAAGCCTTTGCTCTTAAGGTCTCCTCCACTCAGGATACCCCTCTTCCTCTATTGAGATGCACCCATTACTCATGGCTCAGTTTAAGAGTCAAACATGCTTCTCTATAGAACCTTTCTTAGAAACGTTTATTTTTCTTTCTCCTAACTGTTTATAGAATTTACAGCCTGTACCACACATTTGATTATGTTTAGTTTGCACTTGGTTATTTTATGAGTGTTTTGAAGGTGAGGGATGAGGGATAAAATGCTTACACCAGCACCTCATCCCCACACCTGCTGTGAGTTCTTCTCTTCTCATGTGTGCCTTGTGACCTGTGGCCTGGTGCTTGGCCTGTGCTGGAAGAGAACCTAGTTTAGGGGAAAAGCTGGACATAGTTATGTAGGGTCATCAAGGATCTTGTTAGGTTGTAGATTATTTAGCCTGGGTATGATTGTATGACTTGTGTGAATTCATACTTGTGGAGGGTTTTCATCATGAATGCCATCCTCTTCAGGATATATTAGGAACAGAGGTAGGCTGGGAGCAAGAAACAAAGCCATATGGTAAACAGGAGCAAGGGTTCTGGAGCTGGATGCCTGGGTTTGAATCCTGCCTCTGTCTCTCTCTCTCCTTCTCTCTCTCTCTCTCTTTTTTTTTTTTTTTTGGTTAAGTTTAATTTAGTCTTTAAAGAATTGAAATATAGTTGCATACAGTATTATATAGGTTACAGGTATACAATATTGTGATTCACAGTTTTTAAAGGTTATCCTCCATTAATAGTTATTATAAAATATTGGCTATCTTCCCTGTGTTGTATGGTATATCCTTGTAGCTTATTTTATACCTAATAGTTTGTACCTCTTACTCCCCTACCCCTATATTGCCCCTCCCCACTTCCCTCTCCCCACTGGGAGCCACTAGTTTGTTCTCTATATCTGTGAGTCTGCTTCTTTTTTGTTATATTTACTAATTTGTTATATATTTTTAGATTCCACATATAAGTGATGTCATACACCATTTGTCTTTCTCTGACTTACTTCACCTAGCATAATGCCCTCTAAGTCCATCCATGTTGCTGCAAATGGCAAAATTTCACTCTTCTTTATGGCTGAGTAGTATTCCATTGTGTATGTATATATGTATATATACCACATCTTCTTTATCCACTCATCTGTTGATGGACACTTAGGTTTCTTCCATGTCTTAGCAATTATAAATAATGCTGCTATGAACATTGGGGGTGCATGTATCTTTTTGAATTAGTGTTTTTGGTTTTTTTTTTTTTTTTTTTTGCATATATACCCAGGAGTGAGATTTCTGGGTCATATGATAGTTCTATTTTTAGTTTTTTGAGGACGCACCATATTGTTTTCCATGGTGGCTGCACCAATTTACATTCCCACCAACAGTGTAGGAGGGCTCCCTTTTCTCCACATCCTCGCCAACATCTATTTGTTGTCTTTTTGATGGCAGCCACTCTGACAGGTGTGAGGTGATACCTCATTGTGGTTTTGATTTGCATTTCCCTAATGATTAGTGATGCTGAGCATCTTCTGATGTGCCCATTGGCCATCTCATCTGCCTGTCTTCTTTGGAGAAATGTCTATTCAGTTCTCCCGCCCTTTTTTTTTTTTTTCCTGCCCATTTTTAAATTGGGCTGTCTGCCTCTTGTCTCTTAATAGCTGTGTGACATTGGGCAAGTTGTCACCCTCTCTTGTCTATTTTTTCATCTACGAAAGGGAGTGATAATAATAGTACCTCTCACATTGGGCTATTTCAAGGATTAAATAAGATATTGTACATAGCAAAGTGTTTAAAAGAAATGCCTGACCTGTAGTTAGTCCTCCAGATATTTTAGTTAGTTTAGTTGTTATTCTTATATTAGAAGGGGTTTTCTCTTCATTTGCAGATGGAAACACAGAAGCAGAGGAAGGAGGTACTTGCCCCAAGTTTCCCAGTGAGCTGATTGCAAAGCCCTTGGCTACAACCCAGTTCTCAGTGAGATGCTCATTTCAGCCACCTCCCATAGTGCATGCCCTGACTCAGACGAGTCTTTGCGTGTCTGCCTTCTGTGTCATGCTAAGGGAAACAGTGAAAGAGAGAAGTGTGAGTGGCTGGGGACCCGGCTGATTGAAACTCATACTCAGAATTTGTAATAGAAATGGTTAGAAGCAGGTGCTTAGAGTCAGGTTAACGATTATACTAACAGACAGCTAATAAGTGGAACATTTTCTCAGGGCTTTTGTTGAGTGGAGTTTTGAGAAAGGCATCCAGAAAGATGAAGAGTAGCTTCTCTTGGCTTGGGCACCCATGATTATACCTCACAGTTAATCATGGAAGACTTCTTGAAGGAAGTGAGTGAAATGTGTAGCTTTCATAGAAAATAGGAGAACACAGGGCTGCTGGGACTGGTGGACAAGAAAAGCCTGGAGTGCCAAAGACTCATTTCATCCAAGTCATGGGATGGACCTTGGTGTTCAAGGTTAGCTTCTCCTTTCCATCTCCTACCTCTGCTTTGTGCCTGGCATGAAATGGGGATATCCGTGGCTGGAACTCTCTGCATGATGTCTGCAGCCTCTTTCCCAGAATTATCATATTGGCCAGACCCATGAATATTTTGTAATAATCCACATCCATCGAGGTACAGGTTTGTACCTGCCTGTACCCTTTTTGCCTGCACCCTGTGCACTTCGAGTGGAACCTGAGATCCCTACACAGACACTAGAGGGAGTGTTGCCCTGGGAAAGAAGTGAAAATAAATAGGATGAAATAATAAAACAAATGCTGCATGAGGAATTGTTCCAAGGGAGTGAAGAAGAGCGGTAGTAGCCTGCAGGTTCATTGTGTGAGGGCTGGTCTGCTGACCCATAGATGAACAATTGATTAGCAACCGAGCAGCTGAGTCCTGGGGGACTGATCATTCAGCCCCTTCCCGCAGAAAAAAGGAAATGGATGTTTTGTACAAATACAGACGTTCTGCTGTCCATTCAACCCATAAATGACTCAACTAAGACTCCAGACGTAAATGCAGCCAGAAGTGATGCTCAGGCTTGGGTCTTCCATCTCTTCTGCATTTTCTGCCTTTGTGCTCCCTCACTTTCTTGGGCATCGTGGTCAGTTAATATAAGCTTATTGAGTTGAATGACATAAGTACGTTCTTAAATACTTAAAACTGCCTGGGTAAAGAATGCGTGTCTTGGGAATGGGGAAGAATCTGGCTGCTTCTTGCTGCCTCCAGGCCTAGGGTCTGCATCCCTGGGACATCACAATGGCCTCTCACCTGTTCCCAGGTCCCGCGTACCTAACTCAGTCATCTCTAAGCCTTTTTGGCACCTATGTGAGGTAAGCAGTTTCTCTTCCAGATGGGTGGAATCAGGTTAAAGAGTACACTGCTGCGTAAGAAATGAACTTTTTCCTTTTAAAAATCTGTTCTCAGTGGGAGACGGAGAACAATTACGGAGTTGAACATTTTTTTCAGTTGCTCAAGTTGCCATATCTGAATGTGATTACACGTACTGGGGGAACTCGTTACGTTAAGAGTTTTGAGGCCGTGGTACTGGAGATGCAGAGAAGCTTGTTTACCAGGGTGGAGGCAGGTAGAGGAAAGAATCTTTAGAGGCAAAAGAGTTGCTCATATAACTGTGTTGCTTTCAGTGTTATCTGTGCTTGAAAGCAAACTTTTCACTGGAAGATTTCTCAAAACTCAGACATTTTTTTTTCTGTTATGGGAAGGCCCCCAAGCAACAGTGATTTCAAACAAGTCTCTGAGCCTTAGTTTCACTGGCTGTAAAATGGGAATAATACTGGGATGTTGTGAATCTTATAGATAATACTCTGAAGGGGTTAGCATAGTAGGCTATTACACTGGTTAAAAAATGTTAGTTCTCATTATCGCCTAGGCAGGAAATGGGGTAGGTTGAGTGTCTGTCTTTTTGTAGCAGATATGTTGGTACCCTGCCCATATGCCCTCTGCACTTGCCATCTGTCTGCAATCTGGCCTGACTTCTAACCACCAGCACCAGGGACTGTGTGCCCACTGGGGCTTTCTTCGATTACACAGGTGCAGGCTGGAAGCATCAGGGAATTGATTTCCATCAAGGAGTAGGGAGCAACCACTTGACAATGACTGTTGGAAGCTGGCGGATAAATACCCCAGCTCCCTTGCCCTTTGGGGTGGGGTAACTCTGAAGCTTGTTTTCTACACCATCTCCCAGAGCTACCAGTGGGATTAAGCCCCAATTGCCTAAGGTGGTAACTTGCTTGCTTTATTGGCTACCTTCCCATCCCTATCTCCTTTCTCCACCCCACAGTCAGTATCACCTGGGATCACCTACCAAATAAACTACACTTGACCCTTCAACAATGTGGGGTTAGGGACCTGGCCCTCCACACAGTCAAAAATCTGTGTATGACTTTACAGTTGGCCCTCCAGTATGTGAAGTTCCGTGTCCGCGGATTCAACCAACCAACTTAAAGACAGGCAGAGAGAAAGAATAACTTCTTACTCTTCCTTTGTGTTCTATTCAGGCCTTCAGTGGGTTGAATGAGGCCGACCCACATTGGGAGGGCAATCTGCTTTACTTAGTCTACCAATTCGTATGTTAAACTCATCCAGAAACACCTTCACAGACACACTTAGTATAATGTTTGATCAAATTTCTGGACACTCCGTGGCACAGTCAAGTTAACACATAAAATTATCCATCACACCAAATCAGGAATTTCCCTCATCTCTTATAAAATTATGCATCAGGCCCTACCATGGTACATACTGGGTATAGAGAGGGAAATGGAGTCACTGACCCCAGTTGTGAGAGGGTCTTCCTTTTGGGTTGGCACCTTCCAGAAGGAAGGAGCTCAGGTTATATTGAGTGGCAGGAATATGGCATTGGGGCTTTGAGGAGGGGACACACACCCAAATTAGTTTTCACTGTCATTTCTCAGAGCTAAAGAGCCCCTCCCCATCCCAGGGCATGTGCTTGGTCTTCACAATACATCGTCTCCCTCAAATTTGGACCTCTACCTGCTGACGGACGGTCTCTCACCTAAGAATAAGGTGTGATTCTTTTTTTTCTTAGACTTTGTCAAGATTTTGGCAGGAAGCAGCTGAGCTTACAGTGGTACCTTCCCTTCTGAGATATCCTTAGTGAGGGGCATCACGAGAGGTTGGAAAGAATATTGGCCTGGGAGTTGGGATGTCCAGATGGCCTCCTGATTTACATTAACTCTCTTCAGCAAGTCACATGTTTCTTAGGTGTAAGAGAAAGAAGACCCTTCCAGGTATAGTAGCTTATTATGTCTGTGAGTAAAAAAAATTTTAATGGGCTCATTAGTAAGGAAAGTGTCTAGAACTATGATTTAAAAAATACTGGAAAATGCTTTTTTCACGCACGTATAAATTTGGTCTTATCCGATGCAGATGTACTTACTTTCATTCATTCATTCATTCATTCAGTAATTTGTTTGCTTAGTGTGATGCTAATTAAGTTATCTGGATTTTCTGGGATTCATTTTCCTTACCTATAAAATGAAAGAGTCACTTATGCAACTCTTGATTCAGGCCCATCTCACAACAAGCTAGATATGGTATTAGGTCAGTCATTTCTTTATGTGTGAAATGGGGACAATTCTGTTTGCTCCCCTTATGTCGCAGTTAAATAATGAGCTACTGCACCTGTCAGCCTTTTGAAAAGAGTGCTTTTCAAAGCGCTGTGAACAGGAGCGATATGAGCAGGGGGTGATATGAACTCACGATATTAGTTCACATTACTTCTCCTTTATTCCTTGAGTAGCTGGAGGTCCTTCCATAGCAGATTTGAGACCACATGTTTCTTTTGCCTTCTCCTAGCACAAATGAAACACTATCATTAGCACACAAACCATGGTGTTAAAAAACTCGAGATTCTTATTCCAGGCATGATGTACAATTTATTTCAAGTCACATCTGATATAATAAAAGTCTCAGATGGGAGTGTAATTTGATGTTTATAAAAAAACAACAACATTTGTTCCAGGTCTTGACCTGTATTGATTGCTCTGCCTTATTCCTTTCAGACAATATGAAGTATTTGGGGAGCATCTACTATATGCCTAGTGATGCAGAATGTGCAAAAGAGTGCACCATGGCTTTGTTTCTATTGGTGAGGCCTATCATGCCGACTGGATACCCAAAAAACTTATAGTCTTGTGTGTGGAAATCACATTATTAGACTAATATTGCAAAGAACAATGTGAGATCATGTAAAATATGTGCTAAATTTGAGCATTCTTAGGAAATACATTGAATGTAATCAAGACCACGGTAAATGGAAACTAATAAAATGTTTAAAATATTATGGTTGTTTTATTATCTACAAAAAAATCCAGTAGCATGATTAGAAATAGATGTAATCCTCATGACTAAATCTGTGTCACTTGATGAGAAGTATTCTGAGCTTTGAGGTCAAATAGATTATTTTATGCTATGACAGTTGCTCAGAATTCTGCCATATTAGTTTGGACTATTTTTCTTGGTCTCCTTTTGTTTTTCCTTGAGTTTCTAATTGTTTTATCTTCCTCACAGGAAGACAAACATCTGGTTTTTTCATCATAGCACTAAGATAGTCCAGCTTCTTAATTGTATTTTTAGTGGATATTCTAATTTGTACTGATATCCTTCTAGGCCTGCTTCCCTATTGTCATCTTGATATTTCTATTTATTTTCCTCCTGGATTAGTGCCTCTGTTTCTTGGATTCCATTCCTCTCTTTTGGGCTGAGTTTCATTTTTCTGTGGTAAATCCTCAAGTATTCTTTTTCAGAGAGTGCAGGGGAATGTCCTGGCTTATTCCTGTGTCCTGACATAAATATTGCTAGGTTCCTTTTAACTCTCAAAAGATCCTGCCTTGGATGGTACATTATATAGTCACCCAGTGCTTGAGTGATACTTTTTCTTTTCATTGTTGACATGTCTAAAATTTATTTTGGTCTCACACGGGTTTGATGGTTCATGTGGACATAGAAATCTAAGGTCAAAAAAATTACCCTTGGGTCTTTGAAGTTCTTAGAGTACTTGCTGGTTTTGCATCATATGCTATTTTTGGATGATGTGTGTCTTCCGCCTCAAGGGACTGATGAGGGTGGGGAAAGGATATGCCTAGCTTGGGACACCGTGGCTTTGTTCCTGTTGGTGAGGCCTAACCCTCTAAGGGAACCTCATGCATTAAAACCAGATTTATACAAAATCAGCAGTACAGTGTGGGAGATTAAATAAATGCTCTCTGGGGCAATTTGCCATAGACACTTTACCTGAATACCTTTAATATATAACTCAACCAGATGAGGTAGTCTCGGCTACCTTTTATTTAAAAAATTTAAAATAGCTTTAAAAAATGTCATCGGATATTCAATAGGTATTTGCGGGGTGCCATCTATGTGCCAGGTGCTGCTGGGCTCAGAGTACATAACGGTGCGCTCTGAAGGAGAGGGTCACGATACTATCAGAGGTTACACCAGCGACATTAACTTGGAGAGGGCAGAGAGGCAGAGGCAGATGAGCAAGGTCAATTAGGTGAAGAGGAATGGGCAGAGTGTTCAGGGCACACAGCTTCTGTGGCATGAGGGAGCAAGGTTTCTGAAAGGGACAGAAAGAAGGACAGAGTGTCTGGAGCAGAGGGTTTGTGGCTTAGGGGCTGGTGAGAGATGAAGCTAGACAGGCAGGCATGGCTTAGACCAAGCAGGGCCATATGGGCCCCTGGGAAGGAGTTTATTCTTTGTCCTATGAGCAAAGGGGTAAGCCTCGGGAAAGTTTAAAGTCGGAGAGTCATATAATTAAATTTGACCAGCCTGTGGCTTGGAGGGAGAAAAGGCTGGGTTCTAGGAGGCCAGAGTGTTGCCGTGGCTCTAGAGGATGGTGGCTTGGGTGGTGGCAGTGTAGGTGGTGAGAAGGAGCCCACTGAAGAGCTATTCAGCGGGCGTGCTTGATTGTGTTGTTGCCTCCTCTGTATAGTCCTTCACTCCCCTCTCTAACTTCCTTATATTGGGCTTTTGTAGTGCCCTTTCTCTCTGGGTGGGGCATTCTTCCCCATCTCCTACCTTGGGTTTGGCCTTGTGACTTGCTTTGCCCAATAGCAGGAGTGCCAGTTCTAAGCTTAGTTATCAGAAGGCGTTGTGTATCTACATGCTGTCTTGCAGCTCTGCAGTAGCCATGAGAAAAACATGCCCAGGCTAGCCCACCGGTCCTGGGTAGAGAACTAGAGACAAGTCGTGTGTAGCCACTCCCAGCCAAGCCCAGCCTAGATCAGCCCAGCCCAGCCCAGCCATGGGCAGCAGAACTGCCCAACCGAGCCCAACTGTGAGCAGCCAACCCACAGCTGCCCTGTATACTTATGAGAACAAATGATTGTTGTGACAGTAAATGATTGAGATTCGAGTGGTTTGTTCTGCAGCACTTTTGCAGCAAAAGCTGATACAGCAGATAAAAGCAACAGAATTTGATAGACTGGATGTAGCAAATTTGTGGGACCATGACTACAGTGTAAAGGGAGGCTCGCTTATATTTCAAGATCATTAACCTCATACATGCTCAGGGCTATACTTAAGTGTGTCTTTTTGGTGGTTTCCTGCCACTCACCTCTCTTTACAATTCATGGCTTCTTTTCCTGGAGCCGAATGAAGTAGGTCAGATTCATGGTCCAAAAGAATTAATCTTCCACTCTTTTTCCTTCTCCCTTCTCATTCTCTTTCCAACAGCCTGATCAGATTCCAGCAGAGTGTTTGAGCTGAGTGGTCCTCAGATCCTTCCATGAGGGCCTTCAAGCCCTAACACTCAGTGTATTCTTGGTAGAGTTGAAGTCAATTTCTGCTCTAGCAGGGAAGATGGGATTTCACTTAAAGGGGGGAGAAATGTGGGGCAAGGGATTTTCTTGGTCTTGACTGAGTATTTAAAATACATTAGTGCTGATAAAATATTTAGCTTTTAAACAACAAATTTAATATAGGGAATTGTGTTTTATTTATTAATGGCAGTTGCAGAGAGGTTGGTAGGAGTTGTGCGAAAGTGCACTGTTGTGATTTTGCAAAGTATAGTAATTACTGTAATGTTTTGTTGAATTATTAATACCTACTTTGCCTGCAGGAACATGCTCTTCTGCAGTTGAATAGATTTCAAGATTGCCTTTTCCCTCTTCTGGTTTTGTTTTGTGTTTTCTTTTCTTTTGTGCATACTTATGAATTTTTAAAGAAATGGAATTAGGAGGCAGAGTTGATAATATTGTGTGAAACACCGTTGTCACACCCTGTAACTGAACATAGGCAGGCAGTAGAGAAACACTGTAGTTCCTTGACAATCCCCTGCCTCAGCCAAGCCTCTTTGTAGTCCAGACTGAGGAATGCTGAAAGAATTGTCTGGGGAAAAAAGGACTCATCAGTGGGCCTTTTTCATGAGCTGAGATGAGGAGAGTAAATAGTAGGGAGGTCATGTGTGTGCACACATGAGTATTATGTGCACACACCTCTAAGCAGAGCTGATCTGACCTGTTGATGGAGTTGGCAGCTTTTCAGGTGTATGTGTTGAAGCAGTACTAGCATCCTTTATTAGATATTTCAACAGCTATTACTTAGTGTCTATTATGGCCTCAAAAGAAATTATTGGGGATGACGATGATGATAGCTTAGTGGTTGTATGAACGGGCTCATGCTGCAAGAGGACTCTGAATCCAAGTGCAAGGTACACATAGGAGCATCCCTTTTGGTTGTGACTAAACTGAAACTGGAGGGCCAGCCTCCACATCATCATCTATCAGCTTTATGAAATGGTCCAAATCAGTCAACATCTGAGATTCACGTTTTCTCATCTGTATATTAGTTGCAAGGATCAAAATGAAATCATATATTTGAAAGGGCATTATAAACTATACATTTCCAGACATGTGTAAGGGAATGCTATTGTTACCAAATCATAGAAAAAGTTGCTCATTCTTGTGCTGTGATTTTGAGGGGCAGCAGAGAGGATTCTGTGCTCAATTTTTGGGGGGGGAGGGGGAGCAGAAACATCACAATTCAAGAGTCATTCCTTTGGGTTAAACATTGTTCTCTCCAAGATCCTCTTGAAATATAAATAATTCAGAGACAGTATTTTTAGAGCTGGAAAGAACACATAATGATCTAACCACATCCTTTTCCAGATTTGAAAAATATGGCCAGGAGAGACTGTGGAATGTTTCAATTCACCAGGATCGTGGAAGGGCCCACACCAATGCCCATCTCTCTGACTTCTCGTCCAGTGCTCTTTTGTAACACCTTGATGTTCCTTAGTTTTCCATTAAGTTCTTAATGCAGTCTAGAGCTTTTTCTCCCAGTAGGCAGCCTTGGGCAGAATGGATAAATTAGATGACTTGTTGGGAGAGAGAAGCTGGGGTGCTTTAGGTGGCAGAGTAGTGCTTGGGTAGATGGACCAGACTTTCTTAGCTCCACCACTGACCAGCTCTTCCTTGGGCAAGTTACTTTTCTGAAACCCAGTTTTCTCGTTTATAAAACCAGGATTATAATCCTTACTTTGCACAGCTGTTGTGAGGATTTGGGGAATTTGAAATGCTTGGCATGGTGTGTGCTTGAAAATGGGGAATAATTATCAGGTGATAAGAGGTCCTGAAGATTAGCTTGGTCTACCTCCTAGTAGGTCTACTTCCTGGGAGCTGTTTTCCCCACTGCAAAGATGTGTGTTTTAAGGGGAGGAGGAAGCTGCCATTTCCCTTCCCCAGTGTTAGGGGTGGAGGGACTCATGAAACGCTCCAGCAGAGAAAAGTCCTGCACAGTGGGAAAGGATCCTGTAATGGCCAGAGGTGTAAGCTAAGACTTACCAATAGCCTTCCCTTTCTCTTTAATCTCAGATCCAGCCCTATTTAAATTTCCCCTGAAGGGGGTGGAGATGGTGAGAAGGTAGGGATGAGCATGTTTATTTTTTTTATTTTTTTTTTTTAATTTTTATTTATTTATTTATTTTTAATTTATGGCTATGTTGGGTCTTCGTTTCTGTGCGAGGGCTTTCACTAGTTGTGGCAAGTGGGGGCCACTCTTCATCGCTGTGCGCGGGCCTCTCACTATCGCGGCCTCTCTTGTTGCGGAGCACAGGCTCCAGACACGCAGGCTCAGTAATTGTGGCTCACGGGCCCAGCCGCTCCGCGGCATGTGGGATCCTCCCAGACCAGGGCTCGAACCCGTGTCCCCTGCACTAGCAGGCAGATTCTCAACCACTGCGCCACCAGGAAAGCCCCGGGATGAGCATCTTTAAAGAACAGCAGGTGACTCCGAAGATGAAACAAACGAAAGCACTTGTGTCCATTTGCTGCATGGCTCTGTCTCATGGGGCTCCTCTTCTTGTTTTAAATTACTAAGGTGGTTTCCTAAAAACAGGTTTCAGTTTTCCTAGAGAGAGTTTATCCTGCTTGCAGCAAGTCTATCCTGAATTCCTTGTGAGCTGGGTAAGATCCGTTGTTTCTTGTGAATTTTAGCAATTAAAGCAGGGCCACCCATGGGCTAACACTTGGGTAGAGGATGAAATTTCCAGGGTCAGTAGGAGATCTAAAACACCCTGGAGCCTGTGTCCGCTCTCAGCCATGGGGACTGGGCCGGTGTTTGGTAAAGCGAAACAAGAAAAGAAAGGGATGCAGGGAAGAGCATCCTGGCTCTCATCCTCCCCTCTGCCCAGTGCCCTCCACTTTTCTCACTCTTCCTGGTCTGGGAAAACGTTCTGATAGCAGTCCTTTACTTCTTCAGTTCCTTTTCCTGAGGTCCTTGCATTTGATTTGATTTTTTCCAGCTTTGTGGAGGTATAATCGACAAATAAAGATGGTACATATTTAAGGTACACAGTGTGATATTTTGATATATGTATACATAGTGAAGTGATTACTACAATCATGCTAATTAACTTCACATAGTTACTGTTTTTATGTGGTGAGAACATTTAAGATCTATTCTACTAGCAAATTTCAAGTATACACTGTAGTATGATTAACTATCCTCACCATGCTGTACATTAGATCTCCAGAATTTACTCCTCCTACATAACCGAAACTTTGTACCCTTTGGCCAGTATCTCTCCATTTCTCCCACCTCCTAGCCCCCAGCAACCACCATTCTACCCTCTGCTTCTATGAGTTTGACTTTTTAAGTCAACTCACATATAAGTGAGATTCCACGTATAAGTGAGAGCATATGGTCTTTGTCTTTCTGTGCCTGCCTTATTTTACTTAGCATAATGTCCTGCAGGTTGCAAATGACAGGATTTATTTTTTTTAAGGCTGAATAATATTTCGTTATATATAAATGCCACATTTTCTTTATCCATTCATCCATTGATAGACATTTAGACTGATTCTGTATCTTAGCTATTGCAAATCATGCTGCACTGAACATGGGAGTGCAGATATCTGAGATCCTGATTTTATTTCTTTACGATATATACCCAGAAGTGGGATTGCTGGATCATATGGTAGTTCTATTTTTATGTTTGTGAGGAACTTCCATACTATTTTCCGTAATGGTAGTACCATTTTACATTCCCAGCAATAGTTTGCAAGCCTTCTCTTTTCTTCACATCCTTGCCAACAACCTGTTATTCCTTGTCTTTATATGTCTAATAGGCATTCTAACAGGTGATACCTCATTGTGGTTCTGATTTGCATTTCCCTGATGATTAGCCGTGTTGAGCATTTTTTCATGTACCTGTTTGGCCGTTTGTATGTCTTCTTTTGAGAAATGCATTTTAAATTTGACCTCCTAATGGTGAATGAAAATCTTCCACCTCTATTGGCGATGGTTTGGAAAAGGCGTTTTAGGGATGGGGACTCTGGAAATCATAGCCTGAACTATTCGTCTACCTTTTCCACCTTCAGGGCCGGCATTAGGGGGAGGGAGGCTGGCACCGTTCCTGGCCAGAGATGCTTGTTTTCTTTCTCACCCATACCTCAGCCTCAAGAAACTCCTGTGAGGTGAGAGCAAAGGGCTCTTACTGAAGGATAGCTTCTATCTCTGTGTTGGTCAAATGCTTCTCATAGTGGATTTTCTTTGGTTAAGGAGATGGGGAATTGGGGAGAGCTCTCTTCTGTTTCTTCACCTTAAATTTTATCTACCTATTTATTTAAAAATATGTATAACAGAGCATTTGCCCTTTAAAACATTTTTAAGTGGCTTTGGTTACATTCTGTGCTGTTGTGCAACCATCACCACGGTTCCCAAAGCTTTTTCATTGTCCAAGCAGAAATTCTGTAACCATTCAACAACGCCTTCCCATTGCCCTGTTCCTCAGACAGCTGAATTCTCTTCTTCAGTATCTGAGCAAGTGTTGAGACTTGCAGTTTGTTGCTCTCTTCTGTTTTTTCCAACCCCATCCCTAACCGTTTTCTCACCTCTGCTCTCACTGCAGGGGCCCGTGGAGTTGGGGAGGAGGAGACGGGCTGGTGGATATTCAGGGCTGAGAGATGGGCCCAGGCAGCGCTGGCCACCCTCCCTTCTTGCCCTGGGTCTGTTCCCTTCCCACCAGCAGTGCCTCTCGCCCGCGCCCTCCTCTCTGCCATGAGCTCTGTGCAGGAGTGGGTCTCTCCATCATTAGAGCAACCAGTGGGGTTCTGCTGTAATTAAAGGAAGCCATCGGGAGGAAGCAAAGCAGAGCAAGGGAAAAAGCAACCACCAACAAAACATCTCATTTCCCACACAAACTCCCTAACAACTGCGTCTATCGGCTTTCATAGGAACCTGCTTCCTTTAAACACAGCAAAGGGAAACCCCACAGGATGGTGTGGGAAAGCAGGTTATTAAGTTACCCTCAGACTGCTAGAGTGGAGATTTACTCCTTTTTTCCCCCCCTCCCTACCCTGCAGAGCAAAACTGATCAAATATTAGAGTCGAAAGAGACCTCAAAGGCCATTTTGTTCAACTTCTCCCCCAATACTGGGGTTCCCTCCATCACTGGCCCCGCTGACACATTGTCACCTGGTTCCCACCCTCCCCAGCTCCCTAAATTTGAAGACTCCTGTTGTCATTTATGGCACTGACTCCAGAAATGTCTAATTAATTCATTTATCCAATTAGCCCCTTGCTCTCTGAAATACTTCTTCTTGGTTGCTGAGCAACTGGGATAGACTTTCAACACATGCCTGCTGCTGGTGAATGAACCACCAGTTTTTTCTTCACCCTGGCACTCCCCGCTCCTCTTTCTCCTTTTATTTTTCTGATGCACAGTCATGAAGAACATCTCCACCAATCTCCAGCTTTCTCACCTTCCGCAGGCCTCTGGATATGCTTGCTGCCTGCCTTAACGCATTTCTGAAGGTAATTTTTATGCCAGACATTTGTCATGGACAAGGAGAGTGACAGAATATACAGGTACACAGAGATGCGTTTGCAAAATAATGGAATTACTCCCGCTCAGGCAAGACTTGGGGAGAACTTAGCTGGTGCTAAGAGGTGTTCGGGAAGGGGGGGGGCGACTCTCTTCCGGTGACGTGGCGTTAACAGGGGCAGTGGTTCCATTTGTCTTTATGGTCTGCTCTTCCTGGGGAATTGTCATCCATCCCCAGCCTGCAGTGCATTGTGAGCACTAACCAGGAGGGAGGACTTTAAGGGAGAGTGAAAGAGACAACATCCACCCAGGAGGGCAGCAAAGTGCCTTGAGGAATCATCCTTGAAATATAACACTTTCCTGTTACAGGATGTGGAAATGCCACACGCTGCTTCAATGAGTTAGAATGTTAGAACTGGACTTTGAGCCCAGGCTTCCACCCTTCTCTGTCTTTGTAGATGAGAAAGTTGGAGCTCCCAGAGGATAAACCGTTTGCTCAGTGTCTCACAGCCAGAGTTTAGGGCTCCAGAGTCCCAGGCCTTCTCACTGGATCACACTGCTCCTCTTTGATTTATTAAGGGAGCTTTGTCCATAAAATTAGTCACTTGAGTCACCAAAACTCAATTTTAAAAATTGACTTTTATTTTGCAACAGTTGAATTTGGCAGTGAAAATTTGCAGAGTCCAAGGATCTTGGCTTCTTTTTTTTTGGCTGTGCTGCATGGCATGTGGGATCTTAGTTTCCTGACCAGGGATCGAACCCGCGCCCCCTGCATTGGAAGTGCGGAGTCTTAACCGCTGGACCGCCAGGGAAGTCCCCCCAAAGACCTTGGCTTCTGTTCCATCATTCACCTTGGCATATGTCTATTGCAGAGGCCGGGGCATGTGCTCCAACCCAGTATTCGGTATGAATAAGGAATGATCCCTGCCCTCAAAGAGCCCCCCACTGTAGTGGAGGAGATGGACACTGAAGGAGGGAGGGACTCCTTCTTGGAAGGAAGCATTCAGAGAGTAGGATCTGGGCCATTTGACCAGAACCCAGATCTTATGGTTGAAGGGGCTGTGAGGGTAGGATGGGGGTGGGGGACATTCTTGGGCAAGAGGACAGCATGGCCAAGCTCAGGAGGCATGAGAGGTTATGTCCGGGGACTGGAGAGTGGCCTGGGAATGGGGCCTTCAGGCCGTTTGACTTTCTCTGAGACAAGGTAGCTGGCTTGGTGCTGCCCATAGTGACATCTGGAAGACATTGCCTCTTGCTCTCCAGAATAATAAGAAAGCACAGTTATATCATCTATATGCATGTGTGGATATAGAAAAACATATGTCAAGTTTCCTGGATGGAAGTGACTTCCCTTTGAAGTTGGTTCATAAATAATGATGAAGGCCATAGAAGTATATGCACACTGCACACGTATTTAGCTACTGCTGTGGACCAAACTTGCCAGCTGCCTAGACAAAGAAAAACGGACTCTGCAGTGTCTAAAGCACTGGCTCCCAGAGCCTCCTGTGGGACCAAGGGAAACCTTTTATTGAGAAGGACCCGATCCTTGGCACTCACAATTGTGTCAGTCACTCAATCTGCAGTTTCGAGGGACGGACAGAGAAGGAACTGGCCTTGACAGTGAGCACCCTGACCAGGCCTTTCCAGTGCAACAGGTGCTTCTGTACTTCCAAGCATTGCTCGTCTGGGCAAAGCTCTCGTTCCTCCAACTGTGCAGACAAGGCCGGGATTACTTTTGCAGAACCTAGAGATGGCAGACAGCATTATGGGATGCTCCTTAGTGTAAAATCTCTGAGAATTTTCTTAACAAGGTGGTTTGAGTTCCTCTAGGAATTAAGCTGGGGGTGGCTGCTATTTTTCTGGTAAGACTTGTTACTATAAAATGTAACAAGTGGGCTTCCCTGGTGGCGCAGTGGTTGAGAGTCTGCCTGCCAATGCAGGGGACACGGGTTCGGGCCCTGGTCTGGGAAGATCCCACGTGCCGCGGAGCAACTGGGTCCGTGAGCCACAATTACTGAGCCTGCGCGTCTGGAGCCTGTGCTCCACAACAAGAGAGGCCGTGACAGTGAGAGGCCCGCGCACCGCGATGAAGAGTGGCCCCCACTTGCCACAACTAGAGAAAGCCCTCGCACAGAAACGAAGACCCAACACAGCCATAAATGGATAAATAAATAAATAAATAAATAAAATTAAAAAAAAAAAAAATGTAACAAGTAACAGTGCTGGGCCCACAATCACCGTGGTCTGTCTTTGGAGCAATCAGACGCACATGGCAATCTAAGGCTCTGGTAAGGAAGAGTCCGTGGCTTTTTATTCAATAGATAGTTTGTACATCGGGCTTTGGTGGATGAAGCCACTGTCTGCTTGGGTCTTCCGAGACTAGAAGGTGGAGTCTCCCGTAGTCGCTGCCTCTTGTTCGTTCCTTTGATTTCCTTCGATGAAAAATGATTCTTGTCCGGGTGAGGTCTGTTAAATCCGTTCTTTTCCAAATGGGGCTGCTAATGTGTGGAAGGGATTGGAACTTTCTCTCCCTCTGGTCATCCCTTGCCATCCCTTGGGTAATTTGGTTTCCCATTTTCTGAGATGTGCCCACAGGGCTTGTCTCCTACCCGCCCCCCCCCCCCTTATATAAGGAGGCAGGGTGCATCTGGTGCCAGATTTCATTCAACCCTGTAACAATCGACCCTTTATGACATCACTGCTCATCACCATGGAGACAGTCCCGGAGTCACAGAGACTGGATTGTGGCATCATAGCATCAGGCAGGACAGGGGGAGAGGAGAGAAGAGAATTGAGACTGCCCGGAGGGATGAAATTCCGATAAAATACCATGTGATGGCAGGATGTGGGATTTTTCTGTTTGGATTCTTAAGTGGAGAGTCTAGCCATGGGTTGCCAGAATAAACCTCATCTAGGATAAGGAGGAAGAGCTCTTGTGGCATGTGGACGCTGGGCTCCGTCCTTGCTTGGTAATAGTTAGGTGAACTGGATTACATTTAATGAGTCCTCCGCTGTATTTTATATGTATTGCTCATTTGATCCTCACAAAATCTCCGTCAACTATTGGATCAGAGAGGTTCAGTAACATGACTCAGATTACACAGTTGGAAAAGGCGGAGCTGAGAATTAGAGGCAGAAGTTGTAGCCTGTGCTCTCATGAGGCTTACAGTTGCGTATGTGTGTGTGTTGGAGACAGTTATTAAGTAAATAAAATAGAAATCGTTAAAACTGTGGTAGGCGTAAAGTGAATCCATGGTGCTTCAGTGAGGAGGCGTTGGAGTGTGAGTGGAAACTGACTTACGTTCGTGTATTAACTTTGGGACATGGCTCTGCATGTAGTAGGTGTGCACTGAAACACACAAGGCCCTGGGCTCCTAAATGCTCCCACCTGCCTCAGCTCACCTGCTGGGCTGCTTTCCTCTGCCGTGTCCCTGTCTTCCTGCACCCGCACTTCCGCATTTGTCTGCTCCCTTCTTCTGAGATCTTCCCGCCAGCCCTCCTCCCTTGATCCTGAATCTTCCTACCAAGTCCCCCCTACCCCCTTCTCTGTCTCTAGACAGTAATCTCAAGAGAGAGAAGACATTCCCCTCTGCTGTAAAAAAATCCTTGCTTTGCCCAAGGATCAGGCTAGACTATCTGCTGCAGAAATAAAGGAGCAGTGGCCCTTTTTTGAATAGGAAAAACAAATTATGGCTAGATTTTGCACAATGAAAAAATATTCTCTTTTAGACTTCTGTTATTAAACTCTGGCTGATAAATGAATGGACAAGTAACAAATGAACGTTAAAAGGAGACACCCCCAAGGAAGTGGCCAATCATGTTTAGTTCAGCAGCTTGTTTTCTATTGTGGTTTGCATGGCTCACGCCGCTTGTGATTGCAAGTTGTAGTCACGTGATCTGGCCACATATTCTCTTAGTAAAATTGGTCCGAGTCTGTAGGACTAATTAGCTTAGTTCTTCGCAGGGTTCCAGGAGCTGTAGGTGCTTTGTTATGGACCACTTTTGGGTGCTGCTGTCCTGGTGCCCCACCTGGGAGATGGATGGGTCTAAGGAAGCCCACTTCTCTCCATTTGTGCCACCTTGCTGAGCTGTCAGGAGTGTTTGGTGCCTGAGTCAAGGCCCCTTCATTGTACCCCTGGGACTTAGAGTAGACAGCTCTCTATTTGGTCTCCTAAGTTGTGGTTGCCCATCTCGGCTGAGGACCTTATTGGTTGGAGCTCTGCTATTATACTTTTACTGTGACAGGCCTGTGTGTGTGTACGCATGCACATGCACAACGTGTACAGTGTTAGTAAGCCATATGAAGTGCATTTACAATCCAAGCTTGTTCTTTCTAGGACCTAGAGTATGTCAGTCTAGCTGCTAATGTGGCCCTTCTGGACCTGTGCTATTGAGTCTCTCAGAACCATTTATGCCTGGCACATACAGAACTACTAAGTGGCTTTTTTAAAAGTCATGCATGAAGAGTCTTGTAATGAATTATTTTATAGTTAAGATCACAGACTTGGGAGGGACATAGATATGGGTTCGGCCTCATCTCAGTTGGGCCTCTTACTAGCTAGATGATCTTGGGCGATTTACTTATATTCTCTATGTGTAATGTCTTCATTTACAACATTGGCATGAAACTTAGTACCTACTTCATAGTGTTGGGGTTCGGATTCAGTGAGATACATCTCGAACATCTTATTATGATGTCATTCTTGTCAAAGTTAACTCAAATTAAGTGGGCCAAATGTATCTTTATGTTTTTCCCCAATAACTTGTTAAATAAATACTTTTTGAGCTCAGTGCAAAACTTTGGCTGTAACCCAGATCACATCTATAATAGATTTTCTCAAATTTTGAATTTGAAGGATCAGAATAATTGGCATTTTTATTGCTCATCATTTGCAGGTGCCATAGGTGAAGGGGACTCAGGAAGTGTAACTCCTGATATGGAACTGCTTTCTGAGAACTTTGTCACGGAACAGAGATATTTTCCCAAGTGTTACCCTGACCTCAGTGCCGTAAGAGCAAATTAAACAGGTGTAGCCTTGCCTCCGAGAGCGAAGAGTTCTCTTCGCGTGGTACTGCCAGAGGGAAAATTCAGCCAGAGGGATGTGTGAGTTGACATGCACACACTGACCAGATGGGAGAGGCTAGCCAGGGTTGCCCCTCAAAACTAGCTCTCTGAACTTCAGGAACTCAGTTCATCTTTTTATATCCTCAGATATAGAAAGGGAGAAGATAGGGGCTACTAGAACCTTTTAAACATATTTTATGTATATATGCACCAGAGTGCACAGATTCGAATAGTATGTCAATGAATTTTTTTTACGTGTGATTACACTGATGTTACCCCGCCACCTAAATGAGATGAAGATACAGAACATTTATAGCATCCCAGACAGCTCCTTCATTCTCCCTTCTCATCAATAGCCTCTCCGCCAGAAGTAATTGATAATTTTGATTTCTCTCAAGGTATGTCTGTTCTTGAAATTCACAGAAGTGGAATAGTGTGTGGTAGGCAGCCTGTACGACGGCTTCCAATCATCTCTGCCTCCTGATAATCATGCCTTTGTGTAATATCCTCCCCTTGAGTGAGGACTGGACCCTGAAACCTGCTTCTGATGAATAGGATATGGCAGGATTGATGGGATAGCACTTCCAAGATTAGGTTACTCAAGGCTGTGACTTGCATTTAGCTTGCACTCTCTCTGGCTCTTCTTTGCTCTGATGAAGCCAGCTGCCATGTTGTGAGCTGCCCGCTGGGCAACAGCCAGTGAAGAACTGAGGCTCTCTGCCCAACAGCCCATATAAGTGAGCCTGGAAGCAGATATTCTCCCAGCTGAGGCTTGACATCACCATAGTCTGACTGAGAGCTTGATTAGAGTCTTGTGAGCAACCCTGAGCTGGAGGACCCAGCTAAGCTACACCGGGATTCCTGACCCACAGAGCTGAGACAATAAATGTCTGTTATTTTAAGCCACTAGGTTTTGGCATAATCCATTACACAGCAATATATAACTGATATGTATAGTATGTTCTTTTTTTTTCACTTAACTTTATGTCTGTGAAATCTATCCCTATTGACATATATAGCATTATTATTTTTTAAAATTTGCACATAGTATTACAGTGTGGGAATACACCCACATTATTTATCCATTCTAGAATTGATGGACATCTGGTTGTTTCCATTTTTTGACTACATGAACATTCTTGTACATTTTTTTTTGGTGGATATGTGCACTCATTTCTCTTGAGCATATACCCAAGACCAGAATAACTGGATCATAGAATAGACTTTAGTAGATATTACTGAACAACTTCCCAAAGTGGTGTACCAGTTACACTCCTTCCAGCAATATTTGATTTGCATTTGTGCCACTTCTTTGCTGAGGCCTATGTAGTGGTATGTAGCTCATGTGGTTTTAAAGTTGATGACTGACAGATGTTGACCAGTTTTTATATGCTTAATGGCCATTTGGATATCCTCTTCAGTGAAATGCCTGTTCAAATATTTTGTCCATTTTATGTTAAACTGTCTTTTTAAAATGGATTTGTAGGAGTTCTTCATATCCTGGATTTAAGTTCTTTGTCGGATATATTTATTTTAGAATATCTTCTAGTTCGTGGCATGCTTTGTTATTCTGTTAATGGTGTGTTTTTTATAAAGGGATGCTCTTAATTTTAATGAAGTACAATTTGTCAGCTTTTTTAAGGTTATAAAACCTTTGCCTGTTCCTGTGTCAGGAAGATATTAGCCTATGTTTTCTTTCACAAGTTTTACTGTTTTAACTTTCACATTTAGGCCCATAATCCATCTAGAATTTCTTTTCTCTTTTTTTTTTTTAATGTGCTGAGTAATGTAAGAAGGGGGTCAAATTCATTTCCTTTTCTCATATAGAACTCCAAGTGACCTAACACCATTTATGGAAAATATATCTTTGTTGCAAATCAGGTGTCTTTGTGTATGTCTGTTTGTAAATTCTCTGTTTGGTTCTGTTGGCCTCTTTTTCTATCCTAACACCATTGCCACATTGGCTTAATACTGTAGCTTTATAGTCCATCTTATTATTTGGTAATTTAAGTTTGTCAATGTTTTGTGTGTTCTTCTTGGCTCTTGGCCCTTTGCATTCCCAAATACATTTTAGAATCAACTTGCCAATTTCCACCAAAAAAGCCTGCTAGGATTTTTGGCTAGGATTACCTTATATCAGTTGGTCATTTGGGGGAAAATTGACATTATTTGGTTTTCCTTAATTTCTTTCAGCAGTGTTCCACAGTTTTCTGGAACTGGAAATCTTGGAAATCTTCAAATAGATTTATTCCCAGGAATTTGATGCTTTTTGATGCTATTTTAAGTGGGAATTTTAAAAAATTTCATTTTTTAATTGCTGGTTGCTAGTATTATCTTTAGATTCTTTCAGATTTTCGTTTCATACCATTATATCAACTGTGAATAATGGGAGGGTGTTTTTTTTCTTTTATTTACATCCTCTAATTCACTTTCTTGTCTTATTGCACAAGTTATAACCTCTGCAAAGTGTTGAATAGAAACGGTGATAGCTGACATCTTTCTCTTATTTCTGAGTTTAAGGGGAAAGCATTCAATATTTCATGATGAATCACTGTGTTTGCTGTAGGTGGTTATAGATACCTTTTATCAGATTAGGGATAAAAAAATCTCTTTTTCAAGTCTAACATTTGATGATTGTCTCTGAGTGTATGTAAAAAGTAAAAACTAATATATAGAAGGGAGTAATAATGAGGATAACATGAGTAAGAATAAGAGAGACAAGAGAGAAGGGCATGAAGAAGGATGCTACAAAGGAGAGTACAAGAATTTCTTGGATGCCGCCTAGGTTCCAGGCCCTGTGAGAACTGAGGGGAGTTATGATCAATAGGTCACATGACTAATGAAGGCTAGAGGCTGGGTGAGAATCCAGATCTTCTGGGAACCAGGAGGGACAGCAAACAAAAAGGAAGACCTGTAAGGAAGAGAACAGCTATTGCACAGTCTTCCTATGGGCCTGGGGCATTGTGTCTTTCCTGTGTCTCTCCATATCTGATTCTTTCTTTCTGTCTCTTTCTCAGTCTTTATCTCAGTCTTGATCTTAATCTTGGACTCCAACTTAATCTCATTCTCTTTCTAGTGGAGAATGGTGGTGTTGTACCACCTTTTCTCCTCCATCCAGGTCATATGTGGCCCCTTGCTCTGGGCTACCTCTTATTTTAGTTCAGCTTTTGAGATGCCCATTACATAATGCCAGTTGACCTGGGTCACTCAGATCACAGTGGCTGGGGCATGAGATGAAGGGACATGGCTGGTGCCTCCTTGGTGTCTCAGTGTCAGCTCTTTGCAAATAATGGCCACTCAACAGTCAGCGGTACACACAGAGTAAGAGGGATGAGCAAGCTTCAGGCTGGAGTGAAGGCTGCAGCCACCCTCCTCACTCCAGACAAGTCCATCGTTTGTGGCCACAAGCCAAGCTCATCTCCTGGGGTCCGAGGTCTCTGTCATGGGCCAGACCTAGGGGTGTTTGCACACCATGCAGCTGTGCTGCCTGAGCACTCTGCAGCTGGCTGGATTCTCCTGTGGGTTTTGCTTTCTCTTTTGCCGAGTCTATCCTGAGGCCATTGTTTGGTTTTCTAGTCCTGACTGAATTAGGATGGTCCCATTTAAGGTGAAAACAACATAAAACAGCCACAGAAAAGCACTGAAGAAGAAACAGAATAAAGAAGAGTTTTTTTTACCCTTTGAAAGACTAATGCAAACATGTTTTGCAGTGTTTTAATATATTCGAGACGCTCCTCTCCTGGTAGCCAATCTGTCACTGCTTGCCCGGGGACCTGGCATGTTTGTTACATGGCAGGAAAGTTTGTTGAGCAAGAGGCTGAGGTTTGGGCTGAGAAGTTGCCTGCGTAAGGGCTCCTGGGCCATCATCATTACTGAAACATGAAATAACACTGGTCCCCAGGGATGGCCACGATGGGTTGGCACAGTGGGTGAATGTGGTGGGAATGAGGCCACTGTCATCATCTTGTTTGGTAAAGGTGACCCCAGGGCTACAGCCAGTTTCCTAAGAGCGGCCAGTTGTCTCTGAGTGTGACCTTCTGGAGAAAGTGTGGATGATTCCGCACCATCCCCTCCCTGTTCCTAGAAACAAACCATTCAGTGTGTGCGTGTGTGCACGTGCGTGTTCAGTGAAGAGGACCACTGAAATTACTGATGCTCCCACCACAGAGATTTTCTACATTTTTCTCTCTTATGCAACATTTTCAAGTAAGAGGGATGGTGCATGACCAGACCTTTGTTTAAAGCAATAGGCACTCTCACTTCCTAGGAACATTCTAGGAGCAATAGAATTGATGTCAACGGTAGACACACATGTGCATGATCTTAAAATAGGAAATTGTGAAGATGCCAAAATTGAATCTCTTAACTGGGCATAGACCCCTTGAGAATAAATACTTTGAGAATAAGCAAGGAAGGACCTCAGCATTTCACGTCTTCCTACATTCTGCCTTTAGGTGGTAATGTGTGACGGTGGCATGAAGCTTTAGTAGTGGTAAGCCTTGTCAAAGTGAGGTGACTCCCCTTATTTGTGGTGGACTAGACCTAGTGCACACGAATGACTTCCAGATGCAGAGTTCAGAGCTGCCAAGGCAGCTAGTAAATGAGCTCATACGTGTAAAGCTCTTGCACGTACCTGGTGCATAGTAAGTACTCTATCAGTGTTAGTGTCTGTGATTGTTATTGCTGGGCCTTGTCTACAGTGCTGCCTTCAGGTCTAGGCAACCAAGATAAATGAGAACATCATTTGCTGAGAGAGAGCAGGACGGGGAAGGGCACTGGAATCTTCTTGTAAAATAAACTCTTAAAAATATTAGGTTTGTTTAACCCGGGGAAGAGAAAACTTGGGGGATGGGAGCACTGAATATTCGAAGGGCTTCTATGCAGAGAAGGAAAAAATTGTTCTTTAGAGCCTTAGTGGGTAGAAGTTAGACTGGAGATGAGAAATTGCAAGGAGGCTGATTTTCTGGCACCGTAATGAAGAACTTTGCCTGGGGGAAGAAGTGGTTAGCAGAGTCTTGGGGCTCTTATCGGGCAGCTGTGGAGGGGTGTGTGGAGGACTTTGGACTATATCTTTCAATTTCCTTCTAAGGCAGAAATTAAATGAGATGAGAGCTGGGTTCTCTTGCTTGTGGAGAGGGAAGGGAAAGCTGCTGGGGTGGCCTATTTGGGCCAACTACGGCTGGTGAGAACCTCACCCATCTTGAAAGAGAAAGGAAGGATCTACCATTTATTTAGTACTTACTGTGCATCAGGAGCATTGCTAGGTGCTTTCTTTTTCCTCCCCCCCCCCTTCCTTCCTTCCTTCCTTTTCCAGGTTATGTTCATTATAGGTTATTGTAAGATATTGGGTACAATTCCCTGTGCTATATGGTAAATGCTTGTCGCTTATCTATTTTATGTATAGTAGTTTGTATCTGTTAATCCCATACCCCTGATTTGTCCCTCCTCCCCCTTCCTCTCCCCTTTGGTAACCATAAGTTCGTTTTCTAGGTCTGTTTCTGTTTTGTATATACATCTATTTGTATTATTTTTTAGATTCCACTTATAAATGATATCTTATAGTATTCGTCTGTCTTTGTCTGTCTTAGTTCACTAAGTATAATATTCTCTAGGTCCATCCACATTGCTGCAAATGGCAATATTTCACTTTTTTATGGCTGAATAATATTCCATTGTGTTTGTGTGTATTTATATGTATATATATGTGTGTATATATATCACATCTTAATCTAGTCATCTGTTGATGGGCACTTGGGTTACTTTCATGTCTTGGCTATTGTAAATAGCGCTGCTGTGAACATTGGGGTGCATGTATTTTTTTGAATTAGGTTTTTGTTTTTTCCAGATAGATACCCAGGAGTGGAATTTCTGGATCATATGGTAGTTCTGATTTTAGTTTTTTAGGGAATATCCATACTGTTTCCCATAGTGGCTGCACTCATTTACATTCCCATCAGCAGTGTAGGAGGGTGCCCTCTTGCCAGGTGCGTTCTTTACATGACTAACTTGTGTCAGAACACCTTCAGGTGAATAGTAGAGAAGGAAGCATACTCAGGCAGGTAGAGTGACTGGGCCCAGGCTCACATTTTCCTTTCCTAATCATCTCCTGGAACCCTGTGCTGTCAGTTGGATCCTTTCACACCAAGTCCACTTTTTCCTCATCTAAATAAATGACTTATAGGTAGAACAGTCCTGTTTCAAACCCTTCTGCAACTTTCTCTGGGGGCTGGGATGGCCCTCTAAGCACAGGCTTTTGCCTTGTCAGCTAAGACCTTCTTCCCTTTCCTGCAGAGTCCTTCCCAGGGCTCTCGAACGCAACGTCCCATTTCTCCCCCTTCCCTTTGTGGAGAGTTCCAGAAAGCCTTCTGGAAAAGGGAAAATAGCCAACTTTCCTGGGACGTCCCCACCTCGGATGGATGCCCCCTGTCTCGAGGGAGGAAGCCGGCTCACATGTGGATGTGACACGTGCTGCACCCCGTGGGGTGTGAGGTGGATGGACCTAGAGTCTGTCACACAGAGTGAAGTAAGTCAGAAAGAGAAAAACAAATACCGTATGCTAACACATATATACAGAATCTTAAAAAAAAAAAAAAAAGGTTCTGAAGAACCTAGGGGCAGGACAGGAATAAAGATGCAGACGTAGAGAATGGACTTGAGGACACGGGGAGGGGGAAGGGTAAGCTGGGATGAAGTGAGAGAGTGGCATGGACTTATATAAACTACCAAATGTAAAATAGATAGCTAGTGGGAAACAGCTGCATAGCACAGGGAGATCAGCTCGGTGCTTTGTGACCACCTAGAGGGGTGGGATAGGGAGGGTGGGAGGGAGACGCAAGAGGGAGGGGATATAGGGATATATGTATACGTATAGCTGACTCACTTTGTTATACAGCAGAAACTAACACACCATTGTAAAGCAATTATACTCCAATAAAGATGTTTAAAAAAAAAACAACAAAGAACCACACACAAGTTAAAAAATAAATAAATAAAAATAAAATGAAATAAAATGGGAAACAGGAGTTGGGTCTTTGCAGCACAGGCATGGCGAGAGGCTCCTGAGCCAGCAGGTGGATTTTCTCCAACAAACACCCTTTCTGGAGAGGCAGTTTCTTTTTACAGCCCAAGGAGACAGAAAGCTCACCTCGCCAGAGGGTTCCTAGCCCCTGGCTCCCTACCCCTTCCCTGTGCCTCTGGGGATCCCCCTGACTGCAGGGTGGGGCTGGGGAGGGGGCCCCAGTTCCCAGCCCTCCCACCGAACACCACCAAGCTTGCCTTTTTGCGTCAATTTCCTGTAGCTGTTTGAAACCAGAAAGGGATGGGGTTACCAGGTTGAAGAGGCCGTGGCAGGAGGAGAAGACCCTGGGGTCTCTGCTCAGTGGGAGGAACCATTAGGGTTGATTTTGTGTCAGGGCCTTGGATTGAACTCTAGCTCTGTGTGGCTTTTAACAAATCACCAGCTTTCTCTGAGCCTCGTTTTCTCATGCATCATGCAGGGTTTGGTCAGAGACAAGGCCACATGGCTGGTCCTTGTCACGGCCCTCACCTTACGTCTGGTTTGCTCTCCCCTGGTTCGCTTGGGAGCTGGGTTCTCTCTGTTCCCCAACACATCAGCAAAGCTCTTGCCTCAGGGGCCTTTGCACTGACCGTTCTGCTCTCTGGAATGCTCTGTCCCCAGCTAGCTACATGGGTCATTCTCTTGCCTCCTTAAAAGTACTTCTCAGTGAGGCCCGCCCTTGCCACGCAGTCTAAAATTGTGCATCTCTCCCGTTCACCTTCCTTCCCTGCTCTAGTTTTCCTCCTGGTGACTGTCTTGCATATTATGTTTTACTGATTTATCTTATGTATCGTCTCCCTCCTCATGAGGATGCAAGCTCCACGAAAACAGGTGTGTCTGTCGTGTTCCCAGCCCCCATGAAGTGCGGCGGAGGAGGGTGGTAGAGGTGGGGACGCTTAGCGAGGCAAGGCGGCAGAAGCACTTCGTGATTGCCAGCTCGCTGCCCCCCGTTATCTCCTGAGCTGTGAAAAGAAATGGCCTCTCCAGAAAGCTCTTTATTTACTTGGAAAAAATTCTATTTGGTGCCTAATAGTTATTTGCTGAATGCATGAATCCGAGGCCAGGCCCTGGGGCTGCGTGGCCTGGGCTCCTCCACGTGGCAGCTCTGTGAACTTGGGCCCGTTCCTTAGCCTCCCTGCCTTTGGTTTCCTTTCCCGTAAACAGGAGCTAACGGTGTAACTACCTCGTAGGGTTGTTGTAAGGAGTCCATGCGAGGCTGAAGAATACCTGAATCTTGTGTGTGTTCAGCAGGCCAGCTGCTATTTTAGAAGTGCTTTCAGGTCTAATATTTTAATTCCGGGCAAAGGGACCCCTCCTCCATGGAACTTGGGTCCAGCCCTCAAGAAAGGACGCCTGTGGGGGCTGGTACGGTGAATGCATCCTGCCCGCGGGCTGCCCTGGGAAGGAGGGTGAGGGCTCCTGGACAGGTTGCGGGAAGGAAACTTTATTTACGGCTTTATGGTTCTTTAGCCTGCTGCCTCCCATACCCCTGAGCCCTTACAGAAACCTCTACGTGCCTGGAAATTAGGTGCAGCTCTAAGCAGTATTCTTAAAATAGGGGACACATTGCCCTTTGGGGTACCAGACTGTGTGCATGGCCAGACTTGGCGTCCCTGCTTCCAGCCCACCAAGTCAATGTCAGTAGTATTCTCCCCTCCCTCTTCCACATGTCCTCTGAGAGGTGGCACTGCCCCCCGTGGGACCCACCAGAGTTGAGGTGGGGTTGGTTTTTGCTTCTCCTCTGGTGGGTTACTTTGCTGACTTTTAGGCCTCTTTGGGATTGGCCGACACCCCTCTTGCCTGACCCTTTGCTCCTTATTGCCTGGGGTCAGTGAGGTCCTGCTGCCCTGGGGTAGTGGGAGGAAGTGTCAGGGAGAAGCAAGCTATGGTGGGAAGTGAATGCATGCGGGGTGAAAGGAGGTAGGAGCAGGCAGGGCGGTAGCACAGGACATCTCCTGAGGGACCCTGGGCTCTGAGTTCTCTTGTAGACCCACTTTGTCAGCTTCTCTGTAGTGAATGGGGTCAGGGAGGAGGCACTACTGTCTCTCTGGAAGGAAGGCTCTGAGCGAGGGTCTGGTTTCCCTGGAGGCGAGCAGGGGCTCTGTAGGAGAGCTCCCCAGGTCTCAGCTTCTTTAGGGGGCAAGAGTAGCAGTAGTGACTCCCTTGGGGCTGGGAGTGGGAGTGCAGGAGAAGGTGAAAGAGCTGCCAACTGCTGCAGACTCAGACTGCGGAGACGTCAGCCTTACCCACCCCCTGCACCAGGCTCCTGGATAAATAAAGTGACGAATACCCAATCGTCGTGAGCTCTAGAACACCCACACTCAGTAAATTGCAGAGATGAAAAGCTGGGGTCCCCACAGGGCCATCTGTACCCTGGTATAACAGCCTGGAAGGTTCAGGAACCTTGGGAAGGAGCCAGATGAATTCAAAATGCCACCCAGCTCTTCCTCCTCCCCTTTGTTTTCTTGCCTTACTTCCTGCCTCCTTACCCCTACCTAGTTATCCTGTTTTCATCCCTTTCTCCTCTCTCCTTGCGTTTAAACCTTTCACTGTACATGATGGAAAAGACCCAGCCTCCCAGGAGGAGTGCCATATGGTCAGTGGTCTCTTTAAGAATCACAAACCAACCCCCTTCAGGTTCTCCATCCGTCCAAACATCCATCCATCTATTCCTGCATCCACCCACCCATCCATCCATTCATCCATCCATTCTCCATTTAGCCACTCACCCATCCACGTGTCCATCCACCTACCCATTCCTCCATTCATCCATTCTCCATCCATCCTCCACCTTCCCACCTACCCACCTACCCACTCATTCATCCATCCAGCCCTGCCTAAAATCCTCCCTCCACCAAGATGGTCTCTCCTCCCCAGCTGGACAGTAAGCTCCCTCAATCAGAACATGTGACTTAGCCTTTTCAAAAATCATCCAGCCAGGGCTTCCCTGGTGGCGCAGTGGTTAAGAATTGCCTGCCAATGCAGGAGACATGGGTTCGAGCCCTGGTCCGGGGAGATCCCACATGCCGTGGAGCAACTAAGCCCATGCGCCACAACTACTGAGCCTGTGCTCTAGAGCCCACGAGCCACAACTACTGAGCCCGCATGCCACAACTACTGAAGCCCACGTGCCTAGAGCCTGTGCTCCGCAACAAGAGAAGCCACCACAATGAGAAACTTGCACACCCCAATAAAGAGTAGCCCCTGCTGGCCGCAACTAGAGAAAGCCTGTGCGCAGCAATGAAGACACAATGCAGCCAAAAATAAAAATAAAATAAATTTTAAAAAATCATCCAGCCAGTCTGGGCTGGGGAATGAGGTACTACCTGCGACACTTGGAAGGTCTCTGGGTCCCTTACCTCTTCCTGCTGCCTCCAGATAGGGACTGGCTGGGTGAATGGGAAACCCCTTTCCCAATACCAAATACTCACCAGTAACTGAACTGCCTTTAATGGTGAAGATCTTTATTACTTAGTATGAGACAACTCCAAGTTCAAATGTCTGGTAGAAGTCACACCAAACATAAATACACATTAAGGAGTAAATGACTGATGTGAAGTTCTCCCCTGAGTGTGCCTATGCACTGGGAGCGAGGGCCAGGAGGGGGCCCTGGGATGGAGTGAGTGGGTACCACACGGGAGTAGGACGTGGGAGGAGAAGCCTCTTGGGATTCTGTGGGCCAGTGGTTTCAAACTGAGACGTAATAATTTGAACATAAGAACTCTTTGGCTCACTGATAGCCCCTGATCCACTGTGTGTCTCGAGAGGGTGGTGGGGAGCTTAGGGCACAGGCTCTGAAGTCTGATTCTGGTGGGTCCAGTCTTAGCTCCCACTTCTTAGCTGTGTGCCCTCAGACAAGCTCTAAGCCTCAGCTTCTTCACCTGAAAAATGGGGAAAATAATAATACTGATCTCATAGGGTTGTTGTGAGGATTTGATGAAATAAGGCACGTGCTTCTTTTTGCACAGTGCCTGGTACATAACAGCTCAAAAATGTTAGCTATCATCATCATCATCTTCATCATCTGTAGTTTCGGAGAGGAATTTGGAGCAAAAGCAAGAGGGTTTGCATACCTGAACCGTCAGTCATAGCATTGCCAGATTTAGCAAGTAAAAGTACAAATCAATTTGTTGTTTATCTGAAATTCATATTTAACTACTGTATTTTGTCTGGGAATCTTAACCAATTGAGCCCTTTAGAAGCAGGGTCTGGATCCCCTAGGACAGTCCCAGAAATGGTCAGAGAGGCCTTGGAAGAAGTGGGGGCCTATGGAGGCTGGGGCAGGAGGGCCAAGGGGAGCTGCCCAGGCGGAGGCTGTGTGCGTGTGTGTGTGTGTGTGTGTGTGTGTGTGTGTGTAGGGGGGGCGTTGGGGCAGGACTCGGCTGTGGCACAGAAGCTGCGTGCTTGGCGGATGCAGAGGGCGTTGTGAATCAGAGCGCGTAGACTCAGGCGCCTGCCAGCAGGCCGTGGGCAGGGAGAGTAGCAGCGTGTGTGGAGAGGCCACACCGCAGTTCCCAGTGGCAGGAACACAGCGGTGGGGACCGCTTCTGTTTTCTTCTTGAAAGAAGCAGCCAGTGGTGCCCGGAGCTGTCCCACCCTAGGGGGTGCGTAGGGCAGCCTCAGTTCCAGTCCTCCTGCGCCTTCTCTTTTCTCCTCCTCTCTGTCCTCTTTCCTTCCTCTCTCCTTCCCTCTCCTCTCTTGTTCTCCGTCTCTCTTGAATTCCCCCCCTTACCAGCCTTTCTGAGAGAGCTGGTGTGGGTGGGGTTCTGACGCATCCTTGGGTACCAGCTGTTCCACACCCACGGGCTTCTGCCCCTCCACGTGCTGACCCCCGCCACCTCCCTGGCAAGGCCGGCCCTTGGCAGCAGGGCCCTGGGTCCCCCGCAGCGAGGAAACGCGCCAAGGCATGTGCTGTATGACCCTTGGGAGATGAGCCCCCTGCCCTCCAGGTAGGCAGGCGTGCTGGGGAAGCGAGGACGTGTCGTGCAGAGGGGCTGTTCGCTCTGAGCATAGCTGGGAGTGACCTGTTACCCTGTTAACGTTCTGTTGCTCCACCCATTTAGGGGACTCAAGTTCTGGTTCCCCTTCTTCCTTCTTCTTGCCTTGGCACACAAGGCCCTTCATGATTTGAACCTTTTATCTGTTTCTTGCTTCACCTTCCATCACTCCTTTCCTCCCACCTGAGGCTCCAGGTAAATGGAACTGCTTGTGGTTCAGGAAAGCTCTATGTCCCTCGCACCTTGAGCCCTTTGTACATTCTGTGTTTCTCCTGCCTTGGCAAAATCCACTCATCCTTCAAGATTCAGCTCAGATACCTCCTCCTCCGAGAAGCCCTCCCGGTCAGCCAGCTCCTGGCCAACTTGGCTTTCAGGAACTCTTTCTCTGCTCACTTTGGTTCTGCTCACTTTGTTCTCTGTTACCTTATGAAATTGTGGCTGTTTGTTTGCCTATCTGTCTCTTCATCCAGATTGGAAGTTCCTTGAATTATGTCCTTAACCATTCATGCCTCAGGGCCTTTGCACGCGCTGTTGGCTCTTCACGAACACTCCCATCTTCTCACTGTTCATGAGACTGACCCCATATCATTTTTCATATCTCAGCTTCAATGTCACCTCATCAGAGAGACCTGCCCTAACTCTCCTTTCCCCTAGAGAATTATTTTGTTTATTATAACACCCTGTTCCCTCTCACAAGGGTTTATTACGACTTGGAATTTAATTTCTTTCTCTTTTGTCAGTCTTCCCCACTGGATGATAACACCTGTAAGGTAAGGGCCTCGGTAGCTGGTTCACCATTGTACCCGCGCTCCCCTGCCCAGTGCCATTTGTGGATGGGCTGCAGCGTGAGGCATGTGCAGTCAGTGAAGACCTGGAGAAGAGGAATTCCAGGTCAGGACTCCCTAGATGTGTTGAACAGAGAAGAAGGGATGCGGGGACTGATTCCTCTGCAAACTGTATCTTCCCACCTGGTCTGTGGCTGCATTAGTTAAATTTGGAGCAGATACCTCCACTGTGTGGCATCATCATGTTCTCTCCTTCTGCATGTTTTAGTTTTCAGGTAAGTTTCTTTGGACTTCTTCAGTTTGGTTGCTGTCTAGCCAATGGAAAGGATCTTTGGAAAGTATGTAGGGTGTTTGATGAGGAGTAGCTACAGTGCCTGGGTCAGCTCTGAGTTTTGGCACTTTGAGGGAGGGCTGGAGTATCTTATTCCCTTATAAATATATCTACTCCCGGGGTGGCAGTACCCACAAGGGCCTGTTCTTGGTGATGAAGCCCTTCTCTGGACCCTGGGACTCCTTGGGGCAGGGCATGGGGTGTGGATTTGAGGATCCAGTCCTCGGTAGCCTGATTTCTGCTGCTTTGCTCCCCTGAGGAGGGCAGGCTCAGAAGTCCCATCCCCGGAGCCCCGACTAATAGTGAAGTCTGGCTACGTGGGTGCGGCCCGGGGAGGTGATCTGCTCAGGGCCCCATGCTTTTTGGATGAGGAGGGAGATTCACGAAGAAGAAATTCTTTGCCCAAATCACAGGGTTGAGGCAGGATTAGAACCCAGGTCTCGTGTTACCTTGTCTGGGGTGCTTTGCCCTCATCAGAGCTGGACAGATCCTCATGTAACCCAGGATGTTAGTTCAGAGCTGTGTGCGTCTGTGCCACAGGAAGCTTTATCTTTATTCTCACTGTACAGAGATAAGCCTTTTCTTCTTTCATGTCCCTTCTGCTGCCCTTGTTCATCATCCTGAGAACACTGAGTGTAGGCAAGGTCTTGGGTTCCAGGGTAGTGGATGGGCAACAGGTGTTTCCCAGTGATCCGTGCTCCAAACAGGTACTGCTGACCCCTGACTGTGCCTCTCAGGGCCAGGCAGGATTGTGCTAAGGGTACCCCTCTGTTACCAGTGACTCCATGGTTCCTTCACGAAAGAGAGCACCACATGTGTTCCGAGTACTTCGTTTTTCAGATACAGATCTTAAAAGGCTGTTTCTACGCAGTTAGTCTTTGGAGGGGTCTGCTGGAAAACTCTTCCGCAGACTGCCTTGGTTCAGGTGTGTGACTGCAGCTGGCTTCGACCACTGTGTCCTTTAGGACAGTGTCCAGGGGGATGGGCTTGGCCAGCAGCCTGTGGGCAGCTTATCCTGCAGTGCTGTGCCCTCCTGACATGCGGTAAAGGATGGAGAAGGAAGGATTCCATGGTAACAAGGCTGGAGAGTCCTAGCTCCATTGTGTCATAGCAACCAAATGGAGGAATTCCATCCACAGTGACAGGGGGACCCCTGGACCTGTCAGACTAAGGCTGACCCACTGTATTAGCAGCCAGGCTCTGATGGGAGTGGTAGTGGGAGGAGTGAAAACGACTAGGGTGGGAGGGTTGGAAGAAGCTGTTTTGTGTGGGTTTGGAAAACTAAAAAAAATATTATTAAAAGAAACAGAAATAGAGAAGGCTCTGCGGGATCAGTACCAATAAAAGAGAAAAAAAGCAGGACTGGCTTTACATCACATCCTCTAGGAAGTGTTTCCTGACTCATCCCCCTCCCCACTTGGGCCATTTAGTTTTCCTCTTCCTTGTCTGGTCTGGAGCATTTGACCTTGGTTTTCGGACAACACTCACCCATGGTTTTCCTCCTCTCTCTTATAACATCTCTGTTCCTTTTGCTTCCTTAAGACGTGGAGTAGATGCTACAGTAACAATAGTTGGCTGCTCTTTCCTTCACCAGGTATGTCTGCACCGCATGGCTTGTGATGTTTCCATGGGTGTCCATTTTTGCGAATTAAATGGTCTATGGTGTGTGTTGGACTTCTGTTTTATACTTGACCTCCCGCTTGGGCCAAGTGTCTGACTTCTCACCATGCGGTGTGGACACATGAAGACATTTCTGAATCGATGAGGACTTGATTTAAGGGCAGGTGATTGGGTACTGGCTTTTGCGGCTGGTGTCTTTTAGCAACCTGGCAATCTTTCTGAGATGGGACCATCTCAGCATGGATCTGGAGAAGGAATTGAGCCTTCATCTGCCTTTCTCATCATTTGAGGACGCGTGGGGGAGTAGAGGATATGGGAGGCCTTGGGGAGAAAGAACAGAGGGAAAGATGAATGGCAGGGGGTAGGTCTGTGTCCATAGCAGCAGAGAAAAGAAACCTGGACATTGGCCTTCAGCCCCAGGTCTGGATTACAGGTGCTTCAGGGGTCAAGGGTAGCTTTTGATGCAAAGTGTCTCTGAGGCCTTAGGGCACACCATGGATGGAGTTTTGTGTGTATACACAATGAACTCCTGAAAGGTTGGCCCGTGGCTAGACTTTTTTATACCTTGTGGCACCTGTAGAGGGATGGGCACCCATATTTGGGTGCCCCATTTTTTTTTTTTTATTGTTTTTTGGATGCCCCATATTTGTTGAATGAGTCGTCATTCTTGTTCTTGTCAAGCTTACACTTTACCTGAGAAAATGGAACCTCTCTCCATGGATCAGGAAACCCCAGGGACATTAATAGACTACACATTTTCAAGTGTAAAATAAGGATTTGCTGACCACTGAGTAAATATTTGGGACCTATGGAGGCAGGGATTAGGGAAGTTAAAAACAATTGTGATGACCAAGTCTGGTGATGTAGGCTGTAAAGAAAAGCATGACTGTATTCTAGGGGCCTTCAAACCGTAGGTGAATCAGAATCATCTTGAAATCTGTTTAAATATGTAGCTTCCCACCTCCACCCTAAAGATTCTGACTCAGTCCTGGAAATCTGCATTTTAAACAGGCTACCAGGGTGATTTAGATGGAGATCACCTGGGGACCACCCACTTAGAAACACTGGTCTACCCCAAGGGTATTCCTCATGCAATGAACCCTCTCTGAGCCACCTAGGCTTCAAGGCTTGCTATTCTTAAGGGGATTCACAAATAGTTTTAACAACCATAAGATAGTCTCTGTGGGGCTGGCAGATCCAGGACCCTTGCTTTTTCCATCAGAAGAGAAAACACCAATTCATTCCTGCCTTATCCTTAACTCATGAAGCCAGGAAGCAAAGGCAGGTCGGCTGAGCTCCATTGCACAGGTCGGAAGTGACTATGCCCTCGCTGAGTGTGTGAGGTTTACGCACAGGCAGTGAGGGTGAGCTTCTGTCATTTCAGCCGGCCACACCATGAGCTGTGAAACGCAAGAGAGGATGGAAAATTTTGAGAAGGACCTGCCATTTTGGGGGGCATCTCTAAAAATAGGAAAGCAAAGTCATTTTAAGCCAACATACTTCCCAGAAAGTTCAGAAAAACCGAACTCATGTACTGCACTTTGGTTCATTCTGACTTTTTCTGCTACAGTTGGCTATTGGGAGAGTGCTGATGATTATGGTAACAGACCTGACAGTAATAACCAAGAGCTGACGTTTAGTAAGTGCTCATGCTATATATTCCCAACGCTAAGCACGGAATGTTCACAATCTCATTGAACCGTCACACTGACCCCCTGAGGCTTGTGTATCATTGTTCTCCATTTAACAACAGGGGAAACTGAGCCTTTAAGAATAACTAAATCGATGCATCTGAGATTTGATGCCTTATGCACAGAGGAGATTCTTTTAGTCACCTTTCTTCTCTCCTCCCTCTTTTTCTTTTCTTCCATGTGCCAAAATGTGCATTCCTCTCTCATCCAATTTATCATATATGGCTTCTAGTTTTGATAGTTTATTATAGGACCTGGAGAGTAGAAATGGAATAGAATAAATGGAATTTTAAGCATCCATTTGAAACCAAACCTCTTTCAGTAAGACCCACAGTATAAGTAGGATGAACAGAGTTTCTGTGCCAGGCACAAGATAGCCAAAGTGAGTACAAAGCAACAGAGCCTTAGTTATCTGTGTGTTTGTTCTCAAAGCCCCTCTCCTGTGTTTGTGACAGATGTATTCTGCTTGATAGATTCGTTTACCATCAGATTCAAGAATTCTTTTCTCCCCTTCCTCTTGGTGGGCAAATGGATATGCTTATCAGCCTAAAAGTCCAAATTTGAAGGGTGAGGTGTAGACCAGAAACTACCCTTCTCCGAGGCAGATGCCCCAAGTGGGTAGGTACTCCGTTTGAGGAGGCAGCATGGCATTAGGGAAGGAGTTTCGGAGGAAGGAGTCCTGCCTCTCAGCTTACCTTTGGCTAGTGACTTAATTTCTCTGTTGCTGTGCCCTCATTTCTGGAACATGGATTTTATCATAGCACGTGCATTAGGTGCTGTGCTGCATCGTGAAGATCTACCCTTTCAGGATGAGCCTTCATCCCCGCAGCTGCTGGGAGTGTTGACGGCTGAGTCCTTCCTAGGAATTGCCCTCAGCCTAAGAGAGCTGCCTAGCTCAAGGTCATGCCCACTCCCTGGAGGCAGCCTGTGTCCATGTCAAAGGTGTAATGGCCTGGCCATCTTGCTGTAAGGCCGGATAATTCCAGAGCTCCCGTGGGTGGGCTGAGGCCTCTATTGTGGCTGCATTATCCCTCTGCCTTCACAGAGAGAGACTTCCTTTCCCTCTGCCTGGTCCTACAGCCTTCACTTCCCCACGAGTGTTTATCTTGAGCCTCCCCCCTACTCCCCCACAAAAATCCTCCCGCATGCAAATCTCAGTTTTCAGAGACCTAGGTTCTGCACCTAAGACACCTCTGTCTTGTGGTAATTAAATGAGGTCATTGATATAAGTGCCTAGTGTAATGCTTGAAAAACAGTAGGTCCTCTGTAAATGCAGCTTTTATTTTATTAGCTTTAAAATTTTATAAAATACATAGCTATAAAAGTTCAAGGAACTTTTCTGTATTTTGGGAAAATACTGAATATGCAGTCATCATCAGAGCTCAGTAAATTTCAGTGAAAGTAGGAATGATTTGGAGCTATGAAGGAAGCCCTCCTGGTGAGTCACGTCAAACTTCGTCATAAGAAGTGGTCTGGGACATTCAGATCAGCTTTGTTTAACGGAATTTTATCACTGTGGTTCTTTTTAAAGTTTTACTAGAAATCATATGCTCTCTGCAGGACCTTCCCAAAGATATTTTCACTTTTAGGAAGAGCTTGAACAAATTCAATCTTTTAGTGAGGAATTAACGAGGAAAAGAAGTGTTGTAAACCCAGTAGAGGGAAGAGGGAAGGTATTATCATTCACACCTGCCCTTTCAGTCTTCCAAATGTGTGCGTGTGTGCACGCATGTGTGTGTGTCCCTCAGAGTGTATTTGTGGTTTCTTATTTGCTGGAGCGTTAGGGAGCTTAGGTGATGGATACCAGGGGAATGGTTATGATACTAAAGGGAAGAGGGTCTAGTACACCATTTTAAAAAATTGAGATATAATTGACATATAACATTACACTGACCCTTGAACAATGAGGGCTTGAACTTCCCCGGGTCCACTTATCTGCAGATACTGTTCAGTACTACAGTACTACACAGTCTGTGATTGGTTGACTCCGAGGATGAAGAGGAACCATTGACAGAGAGGACTGACTGAACCCAGATTAACCCCCTTATTGTTCAAAGGTCAACTGTATATTAGTTTCGGGGGTACAAAATAATGATTTGATATTTGTATATATTGTGAAATGATCACCACAATAAATGTAGGTAATACCCATCACTGTACATAGTGATATGTATTTAGGACATGTCGCCCTCAGCTTTCTTCTATACATGTATGATCATATGCATACAGAGTTATAGTGATATATGTGTGTATGTATATATATATAGAATAAGATCCTATTGTACATTCTACTGTGTACTGCCTTTGTTCACTTCTAATTGAATATCTTTGCAGATCCTTACATACAAATCTACTTCATTCTTTTTTTTTTTTAATAAATTTATTTATTTTTGGCTGCGTTGGGTCTTCGTTGCTGCACACGGGCTTTCTCTAGTTGCAGCGAGCGGGGGCTACTCTTCATTGCGGTGCACAGGCTTCTCATTGTGGTGTGGCTTCTCTTGTTGCAGAGCACAGGCCCTAGGCGCATGGGCTTCAGTAGTTGTGGCGTGTAGGCTCAGTAGTTGTGGCTCGCAGGCTTAGTTGCTCCGTGACATGTGGGATCTTCCTGGATCAGGGCTTGAACCCATGACCCCTGTATTGGCAGGGGGATTCTTAACCACTGCACCACCAGGGAAGTCCTATTTCATTCTTTTTTGTTTGTGCATAATACTCCATTGAATGGCTGCACTAAAATTTATTTAAGAAGATATCCATTAGTGGATATCCATGTTGTTTCCAGATTTTAAATATAGTAAACAGAGCTTCAGTGAATATCCTTGTTCAAACACCCGTTATACCATTTAAACATATGACCCTCGACTCGCATGGGTTTGAATGCACAATAGGGGCTGAGCCATCAATTGTTGAATCGAAGTGAAGGCTAGGTGCAGCTTGATGAGAGATTACGGGAGCACCCCTCTCCTTAGCACACAACCAAGCACTGATTTCTCAGGAGAGATTGACTATCATATATAGATTTGGACAAGGAAAGAGTCTGGTGCACTGATGTCCTTCTTGGTAAAAGTTTGTTTTGGCCAGATTGCCTAGGTTTTGTTGGCCATTTGTTTTTATGCCACAGAGAACTTTTCCTGGTGGTGGGCTTTGCCTATGTGCTGATTCCAGGATAAGGCGTGTTTTCTTCCTTCGTCGTTTTAGGATATGGGCTTTGATCCGAGCATGTTTGCAGATGATCACAGGGCTGCTACCCAAGCCAGTTAAAATGTTCACAGGTGTTTCAGGCTTTACATGACAAGGGGGCTATTCAAAGAGAACAGGTGCATCGCCGGGTGCTAAGCCGCCAACATGTAAATAAGCATCAAAAAGGATCCCCTATGAATAGTTAATTTTAAAATGCATCCAGGACACTCTCTGTGACATAGTAGTTGATCTATAGCCCCATTAGTGCATCTAAGTGAAGGGTCTAGTTAAATGATGCCATTCAGCATATTCATGATCCTGCCTGTAGTTTAATTCCGTCACCCACAATTAAAGCCCAGTACACCCGATGCTGCCTGCTGCCTGCCTCCATTGGGCTTTAACGGAGGGCAACTTTTAAAGGGTTTTGTGCACTGTTACCTCGAGTTCGGGGGAGGAGGTTTGCATGAGGACCATTAATTGGAGCATCCCATGACCACGCAAGTCCATTATGTAGCACTTTTGTTTTCTCAAGGCACTTCCTCCTTTCCTTTGCACAACACTCTTGTGGAGCAGGGCAGGCATTAGTAGCCCCATTTTAAAGATGAAAATCTGAGGGCCAGAGTTTCCTGGCTTATGCAAAGTCGTACTGAACCAGTGATCAGACTGGGATCTAAGACCTAGGTTTCCTGCTTTGTAGGAAATTTCCTTTTAGTCTCTTTCTACAAGTAACAACCCACAGGACATCTCAAAGTTGTGTCCACACAGCCTATGTATGCTTCCACACATCACTTTGAGCACAAAACAAATTCCGTATGTGCAAATTCCTGGGTAATAATTTTTAGGGTTTTGTTCTGCTTTTGATAGTCAACAGGCCTTTCACTGTCACTCCCGTGGTTCAGCCTATTGCTGGTCATTCTGTTTAGCACAGGTACACATACACACGCCTGTGTATCAGCTCTCACAAATTAAATACAAGCCTTTTAGGAAGAAAGGGGAGTGATTTCACTATAAGGGAATCTAATTAGACTCCTCATCGAACAAATGCCTATTGAATGCTTACCCTGTGTGACTCTGGACTGGACAAAGGGAAGGATACCAAGCTGTGCAAAGAATTGTCCCTGCCCTGGGGAACCTGCAGTCTAGTTGAGGCGATGAGAAGACAGTGAAATAACACAGGGAAGCATGTAATCGGTTATCCATGATGAGCCATGAAAGCTTTCCCTTTAGTATGATTTTGGAGAAAGTTGGGTCACTGTGGGATGGAGGAGTCAAGGAAGCAGCATAGGTCCCTGTATTCTCACAACAGAAGGGTCTAGAGGCGAGGTGGCCCTTGGATGAAGGGAATGGGAAAAGGAAGGGTATTCTAGGGCCCTATGAACTCCAAGTGTGTGAGGTTCAGTGAGAAAATGTTGGGTCATTGTAAGCAGATGTGATCCATCTTGCTCCTTAGAATCAGTTTGCTTCTTGAGTGCCTGAATCACTGGTTCCTGGGACCCCTTTGCATAGAAAAGGCCCAAGGGTATCGGTATAAAAGGATAAAAGCCTGGACCACCAACTTCTCACAGACTGAATACTTTGGGCTTTAGCTTGAGTCTCTGATTGCCTGGTCATCACCATCATCATTATCACCACTGGACATGTGTGCAGAGCTCCTGAAGGAAGGTCATGGTGGTGTATGGGGAAATCTTTTACTCAGGAGCCTCCTCAAGGCTGTAGAACCAATCCTGAATATGGATCAGTATGCTACCAAGTATATATCAAATAGCAAACAGGTACAAACTCAGAGAGGAGAGCGTTAACTGAGCTAGGATGTCTAGTACTGTTTCAAAGATGAGATGGGACCTGACTGACCCTTGAAGAGAAGCTAGTATTGAGATCTCTAGATGAGTGAATGGAAGATGAGTGGGTCAAGAGAACTGCCTGTTCAGATTCGAAGAAACAGGAATGTGATAGTCTGGGACAAAGTGGACAAGTTTTTCTGGAAGGCAGGGTGCTTGTGGATATCAGGTGGGAGGAGGAGAAGAGGTCTTTAATATGGGAGTCTTTCACATCAGTTTAAAGGTTTTAAGAATTTGAGTACAAAGTATTAAAAAGTTATAATCAGGAAAAATAGATAACAAAGATAATCAGGAAATTCTTGATTGTCAGAAAATAATAAGAGCTAATAGATTTTTAAAATACATATGATTTTAAAGAATGGATGATTTACTGTTACTCATTAGGGTAATTGCTTCTGGATGCAAAGTGAGCTTTATTCTAGAAGTAATATATTCTGAGATACTTACGAATTATTTTCTCACCCAGTTCTAAATATAAGTGTATTAGATACCCATTCAAGAGGCTGTTGAAAAATTGCAAACATAACATGCCACAGAACAGAACAAAGTCAAAGCACTGCTTCAGATGCATTAGTGGTTGGGCAGATGTTGAGCTGTGATTTCGCGGTGGGGTGGCTTGCCCTGAGCCATCCACATTCTATCCCTTGATCACTTTGTGAAGGTAAATGGGATGGCCTGAGGTAGGCATTCACTGTACTGGTCAGGAAGCTTTGTGTGCAAGTGACAGAAACTAAACTCAAATTAGTTTAAGCCAAAACATTTAACCAAACAAAAAATTTAGCTAAACCTTAACTAAGGGGCCCTGAGTAGATGTGACCTTCAGTTGTGGCTGGATCTAGAGGCTCAGTGTGATTGAGTCTGTCTTTTTCTCTCTCCACTTCCAAGTCTGCTTTCCTCATTGTCAGCTTCATTTTCCAGGAGGCACTCTCCATGTGGTGGTAAAGATGGAAGTTTAGAACTTGCATTGACTAAAGGAGAGTCAGTCTCTTTTCTCCTTCCCCTCTTTGTCCTTCTCTCCTTTCTTATTTTTGTTTATCAAAAAGTTGCCCCTGCTTGGTTCATGTGTTCACCCCACTTCTGGACCAATTATCGGTCAGCTTGAGGAGTCAGACTCTCTGATGGACAGCCTTATCAGAATAAAATGGAGTGAAAGGAACAGTTTCCAAAAGGAAGGGATGTTGGCCATACCAGAGAGAGAGACACACACACAAACACACACAGAGACAGAGATGGGGGCGAGAGGGAGAGAGAGGGAGCGGTTCAGATCAAGGTGATACCAGCTGATGCTGGCTGTCTTGAGGTAGGACTCTGTGGTCCTGTGGCCTTAGGAGCTCTCTGTTCCACACTATCAGCCCCATGCCTAGAATAACAGCAGGGACTTCGTCTTAGCCTGGACTGCAGCAAAGGATGTGGCTATCAGAGACAAACACCTATTGGATCTCCCAGCCAACCACAACTCAAGCTCTTTAAGGCTGGAGAAAGTGATTTAACTCTTTGACTTTCCATCCCAATTTCCAGAAAAAGTTATTCATCCTGATAGAAAGCAACAGTTGCTTAGCCTTTGGAGGATGAAGATGTTGAAGTTCCTCTCTTAGAATTTACCAGAATTTAATCCACAGAGAGTTTTCATCTTGCGTTGCCATACGTGAATGAGGCGGGAGACGAGTTAATAGGTCATTTGCCCTTGACTCCCTGGCTTTTGTTCTACTGTGCCATGTTCATATTTGCTGAGTTCCGCCTCCCTTGAAAACAACCTGGGCTTGGAGAGCATACACGTAAGAGTGTTGAGGATTTACCTGCGAAGGTCTTTTAAAAAGCTCACAGTGAATGAATGAAAGGATGCTGTCTTAGACATCCTTCCAAATCCCTGGTTAGGAGGAGGCAGATAAGGGGTAGGAGATGGATATGATTTTCTCCATTTGGTACTTGTAAGAAAGTAAGACATAGCGAGGGTTAAGAGATTTGCAAGGGAATATCAGTGTCAAAACCTAAAGATAGAAAATGACGCTCTTAATTTGAAATCAGTTTTCCTAACAACTGTCTTCGTCTTTTTTGATTCCAATATGCTATTTCCTTTCAAAAGAGTAGCGTCTTAAACATTCCACTTTCACTGGAGAGTCCATTCAGATCCATTGGTGAGCCCAAAGGATAATAGCCAAGAAATCATTTAATGAGATCTAGACCATTTTACAAGGCATGCTGAGTTTCCATTTATTGTAGCACTGCATTCAGTGTGCACTTTTCTTTTAAAATACAGTAAAAAAAGTTTGTTTTCTATAGCTTTTCCACTGATTGCTAATCCTAAATATAGTATGGTATGAAGGGAGTAGGTGTCTGATTCAGAAGTTCAGGGAAGAGTAGATGTTATTGACAAGAGGCTTCTAAGTATCAAGGTGTCAAGTGCTGAGGTAATTGGTTTTGTGGATTTTTTTTGGTATTGGGTATAAAAAAGATCCTTCCAGCTCTTTGAACATCAGTAGTACGTTATTTCATTTCTGCTGCTGCTGTTGATTCTTAGGTTGTCACTTCATGAGTCTACACCAGGAGTTGGCAAACTTTTTCTGTAAAAAGGCAGAGAGTAAAGATTTTTGGTTTTGGAGGCTATAGGGTAAACTACTTGACTTTGCTGTTGCAGTGTGAAAGCCGCCATATACAATATTTACATGAATGGGTGAGCCTTTGCTCCAATAAAACTTAATTTACAAAAACAGATGAAGGGTCAGATTTGGCCCCTGGACAGTTGTTTGCAGATACTTCGTGTCCACAGTCTTCTGGAGTCTACGTGGACTCTTCTACTTGGGCAGAGAGGAAACACACTGTGTTTTCACAGTGTTTCTGCAGCCTCCATCATGCTCCCTTCCCTTTTCCTGCAGAGCTCTGTTACAGATTTCAGTTTTAAGTGGTGTTTCCAAAAACACCACTTTTCCACTGTCTGCATTTCCATCTTAAGAGCAGTGGACCTTGGACTGGACTTGGGGGCCTGATTTTAGCTCTACAGAAGCAAAGTCTTCCTGTTCTATTGCTGCCACATGCTGGTACATGCTGGTACATGGTCTAGTAAAATGGCACTAGACAAATGTTGATGGAGTCCCAAGTGACCCTAAGCAAACTACTTAACCTTAATGAGTCTATCCTCAACTGGAAGAACATCCACCTTGCTCACCCTGCCAGGCTGTTGTGAGGATTACCATTCATCCAGTTTCTCTTTACTGAGCCCCTACTTCTCGCCGTATCTTTTGCTTGGCATTGGGGATGTACTGGTAAACAAAATGCTTACCAAGCTTACCTTCAAGTGATCCAGTTCATTAATGTTAAAGGAGAGAAAACTTCATGTTGATTGATTTTACACGAGTTTAGATTTTCCTGACCTTTTAAAACAAAGGTCATCCCAAAGACCAAGGGAAATGTTGGTCTCTTTATTTAGAAGCTGAACTCTCAAGAAAGCCAATGGAATAGTAGCTTAGATGAAAGGATAAGGGTTGGGGGCCAGGGCAGGCAGAGAGTGAAAACAAACTGTTTAAGAGTAGCCTGATGGAGCTACTTTCTACCAAAGCTCACTTCTGAAAGAAATTAAAGAGATTTTCAACTCCATCTGGGCTCTGAACCTATACCATTAAAGTCAGCTAGTTGAGGGTAAAAATAAGAGTGTAGGAGGATTCATTTTGAAACGTTGTCAGCAACTAGCTGGAAAAAATAGCAGCCACTGTGATTACTAGGAAATTTGTTGGAGGGTGTAGAGGTATATCAGATAATCTAATCTACCACCTATTTCAGTGGCATTTAGGTGGTTGGATAAGCATTTCAGTTTAGAAAGAAATAGCACCAACAGGAAGGAAAATAACATGGTTATTTTCAACTCTGGGTCCTTTTGGCTAGTGTGAATTTGTTGTTGATCAAATCTGATAGCCTGTCCCAGTTCACTTTCATTATACTTCCTGAGAAATAACTTTGTGCCCTGCATTGGGTTGGAAGCTAGAGGTAAGGTGGAGATGGTGGTGGGGATACCAAAGCAGAGGCGGACCCAGTTCCAACCTTCTGAGGATCGGCTTTCTGGAGAGTGTGTATGAAAAAGCTTTGTACAGTGTTATGGACCCACTTCTCCATAGAGCAGCAAGACAGTAAGTATGTCCTATGAGTGCAGATCCTAGTATGGTCCCTGGCAAACAACAAGTGTGCAAATCATCGTGGAAGGAATCACCTTCACCACCATTTGTTCAGGGTTCCAGCCGTACCAACTCATTTGGAGACCCACAAATGCACCATGTGCCTTTACAGATACTGCACTGTGTGCTCGGAATTTCCCTTTGCTCCTACTTTGCCTTCCTACCTCTTTCTTCTTCTTCAAGACTATACACATATGTTCCTTCTCCCTGAAGGTTTTTTTCCTTTTCCTCTTTCCCTCCTCCTCACCACAAGCCTGGTTGAGATGCTCCGCCTTCCCCCTCTCCCTCCCCAACTCTTCATGCCTCTATAACAGCCCATGACTCACTAGATTGTGGTTGTTTGTATCTTACAATGGAGACCAGTTGCCGGCAATTGAAAAATTTGCCTGGCATTTGGGGGAATCACAAAAAATAATGTACATACATATTCTGAATATATTATTTGAACTGAAAACTGAGCGATGTATGTCCATTGACCCATTTTTTGATATAGGTAGGCTCTGTCTTTTCTTTCCATATTCTGCTGATTAGAGCTCTAGATCATCTTTCTCTTTAAAATAATACCTGTAATACATTATTTATAATTTCCAGTTTCTGATTTTTGTTTTTCATGAAGTAGGAAGACATTGGGAAAGCCATTCAAAGATTGTAGATTCTTCCTCACACCCAGTATTTTATTCTTTTCCTGCTCACACATAATTAAACTGTATTTTTTTTTTAGTGATTCACGGTTATCAAGTCTTGCAAAACATTCAGATAAGTATTTATGGAAACATGGATTTTTTGTACTATTTTCTGTTGTTTTACATACTATTTAAATAATATACTTATAATAACAAGTATGACAACTATACACAGGCTTGAGAACAAAACACAATTAGCTCTTGCGAACACGTACCTCGGCTGGTGGGAGAAGCAGTGCTTGGGGGGAATAACATGTGACTCAGTTGGTAGGAGTTGCACGAGGTGGGCAGCAGAAGCAATGGAGAACAGCAGTTAATCCAGCAGGTTGGTTAAGCAAAACTCTGTTTAGGGAGTGTATACTTGTTTGAGCTGGTCCAGTGTCTAGTCGAGCAGGTGTTGAAGAATTTGTTAAATGGATGCATGAATAATCCAGTAAGTGAAGGAGAGAACTTTTGGGAATATGACTTTTTCAGGACCACTGGTATTTGAACTCATACCTGGCCATCTCCTGTATCTGTAGGGGTGCTGGGCCCAAATCAAAAGGCTGGAACTTTCCCTACCATCTGCAAAATAGGACCATGAAGGCAAATCTCCCTCCAATGAACAGGGCACAGATTTCTGGATGAGCCTGCCAGCTGGCTCCCCAAACCCCTGTCCTACCTTCTGACACAGCTGCTGTCTTGTTGATGAGTGAAGTATAAAGTGTCTCCTTCGCACCCTGGAGACCCTCCCTGCCATTACTTCTTGCTTCAGCTTCTTCTGCTTTCGCCCTGAAACTTGTGAAATGTTCAGGGACTAGAGTTTCTAGAGAGATAGACCACTGAAGGATGCCACTTGTATTAAAATTCTGTACGTGTAAATCCCTTTAATGAGTCTGGTTCCACTGCAGCATATGCTATGTCAGCTGGCGAAGAGTGTAGCATATACATCAGGGCCCCATTTCTGGGGTAGTCTCACTTCTCTACAGATAATTTTACCTTACCTGTGTGGAGACACTGACAAGAAACTGACACACATACATACGTATATGCATTTTATTTTTATATATATGTATGTGTATATATATATATCTACTATATATCTCTTATATAAAATGATTATTTTCCCTGAACATGAGACAGATTAGTGTGGGCACATGGAAAATTGCTGTGGATGTAGGGTCAGCTATTGTAAACGAGGAATTATGGAGAGAGAGACTAAAGCTCTGTGTGTGTGTGTGTGTGTGTGTGTGTGTGTGTGTGTGTGTGTGTATGTGTGTAGCGGTGAAAGTAATGAGTTAATAGAAGGAAGATCTGTCTGAGCCATGGCATAAGGACAGGCCGCTCAGGGGCTTATCCACAAAAAGGAGCAGTGTGAGGTTGGATCTAAGAAGCAGAAAAATTGCATGATGTAGTGGCTAAGAGCATATATCCTAGTTTTAGATAGCTCTGGGTTCAAGTCCTGGCCCTGGTACTTACTCGCTGTGTGTCTAGGCGATGTACCTTATTGCTTCCTGTTTTAGTGTTTAAAAAAAGAGTAATGGGACTGCCTCACTTAGCTGGTGGGCTGATTAGATTTTTGTTTGGAAAGTAATTCACACAGTGCCTGCCACATGGTAAAACACTTAAAAATGTGATATTCTTATAAATATTAATTGTATGTGGGGACAGCACAATTACATTCTGCTATAGGGGTGTTTCTTTGGGCTGTTTGGGATCAGAAGACCTTCACTGAACCAGACTCTCTCTGATTAACACAGGGCGGTACAAAGTGTAGAGCTGGGTACTTTGGGGGTGGGAGGATCAGAGAAGTAGATTTCAAGATTGCCACGATGAAGGTTTGTAGTATAATAGGAGAGAGGGGCCTAATAGTCACAGAGGAGGACAGTCACATTAAAAAAATGTATAGATGAGTGTCACTGATGAGTTCCCATCCCGAGCAGGGGTGGAGATGCCTTGGCCAGTTTGTTTCCTCTGCTTTTAATCATTGAGATTCTTAACGCGCCGGGGCTGAGAGCTGGTGAGGATGTGTCTGCTTCATGTCTATTTCAGCGACCAGAATAGAAGGCCTGTTGCTTCCCCTCCCCCTGCCCCGCCCAATCCAAACCTGTTCTGCTTTATCCCTTATATTAGGAAGGATTTGCCTATGGCAGTCTTGAGGCCCAACGTCAGATACACTCAGGAGGCTGTTCTTTTATTGCTGAGAACGCTGAGACTTTCCACATGAGAGGGGTTGAGATGAATGAGTTTCCACTGTATTTATAGAAACTCGGTGCAATATCTCCCAAGGTATAAATAGAACAATGGAGTGTTGACAAAAGGGCTGGTTTTTCTGTAACTGTGGAAACCCTGCAGTTTTTCCTGGAACTATACTCATTGTTTATCTGCATCTAAATTTTAATAAACAGGGCTCTTGCTGCGTATTCATGAATTTTCAAATGGAAATATATTTCCCATTATTATCCCCTTCTTGTGAGTCAGGCCCCATCTTGCAAATTTGCAGCTGAGTACATAGACGGAACATTAGCAGCAATTAGATAATTGGTGCCCTGGATAAACCCGCCCGCAGCTGTGAATGAATAGGGACTGTGCCAGTGTCACCTGGTGCAGTCTTCCTGATGGCATTGCATGCCACCATAGCCTTGCACTTAAGCATAGAAGTTTACCAGCCCACGTCCTGGTCCCCTTCTTCCCAGGAGACTCAAGGTAGCAAAGTAAGGGAGGTTCCCTATTGTCCATGTGAATCATTGTGCAGTGAAAGATGTTAGGCTGAAGAATTTAGTAAAAAAGGAACAGTAGGTCCATTTATCTTTGCTTGACTGGTTGCTAAATTGCTTATGATAACTTGTTGGGTGCATACAGCCAGCAAAAATTCCTGCTTGGATTCTGGGCTAGGGAGAAAGGGAGCTTGATTCCGACTTCTGCTTTTCTGTAAATCCCCCCAAACTTGCTAGCTTTGGACTGACCATTTTTTTAAAAACTCCATCATCAGTTATTTTGCCTCTGACATGACTTGGGTTTCCTTTAGTAGCCATATTTTAATCTCTCTTTCCTTGGGATTATATTTCTCCCGGGTGGAATAGGATGCCTTTTCCAGCTCATTCTTTACTCTTGTCCCTCAGGCAATCATGAAGCCCTTTAATTGCTAGTGATTCCAGGGAAACAGTAATATTACAAAAGGGAAAGTGGCAAGAGGACTTGCCCATTCCATCGAATCACCACGATGGAGGCTCTTTAGAGTGCAGTGGGCTCACCCCACCCATTGTCCTTCTCTGTCCCATCTTGTCTGGCCTGACTCCTCACTTTCGCTTTGGATTTGAGAGCAATTTTGTCTAGACCTCCAGTCTCTTACTCTTGTCTCCCTGGCTGCTTTCCTAAGTCACTTCCTTCCTTTTTTATTGCATATACTTTCTGTGTGTTTGGAGGGAGGTGGATGGAGTGGGAGTTGGGTATAACAGTAGAGGGGAGATTTGGATTGGGTGTTTGGGTCACTGAATGTGTCACATGGAATTCATTCATCTCTTAGGAATCATTCTAGGCCATCTCACTGTGTCCCCTTAGAACAGGAATGTCATATTGGGTCTTGAACGGAAGGGCTCTGAGGAAAGTTCCAGGAGAAGTAGAGGTCCTGATGAGATTTCTTGCCAGACCTACTCTGTGTTTTGATATGTACCATCTCCCTTTATAAACTCAAGATAATTATCTTTTATGTTTGTTACTGACATTGTTATTTTTAACATTCCTGATATTTACTGGTATTAATATAATAATAAAAGTATATTTCATGCATTGAGCACCTACTCTGCTTTATGTACAATTATACTTTATTTCAACAATCCAGGAGATTGTTTATTATCCCTATTTTATAGGTGAGGAACTCAAGGATCAGAGAAGTTAGTATATATCTAGGTCACACAGCTAGTAAGTGGCTTGTATAATTGCAAAGCCCATACTCTCAAACACTGTGCTGAATGGCAGAACTCAAGTCATTTGGGGATACAATTAATGTCTGAATTCTGGTCTTGAGAATGAAATGTTAACTGGATAGCCTGCATTTTAGTTCCTTAAATCATAATCATTTGCCCATTTTGGAGAAGACATTACAAACACAGACTCAGGCAGCAGTGGTTGCTGTCGTTATTGGTGGTAGTGTATTTTTTGTTTTTGTTTTTAAAAAATTTTTTTACCTTTGCTGAATCTTCCCTTCCAGCTAGATTCTAGTTTTCCCAGCACTCTCCTCTTTGTTCTCGCTGCTGCCAACACATCAGATGTATCAACCACCTGAAACTGGACTGCAGGGGTAGAATTTATTTGCAGACATATTAATTTCCCTGGTGATAAGCAAATTAATTTTGTTGCAACTCTTTAACTTTCTAATTGAATGATGGAATGTCACTGAGTGTGTTTTTCAGATGAAAGGCAGTCAGAGTCTTACCATCCATCAGAAAGAACTGGGTTGGGACCTGGGTTTGCAGGTTCCCTTTGCCCTACAGCCCAGCCCAGCCCAGCCCATCCTCCTGGGCTTGAAAAAAGTCATTTGGCAGAAGAGTGTCAGTTCTGCAATCTGCCCAGCCTGCTGGCGGTCACCTCTGCCAGGGGAGGACCTTTGCTTCATTCATTCACTGATCAAATATTTCTTGAGCAACCGCCTATGTATGTGTCAGGCACTGTTCTAGGCTCAATAGAGAACAAAATAGGCAAGTCTCCCTGCCTTTCCCTTGGGAAGGAGGCAGATGATAAACTAATGAGCAAATGTCACGTAAAATTCTATGAAGAAAAGCAAAGCAGGATAGCGGATGCAGAACGTTAGGGGAGATGTTTCAGAGAGCGTCTCTTGGGAGGTGATAACTGAGAGAAGCCTGAATGAAGAGAGGAAGAGCATTGAGCCGGAGCAAACAGCAGATCCATGAGGTTTATGCTCAGCTTCAGACCAAGTAACGTTCCCCCACCCCAGTCAGAGCAATGAATTGACCCGAACTGGATCAGCTATGGCTGCCCTTTCTTGTGCTCATAGCAGCTTCCTCCAGACCAGCTCCTTTGGAGAATGCCTATGACAGCTGAGTCTCCCTTTCATAAGACGTCTATGAAGAAGTCAATGACATCACCACAAAAAGGCAGCATGTGAAGCACAAGGACAAGGTGACGGTAACATGGGTTCATACTTTCTGCCTCTATTGGCCAAGAAACAGAATTTATGAGTCGATGGAACACAACAATGTGGGGAGATTAGACGGAGGTTTCCAGGATCATTCCCTGAAAATGTTTATTAATTTCCTATTATGTGCTAGAGGTACAGGCTGAGGCAGGACTGCTTTGGTTTTCAAGCCCCTTCAGCAGTAATTACTATTATTATTATTAATTTTTATTAAACAAATATTAATAATATTGGCACTTACAATATGCTGGGCACTGTTCTAAGCACTTTACATGGATTAACTGCTTTAATCCTCACAACATGCCTAAGAAATAAGTTCTTTTGTCCACATCTGATAATTGAGAAAACAGAAGCACAGAGAAACTAAGTTGCCCAGTGTCGTATATCCACTAAGTATCCTGTCTGGGTTTTGAACCCGGGCAGTCTGTGAGTGAACATGTGTAGCTTACCATGGACCAGGCACCGTGGGAAGAGCTATAAGCAAAGTGCTGTTTACCATCTTCACAGGAGAAACTGAGGCTCAGAGAGTCAAGCCTGGAACTCAAAGTGACATAGTTGGGTAGCTGTGCAGAGACCAGAATTTAACACGGGCCTTTCTCACCTGAAGTCTGTGTTTTTAATGGCCCTGGTAAGCTGCCCCTCACATGGCAGTCCATCTCAGGCCACGCTCGCTTTGTAGGGTGCCGACATGACCCAGGCTAGTGACAGCCTTGGGCAGTTCCCCAGCACCAAGCTGTACCTCCTGCTCACCCCGGCGTTTCTCCAGGAATGGGGATCCAAGGTGAGGACCAGCCCCGGGGATGGTTGTGGAGTTGCACTGGAAGGGTTTTTGGAAGCATCGTGGGCTACTGAGCTCAGAGAATCTCTGTCAAGGCTGGGCCTCCACATCTGGCTCTGGGACACTGGACAGTTCAGAGACTGGGGTGTTTGAGCTCAGGTGCTGCCCTGTGAGTTCTGTGCTTAGAGGAGATGTGAAGGGAATCTTTTTCGGTCTTCCCATGCTTCTTGTGATGGGCCTGTGGTGTGGTTCAAATAGCCACGTGGCCGTTCATGGTTAGCTTTTTGTTCTCCCTGTACTGCATCTCCAACAGCTAAGTTCCCCCTCATTCTCACTCTTGTGGTTCTTCCAATAATAACAATCATAAAATAGTAGAAACAAACAGATTTTGGAAGTACTTCCCACTTCACGAAGCACTTTTTATATGCATTGTCTCCTTAAAGCCAGATAACAACCTTGTGAGATATCATTATTTTGCCCCTCTATTAAAGATGAGGAAGTGGAGGTTCAGAGAGGTTAATTGTCCTGCCAGACGTCACACAGCAAGTACTACGTAACTATGCCAGAATCCAGTCCTAGTCGCTTAACTCTCCTCCACTCTGCCGCACCGCCTCTGCAAATGACTTCCTAATTAGTCTGTTTAACGGCTCTCTGTCAAGCTGGCTTTGGTTGCCCTTGCAAAGATAAGCTTGAATGGAATCAAATGATTTTGCTGCTGAATGAAAACATTCACACGATGCAGTTTTCTAGGCCATCCTCACATATGGTTCTTTTGGCTCAGTAAGCCACTCCAGGACTGGGGAGGGCTACAGAGGCTGAGGAGAGATATGATGTCCTCCTTGTCCCAGGTGAGCCAGGTAACAATCCCAGACCTTGGCGAGTGGGTCTAGGGGTGCAGGAAACAGAGAAAGCTTCTATGGCATAGTAGTAAGCATTCCTGTCTCTGAGAAGATGCCCACAGCTGAAGGGTGTCTTTTGCCCTACTGTTCCCAGCCCAACGCTTTCGCAGTGTTCTTGGTGCCTGAGTAACCTAAAATACCTGAAGGCCCAAACTGGTTCATTCATTCAATGAAAATAAACAAACACCATGCAATGACAATATAGCAGTTATTAAAACAGCAAAAACCCTGGCCCCATGGAGTTTACTTTTTAGTGGATGATAGTTAACTAGAAAGGAAATAAGTTGTACAGCATGTTAGAAAGGGGTAAGTGCTGTGGAGAAAAAAACAGAGAAAGGGTGTGGGATGTGTGATGGGTGGGTGTCCAGGGAAGTGTTATGTCACCTTTTCTCATCTTAGCCCCCTCACAGCACTACGCGTCAATTGCATGCAGGGTGCTGGTACCCAGGAAGGAGCCCCAACCTCCTCAGCCTCTGCAGGCTTCCCCAAACCTGAGAAAAAACATCCACTTTCACTCTTTGTCCCTTTCCCTGGGATACTTCTCTCTCTGTTTTTTAGCTTGTGCCTCAAGTTAGCTGTAGGTGTTGGGGGTAGATATTTTTTTTTCATCAAATGGAGGAAAGTCCTCTTTGTTTCTAGTTTGCTGAGAGTTTTTATCATGAATGGGTGCTGGATTTTGTGTATTGCCTTTTCTGCATTGATTGATTGATATGGTCATGTGATTCTTCTTCTTTAGTCTATTCATGCAATGGCTTATATTGATTGCTTTTTTAAAAATTTTATTTTATTTATTTTATTCTTGGCTGCGTTGGGTCTTTGTTGCTGCGTGTGGGCTTTCTCTAGTTGCGACGAGCGAGGGCTACTCTTCATTGCAGCACGTGGGCTTCTCATTGCGGTGGCTTCTCTTGTTGTGGAGCTTGGGCTCTAGGCACGTGGGCTTCAGTAGTTGCGGCACCTGGGTTCAGTAGTTGTGGCTTGTGGGCTTCAGTAGTTGTGGCTCACAGGCTCTAGAGCACAGGCTCAGTAGTTGTGGCACATGGACTTAGTTGCTCCACGGCATGTGGGATCTTCCTGGACCAGGGCACAAACTCGTGTTCCCTGCATTGGCAGGTGGATTCTTAACCGCTACACCCAGAGAAGTCCCTTATACTGATTGATTTTTGAATGTTGAACCAGTTGCACATACCTGAAATAAATCCCATTTAATTGTGTTGTAAATTCTTTTTATACATTCTTAGATTTGATTTGCTAATATTTGTTGAGGATTTTATATCTATGTTTATGAGAGATATTAGTCTGTAGTTTTCCTTTTCTCGTAGTGTCTTTTTCTCATTTTGGTTTTAGGGTAATTCTGGTCTCATAGAATGAGTTAGGAAATGTTCTCTCTGCTTCTGTTTTCTGGAAGAGATTGTAGAGAATTGGTAAACTTCCTTCCTTTAAGTAATCAGTAGTATTCACAAGCAAACCCATCTGAAATTGGTGATTCCTTTTTTTGAAAGATTATTAATTACTGATTCAGTTTCTTTAATAGATGTAGGGCTCTTCAGGTTATCTATTTCTCCTTGTGTAAGTTTTGGTAGTTTGTGCCTTTCAAGGAATTGGTCCATTTTATCTAAAGTATCAAACTTATGGGTATTTATTATCCCTTTAATATCAATGGGATCAGTAGTGATGACTACTCTTTCATTTCTGATATTGGTAATTTGTGTCTTTTCTCTTGTTTTCTTAGTTATCCTCACTAGAAATTCTTCTATTTTATTACTCTCTTCTAAGAACCAGCATTAGGTTTACTTAATTTTCTCTATTTTCTGTTTTCAAGTTCTTTGATGTCTAATTATTCATATATTTTTATGCTTGCTTTAAGCTTAAATTGATCTTTTTTCTCTAATTTCCTAAGGTAGAAGCTAAAGTTATTGATTTTAGATCTTTCTTGTTTTCTAACATATGCATTTTAGTGCTATAAATTTACCTCTAAGCACTGCTTTTGCTGCATCTGACAAATTTTGATTGGTTATATTTTCATTTTAATTTGGTTCAAACTATTTAAAACTTTCTCTTGAGACTTCAGTTTTACCCACTGTTATTTAGAAATGTGGTGTTTAATTTCCAAATAATTGGGCATTTTACAGCTATCTTTCTGTTATTGATTTCTAGTCTGTCATGTTCTGAGAACACACTTGTGTGATTTCTATTTCTATTATTTTAAGCTTGATAAGGTGTGCTTTATTGCTCAGGATGTGTTCCATCTTAGTGAAATTTCATGCCAGCTTGAGAACAATGTGTGTTTTGCTATTGCTGGATGGAGTACAATGTCAATTTAGACTAAGAGCCAAACCACAGGGTTCCCCTTCTTTTCCTCCCAGCCCAGAAGATGGCGCCTTTCCAGTAGGGAAGCTTTTGGGATAACTGAGACTTACACTAGTGTAACCTTTCAATCAGGCAAGCGACCAGGTCATAGGCAGCATCAGGAGGGCCAGAGGCAGGAGGACAGTTGGGCAACTGGTCATCAGCTAAGTTACATGGGGTGGGGGGGTGGGAGGAACCAATATAATTAAGATTGTCCTGTGTTCTCACACCTATACTTGATACTTTTTATACATTATTTGTATAATCTATACCAGGGCTCTCCAAATTGGGGTATATCCAGGGGTGGTGGGGGGACAAGATATTCTGTTAGGTGGTTGGAACAAAATATTTGGCCTTCTGAATTTTTGAACCTCATCCTCTTACTACTCCTATTTTGGGGTATATAATTAAGGGTATGTAACGCATTAGGGCAGAATTACAAAACAGATACAGACTAGTTCTCACTGCCTCCACTGCTGAAACATTTGTCTGAGCCACCATGACAAGTGGCTTCTTGTCTCCCTGCTTCTTCCATTCTCACTGTGTGATCACACCTGGTGACCCTGTGACATGCAGGTCAGGTCATGTCACCCCTTCCTTTGGCTTCCTGTCTTACTCTAAGCAAAGCCAGTGGTCTTGCCACTTACCTTCTCTCCTGCTACCCTCATCTCACTCGGAAGCACCTGGTTACAAGGCCCCTTGCTGCCCCTGCCTTAGAGCTTTTGCAGTGCTGTGCCCTCTGCCGGAATGCTCTTCCCCAAGTCTCCTTGACTTGCTTCCTTGATTTCTTCAAGTCTTTTAAATTTGCAGCCACTGCATTTCCTGTTCCTCCTTCCTGCTTTATTTTTTTCCTCAAAACTTTTCCATATAATTTACTTATTCACTTTGTTTAAGGATTATCTTCCTTCATCTGGAATATAAGGTGCACAAGGAGAAGGTTTTGGTCTGTATTGGTACTGCTCTGTCTCTCTCATCCAGCACATATGTAGAAAATCCTCAATCCTCTGTTGAATACATGAAAGAATAAATGTTGAAGAGAGTGTTAAATTTTGTTGACTGGTGGGCTGCATGAGGAAAACAGTATCAGCCTCAGAGAAGGGAGGTGAGGTCATGACACTAGAACGAAACAAAGCTGAGGTTAAAATTAAGGGCTTTCCGATGCCAAAGCCTACACTACCACAAGCTGCTTCTCAGGAAGAGAGGGAGCGAGAAAGAGAGGGAGGAGGGGAGAGAAGGAAGAATGGAGAGAGGGAGAGAGGAAAGGAGAGAGGGAGAGAGAGGAAGAGAATGAGAATTGAACCGAAACAAGAGAAAGGCTCAGGACAGGAAGAGCAAACCTTAGCCATGTCCAGGCAGTCCTCTGGGAGACAAGAAATCATCTTCCTTCCTCCCGGGCCTTTGATATTTGCTGACTCTGCAATATTTTGGGAGGCAGAGAGGTTTCCTAATCTCACCTGAGTCCTCTGAGGTTGAGTCTCAGGTCAGTGGAACCAGATTCCCTAGGTCCCCCCTCCATGGTGGACCATTGCCATTTTATTTAGAGGGTCATCCTTAGTGCTTTAGATGTCAGTTGGCCTTGCATTTCTGGTGACTACAGGAAGAGGGAAAGTGCTTGAAGGGTTATCCTGCTATTGAAGAGGAATCATCATTCTAATCCCCTTCCCCACCAAAAAGGAAGTATGCTCTAGCCTTAAAAGTGGCATCACCCAGTGGAACAAAAGGAAAGAGAGGTTCTGTGTCGACTTCGCTCAGGTTCCTCTCTATTCTCCTGTCCCTTTCCCTTGCCCAGAGCATCTTTCTTCCTTTCCAGTCTGTCACTGACACTGCCTTGTTGCCTGCTGTCTGTGATTTGGTCCCCTCCACTGGGTGCTGGTGAAGGAGCTCCAGGTGTCTTTCTCTTCCTGCCTTTCAGTTGCTGCCTTTGCTTATGAGTATCTTCTGTCTGATGATCAAATACCAAACCCAGGGGCAGTGACAATTAGGAGGCCCTTGTGGACACCACCTGCATATTGTGCTCGTGGGATAGTCACACCATCAGCTGAAAGTGATTTCAGCAGGAAAAAAGGCCAGAGCCGGGCAGTCTGATAAAATTGAAGACTCACAAAGCCTTGGGACATTGAACTTTGTTACTGTGGAAGAAAAAGTTTGGGAAGTGCCTCTGAAGTATAATTAGAGTCTGACACATCTGACTCTGCCCTGCCCCTGCCCCAATGACTTCTACTCTAAGAAAGAAATACGGAGCACACCAAGGGAGGAACACTTCATGAATGGACTCTTGCTTTGAGGTATTGGGTGTGGCAATTTCAGCAAAGACCGTGACAAAAGGAAACTCAGATGATTTCTGAGAAGAAGGTCACCATGATGGACAAAGTAGGCCAGAGGAGCTGGGAGAGGTCCAGTAAAGTGGGGACAATGTCAGGAATATGCCATCAGGAAACATCTGTTTACATGCTCTTAGGAATTGGAAAAGCAGGAAATTCCGGTTTTGTTCCATAAAAATAAAGAAGAAAACTGTCTGCAACAGCACTGTCCAGTAGAAATATAATGTGAGCCACATATGTAATTTAAAATTTTCTAATAGCCAGGTTAAAAAAGTAAAAAGGAAAAACAGGTGAAATTAATTTTAGTAATTAATTTTACCCAACATATCCAAAATATCATTTCAACATATAATCAATGTAAAATATTAATGATTTTTTATATTGTTTTTTCCACACTAAATCTTTGAAATCTGGTGTTTTTGACACCTGCAGCCCATCTCAGTGCTGACTAGACACATTTCTCGTGCTCAGTTATTACACATGGCTAATGGCTACCGTACTTAATAGCTCAGGTCTAGAAGAGTATCTTTCTGTAAATCCCTATTCTTTTATTTCTTCATCGTTGTAAGTATTCCTTGGTTTTGCATGCCCTTTGTACCTGAGTGTCTAGTGTATATGTGCTCACATGTGAGTTGGGTTAATTTAGGTCTTTAGGTTTTCTCAGTGTAACTGAATGTAAGTAATTAGAGGCTGGACCTACATCCCTTTACTTCCTTATTCCTTGACTCAGGCCCTCTCCACAACGGGGGAGGTTGTGGAGAATGATGGTGGATGCAACACAGGGAAAGACATTATTATGCATCACTGTCTGATCTTAGGCTAAATCGCTTCACCTTTCCATTTCTCTGTGTCCTTCTCCGTTAAATGGGGACAGTGGGATCATTTATACCTGCCTCCTGCATTGCTGTGAGGATAAAGGACACTGGATGTAAAGGGCAGGGGAAAAGGTAAACACACTACACACAGATAAAGCAGGGTGTTTTTTTTTGTTCTGTTTTGTTTTTTTTAACATCTTTATTGGAGTATAATTGCTTTACAATGGTGTGTTAGTTTCTGCTTTATAACAAAGTGAATCAGTTATACATATACATATGTTCCCATATCTCTTCCCTCTTGCATCTCCCTCCCTCCCACCCTCCCTATCCCACCCCTCTAGGTGGTCACAAAGCACCAAGCTGATCTCCCTGTGCTATGCGGCTGCTTCCCACTAGCTATCTATTTTACGTTTGGTAGTGTATCTATGTCCATGCCACTCTCTCACTTTGTCACAGCTTACCCTTCTCCCTCCCCATGTCCTCAAGTCCATTCTCTAGTAGGTCTGTGTCTTTATTCCCGTCTTGCCACTAGGTTCTTCATGACCTTTTTTTTTTTTTCCCCTTAGATTCCATATATATGTGTTAGCATACTGTATTTGTTTTTCTCTTTCTGACTTACTTCACTCTATTTCAAGATGATTGAAATCAGTTGGGTCCTCTCCCTGTCTTTGCATGAAGGTAACCTTGTTGGCAACAAGGAACCATGGGAATTATACTCATGCTGAGGTTGGAGGAGTGTTTTGTATGTGTGTTGGGGCGAGGGAAACAAATGACCCTGGATCTTCATGTTTTAGGGCTGGGGAAGCCACGTCTGACAACAGATCTCTCTTTCCCCGTCTTGTGTGTGAGACCGTGTCAGGAAGGTAATCAGCCAGCTGCGTCCTCTGCTCAGAGAGGTCTTTAAAGTAAACAAGCCTGGCAGTTAAAGCCGGCAGAGGCAAATTTACCTCCCTCAGCGTTCAGTGGCTCCCAGTTCCAGGAACTCCTGCATTGGGTAACTATCCTGTGCTCAGGAGAGCACCTCCCTCCTGGGGACACTCTGAGGAACAGAGTGTCTGGTCTTCTCCTGAGCACTCGTGCCTGCTGTTTCTTCATGACTCTGAAGACACTTGCTGGCAGACGGTGTTCTACTTTGTTAGACAGTCTGTTCTTGCGGGGAATTAAAACCATGCTTACTCATCTGCACTCTTGCTTTCGGCAAGCATGGTGAGGTCGTGGGTGAGGATGACAGCCTACGTGTGCGTTAAGAGTTGTGGAATCGGATGTGAACTTTAGAACTTTAGGAGCAATACGGAGCTTCTCCTCCCTCAACTATTTTGCATGTAAATGGCATTAGTGCCATCCTGCCACACACTTCCCCCAAGAGGGACTCTCCCTTGGGCACCTCTCTGGGATCTCACCTTGATTCCTTCTCTCCTCTAGTTTGCCAGGTAGATTACTGCCCGATTATTATTCCAAAATTGCTCTCCCTCTAAAATCTTCAATAGCTCTGTGTTGCCACTTGGTTAAATTCATCCCCTCTGGCTAGACTTTGGAGCCATCCGCAGCTTGGTTCCTATTCACATTTCCTCTAGGTGACTGCCTTCCCTCTGCTGAGCAAGCTTTGCCTGATCCCTTTCTCCTCCAGAGAGCACCCCCTAGTGCGGGTGACCAGTTGTCCCAGTTCCCCTGGGGCTCGGGATTCCTGGGATGCGGGACTTTCAGTGCTCAAGCTGGTGAAGTCCTGGGTGAACCAGGATGGGTTGGTCATCCCCCTCCCACACCATCTCCACCTATTGAAATTCCACCCATTTTAGGGGTTCTGCTCAATTCCCCGCTGGCCCTCTGAGCTCCAGCACTCATCGTCCACACATTCATGTGGCACCGGCTGTTTATAGTGTCTTTTGTCATAGGTGTTTGTGTTCACTATTGTCTCTCCATCGAAAGTGTAAATAATTCAAGGACGAGGGTCATGTCTCATTCTTTTGATCCTTTGGAGCATGGGGCACAGAGCCTTTCACGTGTAGGTGTTTGGATCTTACTTGCTACATGAATGAATGGAGAATGAATTATATCCTTGAAGTGAGAGGATGTATCATAACTACACTGATTGATTTTTATTAATTTTTATTGATTTCAAAATAAATGTCCATTGTGTTTTTGCAGAAAATGTGGAAAAAGTAGAAAAGCACACATATATTGCTTGAAAACCCACTATCAGAAATAACCAATATTAATATCATTTTGTCTATCCCTCCAATATCTTCCCTCCCCCCTTTCCATCTGTCTATCCAATCATCATCTATCTGTCTGTTTCTATATCTTTTTAAAAATACTTGGATCTTATGTACCTATTGTTCTATAACCTATTATTTCCCTTCATAGTATATCATGAACATTTTTTTCATGCAATTAAATATGCTGTTATCATAATCCTTAGAGCATTTGTATATCCTTATATATCATATATTTATCCTTATCTATGTATCTGTCTATCATCTGTCTATCTCATTCCATTTGTGGTTGTACTAGCACTTTTTTCTTTTTTAATTAGTCCTCTGTTTTTGGACATTTGTTTCACAGATTTTGTTCACGTGGCTCTATCTTTTTACCATCCTTAATTATTTCCTTAAGATAAAATTCTTAGAGATAGAATTTCTGAGTCAAAGGCTTCTGGGTGATTTTAAAAGTCAGGGTGCAGATTTTAGTTTTCATTTTACCTCCGAAAGAGGAAGCAAACTCTAGAGTTTAAACCTTGCTTAGATCTCAACTTTGGCCATGACCTTGCACTTGTAGTGCTGTTCTAAGACTTGAGCAGTGAAAGTTTGAGGGGACTGAGTTCTATTACAGGGCTGAGAAAACCTAGGTGAGGCTGAGAATTCACTCTGTTTATGGTGGATCTGGATTCGGGGAGTCTGTGTATGCCTGAGATGATGAGAGGATGTTGGTTGAAGCCAGGAAAGGATTTGGGAACCAGGTTAGAGCAGTATGAGGGGTCAGACTAGGTCAAATCAGGTCAAAGATGCTTGAATTTGGGGATATATTACACTGCACATGAGGACCTTCATATGGTGATAAATCGTACCTAAGGCAGGAAGCCTTTTATACCTGTCCTACCAGAAATCAAGGACTGATTTTTGTGATGGGGCTCTCTTGAGGACTGTAGGCTCAAAGAACACCTCAATATAAGACCTGGAAAATCCTAGTATCTGGCTGATAGCTCCAACTTGTCTGAGCTTAGCAAGTGACAGCGGAAGTCCAGCCTCAATGGGAGGTGAGTCCTGCAGGTCACAAGCTGGGGGTAGATCAGGACTGTTAAGAGTGGACCACCAGGCCCTGGTGACCTGATTAGAATAGAACTCCATCTGCTTTAAATGAGCTCAACTCTCTTGATCTCGAGAGATCCCATCCCAGGTTAGATGTCAAACTTTGGTGTAATATAGTATTGCTGGTGATGTTTGAGGAAATCATTGCAGAGTGGGAATATTCCAGAAGGTTGGAGACAAGCAATTATTCCTATTTTCAAACTGGTCTATATGAGGTAGTTTATAAATTCATGTGCTAGTTTAAACTCCTGGGCAAGACTCTAAACTTGAGTATTTAAAAGATGGTTTGTGGGACTTCCCTGGTGGCGCAGTGGTTAAGAATCCGCCTGCCGACGCAGAAGACACAGATTTGAGCCCTGGTCCAGGAAGATCCCACATGCCGCAGAGCAACTAAGCCTGTGAGCCGCAACTACTGAGCCCACGTGCCTAGAGCCCGTGTTCCACAAGAAGAGAAGCCACCGCGATGAGAAGCCTGTGCACCACAACAAAGAGTAGCCCCTGCTTGCTGCAACTAGAGAAAGCCCGCGCATAATAACGGAGACCCAGTGCAGCCAAAAATAAATTAAAAAAAAAAAGATGGTTTTTGTAACCTTGGAAAGCAAATAGTAATCACTAGGAATCACTACGTGCTAAGAAAGGAGCAAGGCTTTTTCCGCTAACCTCTTTCCTTCTTTGCAGTAGGCATGGTGTGTCCTGATTTCAGCAAGGCATTGGAAAGCTCCTCAGGGTAACCCTGGGCTCAAGGCAGAGGGCTTTGGGCTGGATCAGTTATTCATGGAATGATATGCTCAGAGTACTTTTTTTTTTTTAATTTTATTTTTTTAAATTGAAGTATAGTTGATTTACAATGTTGTGCTAATTTCTGCTGTACAGCTAAGTGACTCAGTTATACACATATATACATTCTTTACATTATGGTTATATGTGGAGTCTAAAATATGGACCAATTGTACCTATCTACAAAGCAGAAACAGACTCATAGACATAGAGAACAGACTTGTGGTTGCCAAGGGGGAGGGAGAGGGATGGACTGGGAGTTTGGGGTTAGCAGATGCAAACTATTACATTTAGAATAAACAACAAGGTCCTACTGTATAGCACAGGGAACTATAATCAGTCTCCAGAGTACTTTTTAATGAAGCATTCTTAAGCCAGAGACAGGTTTCTAGAGCCAGGAGGTTCTATTGTTGATCCTGCGTTGTTAACATTTCCTTTAATCAATGACAAAGAAAGATGGGAGAGAAAATGGATATGTTGGATAAAAAGATTCGGATCCAAAATGATTAGTTCAGACTTGGAAAAGTGAACTTATGAACTTAACTTAACTTAAAATTATGGTTAGTAGGGTCATATGCTGGGTTTTAACCTTGCATTAAAAAAGTGAAACAACTGCACAAGGGCAGGAGGAGGAGGTTTGACTACTCATATTTCAGAAGATATTGTGTCAAGTTCAGTACGTGTCAAGTTGCATGAATGGAACTATAGAGCCTGTGATGAAGCTGGAGAAAGTCCTTCACTGGTGCTGGTTCTATCATACCTGGAATGAGGTGACTCATTCTGGGCACAGCACTTTGAGAGAGAGAAAACAAAGGCAAAGAACATGGCGACTTCCCAATCCGCCCTTCCCAATAGTGACAGGCTATGTGGACCTTGGAGAATGTGTTACTCTCACTGAACCTCAGTTTCCTCGTCAGTAAAATGGAGCAATAAATAGCTACTCTGTCACGTTTTGTGAGGACTGTATAACTCATGAACATCACTTAGAACTGGTCCTTGTTCAGACTTGGTGCTCGGCAAATCTTGGATTTCTTTTTGTTGTCCCTGCTAACAGGAGAGTGAATAAGATTCTAAGAGTTGAAATTCATGTCAAGTGAAGATTTGCAGTCTGGAGAAGAGTAGATTTGGAGGCATGTGAGATGGACCCGTCCTATTTGCCAGAGGTTGTTCTGAGGGCTTTACTTGGATTATCTCTTTTGCCCTTCTGGATAGCCCTGTGAAGGAGGTCCTGTTTTTGTTGGCATTTTACAGATCAGGAAACCCAGGCTCAGGGAAGATGTGTTTAGGCCAAGGCTCCATAGCTAGGAAGAGACAGAGCTGAGCTAGAACCTGACCTTCTGCGTCCCTTCTAGACGGCCATGTTGCACGTCTTGCATTCTGGAGTACTGACGTTTGGTAGGTTGTCAGGGGGAAGTGTTTTGTGGTAAATGGAGAAATCCAGATGGATTGGGTGCCAGGAGAGTCTGAGTCCAAGACCAGCTGATGACGAGCTGGGTCATAACTCTACAGGGCCCCACACCCCTCTGCCTCCCACTTTACTATGTTTTTCTCAGCTGCCCTTCAGGCATTTTGCTGGACAGTCGCTAATATCCCTTCCAGACTGAAAAACGTGGTGAGTCCAGGCTTTCCATTCTACCCAGTGGATGACCCCAGGGCCAAGGGGCCAAGGTTGAGTTGGACATGGAGTGCATTTATCGTGATTGGGATGGCAGGGACTGGGTGGGGTTTGAGTGAGTGAATGTGTTCCCAAGGCAGCTGGGAGCCGTCTGGTTATCTGGTGTGTCACACCACTTTGTCCCCCTCATCCCCTTGACTCCTGCTCAGCTGACTGCATGGTGAAGAGGCCTGGAGGGGGCTGGGAAGACATCATCACACGCCATATATTCACATCTGCCACACGTAGCATCTCCTGTGGGATGCAGCATAATAAATGGTCCATGGGAGGATCATGGTGACCTTTTCAAAGGGTTTTCTTGGGTCCCAGCTAGAGGCAGAGATGCAAATTGATGTGTCTTCTTAGTCTGCATCTTCATTTACTGAATCATGGTTTTTTGGGGAGAAAGAGCAGGGCATGGGGTCTAAATCATCTCCTTCCCAGGAGTCACTGCTCAGGATTTTTCCAGAAAAGTCTGCCTAATCCCTGACTCTTCCTCCACCCTGATGTTGGGAGCCTCAGTTTTCCTGTCGCCTTTCATCCACGTTCCAGGCTCTAGGACTTGGCTCCCTCTGTTTCTCCCACTGTGATCCCTTACACCTTTGTATTTTTCCAAGCCTTACCCAGGAGTCTGCCCCCTTCCACAGACCTGCCCAGGTCACTAAGCCCATACAGACTGGCTGAACTATGAATAACGGAAGGGCAGGGGCACTGATTCCTGTATCTAGAATGTACCTGGCACTCTGAAGATGCTCAGTAGATACTGTAAAAAGAATGAATGAGAACAAAGGAAGGGATAAACACCGGCCAGCACTATTTAGCCCTTCAGAATTTCCTGGTTGTTTCGTGTTGGTCATTTATTGATGCTGACTTCAGGATATGGGCTCAGAAGTCAGAGGCCTGAATTCAAATCGCAGCCCTTCCACTAACTTGGGCACATTAGTTCAATTCTCTAAAATTGTTTCTTCAACATTGGGGAATATCTCACAGGGTTTTAAGGAGGTTTAAATGAGATTATAAACATAATACTCTTAAGTAGTTACAACAAGTGCTCAAGAAATCCTAGCTTGCTCTAGTGTATGTACCAGGAGGTCAGGACACCGACTTATATTACTTCTGCTGATTTGGTGTTTAATTGTCCCTCAGTAAATCCATCTTGAGTGCTTATTGGATAAGGACCCCACCATATAAAAGGAGAGCAAAAAGGGACTCCACGTAGGGGTCTGACACATTTGTAATAAAACAGGATATTGTTTTGCTTTATCGGAATTGTGCTAGCTCAGAGGCTTAATAGCAGACGTTATGGGTACAAAGAGAGGCACAGAGAAACATGAGGTCAGGGCCGTTGTTACATCAGTGTTCTCTGTTGTCTCTGGCCACGATGTTCCTAAACTGTGGCGCTTGTATTTGAAAGGCAAATCACTCCAGGACGACACCGCTTTTAAAGATGATGATAGATGCCTATGAGACAGGAACACACAGAACCGGGCTCCGCTGCAGGAAGTTAAACATGCCAAGTGCCAAGTGCCTCTGCTGGCCTCCAAAGGGAAGCGGGGGTATCAAATTACTAGAAAGATTAACTCCAATCTCAGTCTCCTTAACTTGGATCAACCTCTGCTTTTACATACATGCTGCTGTTGGCCACTGTTTAGAAGCCTTTATCTTGGGCTAAAATGTGCATATTGTAGAGCAGAGATATCTCACCATTTCCCTGAAAATAAATAGCTGTGCTAATGAGCAGGACTGGTAAGGAAGGAGGGTCACAGCAGTCCTCTGACATCCAGAAGGGCTGTTTAGCTGGGGAGCTTTGTGTAGACATTCTGGGTACAGCCTGGTGTATCCAGAATGGAGGTGGGTACAGGGGTAGGGGTGATGGACCCCATGCAGGCGGAGGCTGCAGGGGAGAAGGAGAGCCTCCTCCAGGCCCTGTTTCTGGCTCGAGTGTCTGAAGGTTGAGGGTCTAAGCAGCAAACAGTGGAGGAGGGAGCCCCAGAGCCAGAGTAGGGGCAAGTCAGGCTACAATCAGCCTGCAGTAAACGGGCTGATTAATCAGGGATGAATTCAATTTCCCTACAAGAACGGCTGCGACTGTCATGGGCATCTGCAAAAGAATAATAACAACCCTTGAACCTGCAGAATGCTTTATGCTTCTGAAAATGCTCTGGAGTCCATGAGCTCCTCTGATGCTCCCAGGAGCCTTAAGAGGTGGGGAGGGCTGGCACTGCTCTCCCCTCAGCAGAGATGCAGAGGGCTGAGGGGCCTGTATAAGGCCACCCAGCTCGACGCCAAGGAACTGGACCTGATGCCTCCCTAATTTCTATAACTCATTCATTCATTCAGCAAATCTCTTGCACATTTTTTGTGTCAGGCATTAATTTAGGTTTAATAAATATGGAGATCTGAGACTTGCCTTCAAATAATCCCAACAGTTTATGCATTTCAATAAAGCAGCTTTGCAGTGTTTCCCTGTCAGTTTCTCTTGGGAAGCACCAGATTTGGTGCTTTGCTGTAAGGTTCAAAGGTTTCAATTTTTATTTCCTCAATCCCCGTTTTGTGGTGGGGGAGGAAGAGGGGAGCCCCGCCTCTTTTGAGTGAGTTTGAAAACCTAACCCCATTTACATGGGGCTGCTCTCTCTCTCTCTGTCTCTCTTTTTTTTTTTTTTTTTTTAAGAATTTCACTTTTATTTATTTATTTATTTATTTATGGCCGTGTTGGGTCTTCGTTTCTGTGCGAGGGCTTTCTCTAGTTGCGGCAGGCGGGGGCCACTCTTCATCGCGGTGCGCGGGCCTCTCACTATCGCGGCCTCTCTTCTTGCGGAGCACAGGCTCCAGACGCACAGGCTCAGTAGTTGTGGCTCACGGGCCTAGTTGCTCCGCGGCATGTGGGATCTTCCCAGGCCAGGGCTCGAACCCGTGTCCCCTGCATTGGCAGGCAGATTCTCAACCACTGCACCACCAGGGAAGCCCTCTTTTTTTTTTAGCATCTCCTCAAAACCAAAGGATTAGTGCTATGATGTTGCCTCGATGATGTCTTTAGATGCATGTCTGTCCCCAGACAGATTATAAGCTTCTTAAGGGTCCTAGTGTCTTGCTTATCTTGGCGACCTGCTCTCATGGCTCTCACCATAATGGTAGGCTGTCAGCATATAATAATTGGGTTGAGTTGGAGTAGAGACATTACTGTGTTTAAGTTCATGTCTCTGCGTGTGTCTGTGCATGTGTGCATATCTGTGTGAATATGTATGTGTTGGGTTGGCTTAATCTGAAGTGCGGAAAAAAAATTATTTACTTCTGTGGTTTGTTTTTAGGGATGCTAGAAAGATCTCTTCCCTAGAAATATATCTATTTCCTAGTCCAGCATGCAATGATAATTTTTATCATTAGAAATATACTTGTTTATTGTAAGGATGAACATCTGTAGTTCTGTACACTTAGGATGAATTAGTCAGTGGTCTTTTCTTTTAGCTCTAGGAGCAATTACAGTAGTGAGTGTAGCCTACAGCCTGTGGAGGTGAAGAGGAGACAAAAGAAGGCAAAGGGCAGAGAAAGTGGAGAAAGCTGAGGCACTAAAGACAAACTGCTTCTTTGTAATTCAGTTGAGAGCTGATGTTGGTCCTATCTTACCAAGTAGATTGACAGAACTTCAGGGGCAGAATATGCATTTCTCCCTGAGAAGCAATTATTAAGTAGACAGAGCACAGAAGACCCTGTGCCTGCACACAGTACCCCAGGAAGATCCATTGCTGAGTGTGTGAGTTGCAGCCTCATGCAGGCAATGATGGCTTTGGTGACCATCACTGTGAGAATGACACACGAGGGTCCACATGTGGGCAGAAGGGTTCACCTCTGATATCTCTCTCCATCGCCTCTACTGACACTGCTCAGGACCCCTTGACAGGAGAGACCACGTTCTGCAGTGAAAAGTACATCTGCAGGCTTTGGATGGAGCTAGCTGGGTTTAATTCCAGCTCAGGTACTTTTGAGCTTTATGACCTTGGCTAGAATGATTTAACCTCTCCAACCACCAGAGATAAAAACAACACTGACCTTGTACATGTGATATGAGTGTTAAATGAGATAACATGTATGCCGGGCCTGTTACTAACTTATTATTAATATGCCTGGCGAGTTAGATTTCTCTTTCTTAAAACATTTTTTTATAGTTCATAAAAGAATCTCCCCTTTAAGGTGGTCAGTTTAAAAAGTCTTTCCCCAGAAAGTGTAGTGTACAAATTTAAGAGTCGGTGAAGAACATCAGGAAAGAGAAGAGCTCCCAGAGGGGGCCGTCCCCCTGTAGCTCACCTTTCCCAGTGCTCTCCTGCCTGGTGAATGTTGGTGGCGGGCAGGGGGCCCGGCTGCTGAATAGAAGCTGTGCCACTGCATTGTTCTTGGCACTTATGCCAGCCATTCAGGGCTCTCAAAAAATTGGCTTAGGAGATAGTTGGAAAGTTATTACTTGGGATTCAGGAAACTCCAGGTGGCTTTTGAGAGCTGCCCCCGAATGCCGCCGGAGATGCGTCCTCAGCTGTTCACTTTCGGGGCTTTCATTATTTTTCATGTTTATTTCTGGTTGGAGCCAGAGCTGGGGTATTCATGAGCTCTCACCATCTGATTTTTTTTTTTTTTTTTTAACCAATCCCTTTGTTTCTTTGGGAGAGAAGGAAGCTTGCTCCCCAAGCCGCTCTGCCCCACCGTAGGGTTCAAGGAAACTGGCCCTTGTAATTGAAAATTACCTATGAAAAAGGACAAAGCCCTCGGCTCCCTTCCTGGCTAAAGCTTCAAGATCAGAGGTGACGGTGGAAATTAATGAAAGCTGCAGCTGAGCTTCTGGCCTGTTGGTGGCTGCGGAGATGAAAAGGCAGCAATTGAAGTCGGCTTTGGGGCTGAGCATCCCAATAACGATTTCTGTTTGGGACACGGCTATTACACATGCCACGGACTCCAGCCAGGCCCCGGATTTCTTGAAACCAGTCCTGATTTGCTCATAATAACTCGTTTTCTTTTCTTTCAAAGTGCGACCTCTTTCCCTCTAATCTGGCCACCCCCTCCCCCAAGGGAAAAATACAGCCCTCCAAACACAATACAGTAGTAGCTCAAAGTGAAGTCAAATGCACGTCTCTCTCTCTCTCTCCTGCTTCTCTTTAGTAGCAGAATGAGGCTTGGTTGAGCTCTTTTTCTTTTTCATCTGGGCTCATCTCCTTGGGCTGGTGTTAAACAGCTGTCATACTTGAGCTGCCCAGGAATCCACTTATGAAACAAACCAGCCAACCTTCTTAATTGTCCTCCTGCGACAGGACTAAATTTGTCGACCTAATTTTTGAATGCTTGAGTTCCTGGGCCTCGGGCCTCTGAGGGTCATTGCTGAATACGCCAGTCATCTGCCCTCAGCCAGACCCTCTGGTGAGTTGATTGGGTGGAGCTCAGAAAGCCTGGTGGTTGGGGTCTGACTTCAAACATAGAAGGAGGAAAAGGAATAAGGCCATGGGAGTGGCGTGAGCTTGTGAAAAACAAAGCTATTGCTTGTTCGTGTGGAAGGGTTGTCTTCTTCTTAATGTTCCAGTGTCTTCCTGAGAGAAGTAAACACCCAGGTGTAAAGAATCTGCTCTAGGTGGGGCATGCCTGTACCCGGGCTGGCAGGGATATCCTGGCACACATACACGTGCACGTACACACGTGTTTGGTTGCATGTGAGGGCTGTGTTCTAGAGAGTGCCGTGACGCTTTGTTATTCTGTCGAGGTTTAGAAATATATTTGAAATTGACATGGATGAATTCAACGTTCATGTTTTTGCATTTTATTGTCGGCATCTCAAAAGAGCGCTGCCATTATAGTAATTTTTTAGGACCTCGATGATTTTGCGGTTTATTCAATTAAATAGTTGTTATATTCTCTCTTGAGGAAGGAGTCCTTCTGAAGACTGTTTTGTACAACAAAAAGTTGTACTCTTTGCAAGTGAACTTTTTCTTTTTCTTTCAAAATGTTCCCATCTCTGAGTCCTCTCTTTTGACTTTTTCAATTGGAAACTTTCTTCAGGTATTTGTCATCTTTCTTGCTTGGTGTTCAGGCTTTTAATGTGATGACTTTTTCTTTGTTCACAACTCACCCACACATTTATGACATGTGACACTGATCCAGCCCAGACACTCTCCAGAAACAGGTTCATCAGGAACTGTTCTTGAAGCAGCAGTTCATGGGCATAGCCTCTTGCAAATACTTGTTCATATCTGAGAACTTGGGAATATATGAGGCAGTAGTTTTCTCCCACTTGTTCTTTCTTTCTGGTCAGACTTTACATGTCTTCTTGAGGAGACTGTGCCCAAATTGCAGGATTTGTAGCTTCTTTGTGACAGATCTTCACGGGTTCCACATTTTCACTGTCTCCTGGGACCCCAGGGCAGAAGAGTGGATGCAAAGGCTCTGAGACAGACACATTTGTGTGTATATAGATGGAAACCATCAGAGGCATTGAAAAGTGAAATGGCTTTCATGTCACAGTCTAGGAAATTTCTTACTTTTTGCAAATTTGGGTTTATATGGAGTCAAGTCCATGGTTCAGAACTGACAGTAACTTCACTTCTTTCCCTAAGACTCACAACCCAAAACCCAAGGGCTGAAGATAACAGAGGAAGTTTCTTGAGACTATTCATATTCCTGTAGAGACTCACAGCCTATTCAGCTGCCTCTCCTATTTCTCCCTCCCAACGGTGGTGGCCAGAGCAAAGCGAGGGGAACCCAAGACACACACCACAGAGATGTGTGTCTCAGAGTTGTCTGGTGGACTCTGCTGGCCATTCACACATCTGATACTCTGCAAGTCGTTAGAAATATGAGGAAGCTATTGGTCATGGCTCGATCCAGACTTGTAAGCACACAGAATGTCCACATCCAGTAGTTCATGCTCAGTGCAGGCATAAACACTTTAATTTCAGCCACCAGCTGTCATGGGACCATGTTGATTGGGATCCTTTGTATCTGAGAGATATCAAGACACTGGGGACAAGTGAAAAGACCATCTTGATTTTTTTTTCTCCAAAGTCCTGATTCAGGTGAAGCAGAAGCTGTGTTTGCAGAGAGTCAGCAGGGATTTTCAAACTCGTTCAGGCAAATGGATTGAATTTTTCTGAGTTTTTCTGCCATGGTCACATAGAAGCTTACCATGCCAGGGCAAATTCTTAGGCCTGTTTGTATTACTGGCTTCAACTCTCTGATGACTCTGACCAAATTGCTCAGCTCCAGGTTTTCCTGAATCTGCTTCTTCTGGGAGAACTAAAAGCACACTGGGCAGATGAAAAGCCTTTTATCAGTCTCCATCACCTAAGAGGCAAGGCACCTTAGACAGGTGCTGTGTCCATACCTCGTGGAGTAGGGCTGTCAAAGTGGTTCCTGCAACAGGGGAAGGACAGTGCTTCCTGGAGTTCAGCCATAGGTGCTGGTCAGTTGAGGCCCTCTCCTCAGGCATCCGATTCTGAAGGCTCCCAGTGCCTCTGGAGGGATTTTGAGTCACTGCTGCCATTTTATTGGGATAGGTGAGATCATACCTTTCCCCCACATTCTGCCACACTCATCTCTCCTTTGACTGTATTTCCATTAAAAAGCCAATCAAAATAAGACAGGGAATTCACCCACCTATACAGGACTCCAGGATTTCTAGATGGTAATTTGCAGGTTCTGTGTTTATTCAACTATCAAAGAACATTTTACTTGGTACCTCCTTTCTGTAGGAAGTATGTGAGGAGATACAGAGTGTTTAATGGTGAAGAGGAAAGGCTTGGACCAGCAAATAGTAGTCAGTATTACTTTGTATACGATGGAAAGTATTTGTTTTAATTTGTGTATAGAATTTCTTTCTTAGCATGATCAAAAAATACAAAAAGGTATGTATTTAAAAATTTTGCAACACATACTAACAAAAGCAAATTGGCAATATTTGCATGACATAAAACTGAAAGGGTCAACATTAATTATAACACATTCCTTCCAAAAATCTGCCTATAGTATGTAGTCCTAGAAATTTGTGGGACTCTTCCTCCTCACTTATATATCACTGAATCAAATATTGAAGGCTTCTCGAGTGGGAAATTATCTGGATCAGATGGTGATCAAAATACACTGAAGCCAAGGGAGATGGAGTTTCCAGTGTTTGCTGCCTCTCCTTCTCCCTCTGTATCTCATGGAGGAAAAGTGGAGCCTCGGTCACATTATAGGAGGCCTCTTTATATGGCAAGGTCAGCCTCTGGGATTCCAAAAAGAAGGAGGAGGGAGAGTAAGGGCTAACTGGAAGGGAAGAGATGCCCCTTTACCACATAACTTCTTTTTTTTTTCTTAGAAAATTTGGAATTCCATGAAGAGTACAGTTCTTCGTGCTGAAAGTGTCCTCTTCATAGTCTGTAAGAAGAAACAGTGGGGGCCAGGATGAAAGCAGCCTGTGCCTCAGGGACTGACCTTGTACTGGGGTGCTTGGCAAATAGGGCCAGGAGTATTGTTGGATATAAGGATAGGAAACAGAAGTAGCTGGATATAGCAATCCCACTCCTGGGCATATATCTGGAGAAAACTAAAATTTGAAAAGATACATGCACCCCCTATGTTCATAGCAGCACTATTTACAATAGCCAAGACATAGAAACAACCTAAATGTCCATGGACAGAGGAATGGATAAAACTGATGTGGTACATATATACAGTGGAATATTACTCAGCCATAAAAAAGAGTGAAATAATGCCATTTGCAACAACATGGATGGACCTAGATATTATCGTACTAAGTAAAGTAAGTCAGAAAGAGACGACAAATACCATACAAATCATATGTCTAATATATGACACAAATGAACTTATCTATGAAATGTAAACAGACTCACAGACATAGGGAACAGACTTTTGCTTGCCAAGGGGGAAGGAGAGTGGGGGAGGGATGGAGCGGGAGGTTGGGATTAGAAGATGCGAGCTATTTTTTATGTATATATATATATATATATACACACACACACATATAAATATACACACACACACACATATATATGTATAACTGAATCACTTTGCTGTATCCCAGAAACTAACACAACACTGTAAATCAAATATACTTCAGTAAAATAAATTTGAAAAAAAAAAGAAGTAGCTGGACGTGCTCATCATTTAACAAATTCCTGAAGCCCAGGTGGGCAGGGCAAGAGCATTTTTGGAGCATTTAAAAGATGAGAGTCTGATGAATGGGGGAAAACAGTGTATTTTGTAGGAATAGAGGAAACAGAAGGGCCACTTGCATTGACAGTCATCCTAGTATGTACTGATTTCATCGTGCATTTCTGGTGTGCAGGCTATGCAGTACCAATGTGATTGCCTTTCTCCTGTGCTCCATTCTGGTGTTCTGTTTTCCTTCCTTATTTTCCAGGGTTCCTTCTTTGATCATTTTCTTTTCTTTTTTTTTTTTTTCTGTTTCAAGAGCTTCCTTTAGCCATTCTTTTGGAATAGGTCTGCTGGTAAAAAAATTTTCTTAGTTTTCTTTCATTTGAGAACGTTTTGATTTACCCTTTCATTCCTGAAGGAAATTTTTGTTGGATAGAGAATTTGGAGTTGACAGTATTTTTTTTTTTTTTCAGTTCTTAGAAAATATCATGCCACTTCTTCCTGGTGTCACTCACTTCTCATGAGAAATTCACTGTCTTTCAAATTGTTTCTTCCCTTGTCTGTAAGGTATTGTTTCTCTCTTGCAGATTGCTAGATTTTTTTCTTTGTCTTTAGGTTTCAGAAGTTTATGGTAAGTCTTGGTATGGGTTTCTTTGGGATTATCTTGTTTAGGGATCGCTAAGTTTTTTGAATCTTTAGGTTTGTGTCTTTTGCCAAATTTGGGAAAATTTTTGTCATTATCATTTTTGTGATTAAAATATGTTTTCAATTAAAAATTTAAATGATTATAAAGAGAATGTTAATAACCCCCTCACATATATACTCTTTTTTTTTTAACATCTTTATTGGAGTATAATTGCTTTACAATGGTGTGTTAGTTTCTGCTTTATAACAAAGTGAATCAGTTATACATATACATATGTCCCCATATCTCTTCCCTCTTGTGTCTCCTTCCCTCCCACCCTGCCTATCCCACCCCTCTAGGTGGTCACAAAGCACCGAGCTGATCTCCCTATGCTATGCAACTGCTTTCCACTAGCTATCTATTTTACATTTGGTAGTATATATAAGTCCATTCCACTCTCTCACTTTGTCCCAGCTTACCTTTCCCCCTCCCCGTATCCTCAAGTCCATTCTCTAGTAGGTCTGCATCTTTGTTCCCATCTTGCCCCTAGGTTCTTCATGACCTTTTTTTTTTTTTTTAGATTCCGTATATATGTGTTAGCATATGGTATTTGTTTTTCTCTTTCTGACTTACTTCACTCTGTATGACAGTCTCTAGGTCCATCCACCTCACTACAAATAAATCAGTTTCGTTCCTTTTTAATGGCTGAGTAATATTCCATTGTATATATGTGCCACATCTTCTTTATCCATTCATCTGTTGATGCACACTTAGGTTGCTTCCATGTCCTGGCTATTGTAAATAGAGCTGCAATGAATATTTTGGTACATGACTCTTTTTGAATTATGGTTTTCTCAGAGTATATGCCCAGTAGTGGGATTGCTGGGTCATATGGTAGTTGTATTTTTAGTTTTTTACGGAAGCTCCATACTGTTCTCCATAGTGGCTGTATCAATTTACATTCCCACCAACAGTGCAAGAGGGTTTCCTTTTCTCCACACCCTCTCCAGCATTTATTGTTTGTAGATTTTTTGATGATGGCCATTCTGACCGGTGTGAGATGATATCTCATTGTAGTTTTGATTTGCATTTCTCTAATGATTAATGATGTTGAGCATTCTTTCATGTGTTTGTTGTCAATCTGTATATCTTCTTTGGAGAAATGTCTATTTAGGTCTTCTGCCCATTTTTGGATTGGGTTGTTTGTTTTTTAATATTGAGCTGCTTGTAAATTTTGGAGATTAATCCTTTGTCAGTTGCTTCTTTTGCAAATATTTTCTCCCATTCTGAGGGTTGTCTTTTTGTCTTGTTTATGGTTTCCTTTGCTGTGCAAAAGCTTTTAAGTTTCATTAGGTCCCATTTGTTTATTTTTGTTTTTATTTCCATTTCTCTAGGAGGTGGGTCAAAAAGGACCTTGCTGTGATTTATGTCATAGAGTGGTCTGCCTATGTTTTCCTCTGACAGTTTGATGGTGTCTGGCCTTACATTTAGGTCTTTAATCCATTTTGAGTTTATTTTTGTGTATGGTGTTAGGGAGTGTTCTAATTTCATTCTTTTACATGTAGCTGTCCAGTTTTCCCAACACCACTTATTGAAGAGGCTGTCTTTTCTCCACTGTATATTCTTGCCTCCTTTATCAAAGATAAGGTGACCATATGTGTGTGGGTTTATCTCTGGGCTTTCTATCCTGTTCCATTGATCTATATTTCTGTTTCTGTGCCAGTACCATGCTGTCTTGATTACTGTAGCTTTGTAGCATAGTCTGAAGTCAGGGAGCCTGATTCCTCCAGCTCCATTTTTCTTTCTCAAGATTGCTTTGGCTATTTGGAGTCTTTTGTGTTTCCATACAAATTGTGAAATATTTTGTTCTAGTTCTGTGAAAAATGCCAGTGGTAGTTTGATAGGGATTGCATTGAATCTGTAGATTGCTTTGGGTAGTAGAGTCATTTTCACAATTTTGAGTCTTCCAATCCAAGAACATGGTCTATCTCTCCATCTATTTGTATCATCTTTAATTTCTTTCATCAGTGTCTTATAATTTTCTGCATACAGGTCTTTTGTCTCCTTAGGTAGGTTTATTCCTAGATATTTTATTCTTTTTGTTGCAATGGTAAACGGGAGTATTTTCTTAATTTCACTTTCAGATTTTTCATCATTAGTGTATAGGAATGCAAGAGATTTCTGTGCATTAATTTTGTATCCTGCTACTTTACCAAATTCATTGATTAGCTCTAGGAGTTTTCTGGTAGCATCTTTAGGATTCTCTATGTAAAGTATCATGTCATCTGCAAACAGTGACAGCTTTACTTCTTCTTTTCCGATTTGGATTCCTTTTATTTCTTTTTCTTCTCTGATTGCCGTGGCTCTAAACCTTCCAAAATTATGTTGAATAATAGTGGAGAGAGTGGGCAGCCCTGTCTTGTTCCTGATCTTAGTGGAAATGGTTTCAGTTTTTCACCATTGAGGACGATGTTGGCTGTGGGTTTGTCATATATGGCCCTCATTATGTTGAGGAAAGTTCCCTCTATGCCTACTTTCTGGAGGGTTTTTATCATAAATGGGTGTTGAATTTTGTGGAAAGCTTTCTCTGCATCTATTGAGATGATCATATGGTTTTTCTCCTTCAGTTTGTTAATATGGTGTATCACGTTGATTGATTTGCATATATTGAAGAATCCTTGCATTCCTGGGATAAACCCCACTTGATCATGGTGTATGATCCTTTTAATGTGCTGTTGGATTCTGTTTGCTAGTATTTTGTTGAGGATTTTTGCATCTTTGTTCATCAGTGGTATTGACCTGTAGTTTTCTTTCTTTGTGACATCTTTGTCTGGTTTTGGTATCAGAGTGATGGTGGCCTCGTAGAATGAATTTGGGAGTGTTCCTCCCTCTGCTATATTTTGGAAGAGTTTGAGAAGGATGGGTGTTAGCTCTTCTCTAAATGTTTGATAGAATTCACCTGTGAAGCCATCTGGTCCTTGGCTTTTGTTTGTTGGAAGATTTTTAATCACAGTCTCAATTTCAGTGCTTGTGATTGGTCTGTTCATATTTTCTATTTCTTCCTGGTTCAGTCTCAGAAGGTTGTGCATTTCTAAGAATTTGTCCATTTCTTCCAGGTTGTCCATTTTATTGGCATATAGTTGCTTGTAGTAATCTCTCGTGATCCTTTGTATTTCTGCAGTGTCAGTTGTTACTTCTCCTTTTTCATTTCTAATTCTATTGATTTGAGTCTTCTCCCTTTTTTTCTTGATAAGTCTGGCTAATGGTTTATCAATTTTGTTTATTTTCTCAAAGAACCAACTTTTAGTTTTATTGATCTTTGCTATCGTTTCCTTCATTTCTTTTTCATTTATTTCTGATCTGATCTTTATGATTTCTTTCCTTCTGCTAACTTTGGGGTTTTTTTGTTCTTCTTTCTCTATTGCTTTAGGTGTAAGGTTAGGTTGTTTATTTGAGATGTTTTTTGTTTCTTAAGGTAGGATTGTATTGCTATAAACTTCCCTCTTAGAACTGCTTTTGCTGCATCCCATAGTTGTTGGGTCATCGTGTTTTCATTGTCATTTGTTTCTAGGTATTTTTTGATTTCCTCTTTGATTTCTTCAGTGATCTCTTGGTTATTAAGTAGTGTGTTGTTTAGCCTCCACCACATATATACTCTTATCCAATCCTACCTTCCTTTGGTAACCAATAGTAGCATTTTGGTGTGTTTCTTTTCCCCCCCAACTTTATTTAGGTATATGTAATTGGTATACAAAGTACTGCACATAATTAGTTTATACAATTTGGTGAGTTTGGACATATGTATATACTCATGGCACACCATGACAATCCAGTAAATAAAGATATTCATCACCTCCAAAGGTTTTCTTGCATCTCTTTGGGGTTTGCTTTGTTTTGTGAGAACACAGTATGAGATATGCTCTCTTACATTTTTGAGTGCAGGGTACCATATTTTTAACTACGGGTACTGTGTTGCACAACAGAGCTCTGGAACTTACTCCTCTTGTGGAACTGTAACTTTAAACTCATTGAAATACAGCTCCCCATATCTTCCTCCCCCATCCCCTGGTAACCCCCATTCAGTTGTCTACTTCTGTATGTTTGACTGTTTGAGGTGCCTCATGTAAGAGGAATCATGCAATATTTATCCTCTGTGACTGACTTATTTCACTTAGCATAATGTCTTCCAGGTCCCTTCTTGTTGTGTTGCAAATGGTAGGACTTCCTTCTTTTTAAAGGCCTAATAACATTCCACTATATGTATATACCACATTTTCTTTATCCCTTCATCTGCCATTGGATATGTGGGTGGTTTCCGTATCTTGGCAATTGTGAATAATGCTGTAATGAATATGGGAGTGCAGATACTGGTTTTTGAGATCCTGATTTTAATTCTTTTGGATATAAACCCAGAAGTGGGATTGCTGAATCATATGGTAGTTTTATTTTAATTTTTTGAGGAATCTCCATACTGTTTTCCACAGAGGCTGCACCACTTTATTTTATTTTATTTATTTTTATTTATTTTTGCACCACTTTACATTCCCAATAACAGTGTACAGGTGTTAGAGATATGGGGATATATGTACATGTATAGCTGATTCATTTTGCTATAAAGCAGGAACTAACACACCATTGTAAAGGAATTATACTCCAATAAAGATGTTAAAAAAAACAACAACAAAAAAACCAACAATGTACAAGTGTTCCAATTCCTCCACAACCTCGCCAACCCTTGTTATCTTTCGATTTTTTTTTTTTTAATTAAATAATCAGTGTTGGGAATGGAAAAGACTTTTTCTTCAAATGATCTCTCTACTCAAGGGAGTCCTGTCTGGGGGAGGGGAGGTTAAGCTTAATGTTTGAATGATGTAGTAGGAGGAGGGGTAGCAGATGTGCTGTGAGAGGCATTCACCTTGTGCTGGGGTCCCTTGACCAGATGCATCACTATGGGGGTGGGGGAGGCCAGCAGGATGTGGGTGCCTTATAACTGTGCCCAAGACGTTCTTTTCAATAAGTCTGTGTTACTGAGAGTGGGCTCTCAGGACGGCAGTGGATTGAGTTCTACTTCCCTGGGAGGGGTTGAGTTTGTTCTGAGCCATCCCTGTGCTGTCCTAAGCCCCTTTGCACACATGAGCATGCTTCGGTGAGGTAGCGGGCTGGGGCTGGGAAACACAGGAAGTCTGCCTGGTCTGTACAGATGTAGATGTGGAGGCTTGGAAGAGAGGTTAGGAACAGGACAATGAAAAGCATCCTTTATTCAGGCGTAAGTTTAAAGGCTAGCGCTCCAAGGAAAGGATTTCAGAATGGGCGTCCCTAAGCCTTCGTTCATTCATGGTGATGATGGTAATCAATCATGATGATAATGATGCCAATAATAATAGTTATAAACTCTGATCACGATGCTTTCAACATTTCCCATTTCATCACCTCATTTGATCCTCACAGCACTGTGAGATGGATATTTTCGTCTCTGTATTACAAATGAAGAAGTCAACTCTTAAAAGCTTGATGGGCTTGTGCACAGTGGCTGGCAAGAGAGTGATGGGGCAGCTTTCTCATGCCAGAGTTCTCCCCTTTACCCATCATCACTCTGCGCTCTAAACTCAAACCTCTAAAACAATCTTATTTAAAAAAAACCCAAAACAAAACCTGAAGACAAACAGTCATATCTTTGCCTTCCCTCCCCTGTCTCACTCTTGGATCCCTGACATGCTGGGCCTGCTTGGGGGATATTTATTTATGCCAGTGCATCCTGTTGAATGAGATTCCTAGCTTGTAATAGCAAATATTCTATTATAATAATGGTGATCATTATCAATTATAATAATGCTATTTTTTAAATTAAAACACAAACCATTTGCCGAGAATAGTGAAATATTTGCTTTTTCTTATGAATCCTCACAACAGTCCTATGAGGAGCATATTATCTCCACTGCTACAGATGAAGGACCTGAAGGTTAGAGACCCTGAGTGCCTTGCCTAAAACAATATACTAGCGAATAAGCGACAAAGCCAGGATATGAAACCAGATCAGATTCCAAGCGCAGGCTTTAACCACCAAACTTAATTTTCTCTCACACTAATGTGTTCTAATGCTAGGTTTGCAGAATCTGGACTCTGCCTGCACCCACAGAATGCATCATGAAAATAGAGAAGGGAAAGACCATCAGAATCATCTTCCTGCAATGTCCCCCTTGCCTTTTGCCTTCTGTAGGCTGCTGCTTTGGTGTTGCATGCCTGGGACCATTTTTAAGGCTGTGCTGCTCAAGATGTGAGTGGTGTATTAAAACTGAAGACTCGCTGTTCACTTCACGGGCATTAATCAATGGTAAATTTGAATTGGTATATGCATATGACATGCACATTAATTCCAAATGTGTTTATCATAATTAGTGCTATTACAATGAATACCAAAGGAATCAGGGAATGATTAGCTACACTTAGTATTTGTTATGGTTTGTTTAAAAAAGTTAAACATAAAATTAGTTGTGGTTTGCAGAGTGATGTTTCATTTGCACAGTGAAGATGACCGCAAGCCTTTGGTTTTTGTGAGTTGGGAGGTTTCAAGGGGGTTTCCCATGCACAGTGTTACAGCAAACTGAGTTAACGGGTCTCTCATCCTCAATTAATGATGTGGTTTTCCTTTTTTAATCATTTGTGTCTCCCAGCTGTTCCCTATTGTCACACCTATATGGAAAAGTCTACCAACTCAGAAAGATGAAGATGGAGGAGATAGAAAAGTAGACTCTAAAAATCTAAAAGGATCAGTGTACATTTATTTATTTATTTATTTATTTTTTATTTTTATTTTTTTTAACATCTTTTTTGGAGTATAGTTACTTTACAATGGTGTGTTAGTTTCTGCTTTATAACAAAGTGAATCAGTTATACATATACATATGTTCCCATATCTCTTCCCTCTTGCGTCTCCCTCCCTCCCACCCTCCCTATCCCACCCCTCTAGGTGGTCACAAAGTACCAAGCTGATCTCCCAGTGCTATGTGGCTGCTTCCCACTAGCTATCCATTTTACGTTTGGTAGTGTATATATGTCCATGCCACTCTCTCAGTGTATATTTTTAAAAAACATATGCTGAATTAACAAGGGATGGGCTCTTCATATTTATTGACCTCTACTGTGTTCTGGTGCCTTCATTTGTATGATCCCCATTTAATCCTCAAGATGATTCTGTGAGGCAAGTATTAAAGTGAGAAGACCAAGGCTCAAAGAAGTTTGCTTGTTCAAAGTTACCCAACTGCCGGGTGGAGATGCAGGGATTCAACTCTAGGTCTGTGTGGATTCAAATCCATGCTTACTCTACTGAGTGGGGCACTTCCCCCTAAGTGGCTGAAGACCTAAATTAGTGAAGCCAGTGCCATGGGTGTGATTTGCAGGGAATGTTGCTCCATGGTCCTGTGGCTCAGCTGCACCCATCATCTGGCTGGCCACCTCCCAGTGGGGAGAGTTGGTCAGAAAGAAGACAGGAGAAAAGAGAACAACTAGTTTAGGACAAACCCAACTCTGCCATTGTTAAGAGCACCGGGATTGAAGCCTCGATCTGCCACTTTTTAGCCATGAAACCTTGGGAACATACTTCACCTCTCAGTCCCTGAGTTTCCTCATCTTTAGTAGCTCCATATCACAGGGTTGTCATAGGGGCTAAGTGAGTTTATGCACGTAAAACGCCTTAGAGCAGTAGTTAGCATGTAGTAAGCACTGAGCCAGTGTTGGCCCTTATTTTTACCATGTAATTTTGATTAATCTTCTCAGAAAGTATCTCTCTTGGAAAATTCTGGCTTTTCTCTGATTTTATGTGATCTGATTCTAAAGTCTATAATCTCTTATGGATCTTGATGATACATTTTGCTGAGATGATTCCATAATCTCTTTCCTAACAAGCTTTACTGAGTTCCATTCAGTGTGTTCTAGCAAATAGTAAACTATTAGATCTTGTTTTGGTTGTTTGTATCAGTCAAAAGCATGTGTAGCCATAGGCAAGGCCAGGCTGATGATGAAACTGGTATTCTTTCTCTTTATTTTCCTCAGTGTATTAGTTCAGTTTTCGTTTTTAAACTAAAGGAAACAGAAACCATCTGGAATTCACTTAGGCAAGAAAATGAAATTCATTGGAAAGATGCTGTAGTATCGTAGACATTTCAGGGAATGATCAGACTTGAAGAAAGGGTGGGGATTAAGTAAATCCAAGACCTCAGGGGCAGGAGTTTGTAGACCCTCCTTCCAGATCTCCACCAAGAGTGTAACTAAATTCCTAACAGATGCTCAGGAGAGAAAATCCAGTTTTCCCAGCTGTCCACCAATGGTGGTTAAGTGTCCATCATTAAACCAGTCTGCTGTGGCCAAAGGGGCAGGGTCAGGAAGCAAAAACATGACCGCAAGGAGGCCACCACATTATGTGGGCCAGGCAATTCCCAGACGGGGGACCTGGGTATACAGCGTATCTACTGCAGTTGATTTTTGTGTTGCCGGGAGAGTTGTGAATTTACTTCTTGTTTTCCAACTCTGAGGAGGTCACTGCTCAGTCAAGCATGGTTATTTAGCACTTACCATGTACTTCACTCTGTGCAAGGTATGGGAGTGTGAGTGTGTGTGTGCACGTGCGTGTGTGTGCACGTGCATGCACGGTGGTCACAAAGAAGTGTATTTCAGGGACCTTGTCCTGTAGGAGGTTACAGTGCAAGGCCAGAACCAGACAGAGATACGGCTTTATCAATTTGAACATGATTGTGACTTCTGTGTCAGCCGTTTTCCTAGTTTCTTTTCTCCTAAGTGATTTATATCTACCTCATATTTCATGCTCCTTAAAAATCGGGGCATCTTTCACCCAAGTATTCAATATTAAAAGTGGATTTTAAATGGGAACATATAAAATACTGTGGGGTTTAGTGAGTTCTTATTGTGTGTCAGTAACTAAACAAATACATTATTTCCTCTTTTGCATTGAATCCTCGTTGCCCCCTAAGCAGTGGGCACTAGCATTATCCATATCTCACAAATGAGGGAGAGGGAGCCTTGGAAAGAAGAGGTAAGTATCTCAAGATGACACACTTAGTGTGAGCTGAACAAAAGCATTTAAACTCAACTTTGCTAACCCGAAAGCCAGTGCTCTTCAGTACTATGCTATCCTAGCTTTCATTTTAAATAGGATTTAGTAAATTATACATTATTTTGCTTATTTTTACATTTTTGATGTTGTCTATTTTCTTTCTTTGATTTCCACATGGAAAGGTTTTTCTTTTTTTTTAAACATAACCTCATTGGTATTTCCTGAGCCTGAAATAATTATAGATCCCTTGCAAAGCAATGAGATTGAGCATTGTTCTTTGAAAATCAACAAATGATAAAATTAAATTATTGCATGACTATATAACTTTATTTTGCCTTGATCAGCATCAGACAATTTTTAAGCAATATGTTTGAAAAAGTGTTCGAAGTCAAGGTGTGTGTAATATAAACGAGTGGGTGGCGCTGACCTAAAAGAACAGTTTGGAAGGCAAAATTTTAGAATACTTTACGGTTAAACAAAAACAAGGGCAAGAGCGAGATTTTTGTCAATATTAAGGCAAAGATATCAAGGAAGTGACGGATGACAAGGAGAAAGCAGAGCACCTCAGTTTCCACTATAACTTTGCCTTTGGGGTTAAGGTAAATTGATCTTTGGACTCAACGGTGTAGAATGAACGTGTGTAAATGAACATGGATAAATGAGAAAAGCCAAGTAAGGTGCGTGTAGAGACCGATAGAATATGATATTGATCTAAATAAATTTAAGTCTTCTATCACGGAGCAGTTTTATGGTAGGGCTCTGAAAAACATTACCTAGGAGATCACTGTTAAAGACTGACTAATTTCAAGAATGAGATAGACAAATGTCAGATGATGGATGTCACAACTCTGGAGCAGTGAGCTTGAAGATGACCATGGGCAAGATTTTAGAAGGGATATTGAAATAATGAGGAGGAGGTGATGACCACTAGGACGCTGTGAGGGTTTGATGCAAGCAATCCATGCTAGCATTAATTTTGCTTCCTTTATAAGGGTCGCTAATCTATTAGGTGAGAAAAAAATAACACAAGCAGAAAAGGTCTCAGCAACATATCTGAACAACTTTCTTGTGATATTTTTGTAATTAATATGGATTTATGTTTGTATGCAAGGGAAGATGGATTAATAACTGGTCAAACAACCATTCTCAAAGGATATTGACCATGGTTGTAAGTTAACCTGGAGATCACCCAGTCGCGGGCTGTAAGCTGCTGTCCTTGGCCTTGCCCTCTACTCTGCCTAAGACAGACATCATTTCCCTCAGGCTGGGGAAGGTATTGATGGGAAATTCATCCAATGTGCAAATAATATAAAGACAGGAGAGACTGAATACTAAGACAGAAACAGGATATAAAATACTATTTATAGACCGGAGATCTGGGCCAACTCTAACAGAACAAAATGTAACAGGGATAAATGTAAAGTTCTACAAATCCCAAAATTAAACTGTACAAAATCAGATGAGGGAGATGTTTCAGAGAATTAGTAGCATGAGTAAAATATTATTAAGTGGCTTGAAAAACAAGCCACTATTCACTATGCTCAATGGTTCACTGTGAGTCAACTCTGTTATCATAAGCCGAAAAGCTCATGAAACCTTAATCTCTGTCATAGTTGTGTAATCTAGAATGAGAATGGGGGTGATTTCTTTGTATTATGCACATTCAAGTTTGGAATACTGTGTTTGTAATATTTTAGTTTCGAATAATTCTCCTGTTTTGGTGGCGACATAGTAGGACATGGACAAATGGGAGGACATGTGGGAGAAGAAGAACCCTATGACCAGACTTCAAACCATGTCATATAGGGGATGTTTGAAGAAACAGGGGATTATTAATATGGAAAAGAGAAAGAGAAGGCAGAGAAGAGACATGATAGCAGCCTTCAGATGTAGTAAGAGTGTCAAAAAGAAGAAATATTAGGATTGCTTAATATGGTATCAAATCGCAGAACTCATGATAATCTGTGGCAGCCATAGAGAGACAGATGTGGGTTTAAAATAATGAATAAAGTCCTAATAGGAATACCTGGTAATGACATGAGTTTTCTTCGGAGGTTATGAAATTTCTGTTATGGGAAGTTAACAATCCTGGGTTGGAAGCTCACATAGGGTGAATCTCAAGAGACATTCCTGTGGATTAATGGTGTCTTCTGCAACGTGGAGACTCTAAACATTTGAGTGACAAGGGCTCTCAGCACCCTATAAGACTTATGCTACCATGCAATCAGGGAGACTAGTTAGGAGGCTATTTCTGTTTTCCAGGTGAAACAAAACATGGCAACTGAATGGATGTAAAGGTTAAGTAGATGCAGAAGTAGGGTATATCCATTTCTCCAAACCCTTGTAAAGCACAGAGAGTGAATAAGATGTGACTGTAGCTTGCTGTGTGATCTAGGGCAGATCATTGAATGGCTGTGGTCTTTAGCTTCCTCAACTGTGAAATGAGAGGCTATAATCAGGATCCCTTTCATCCATGATGTTCTGGGGTGAGAACAAGCTACAAGAATCCCATTTTAGGGAAAGTGCATTTACAGCTATTTGTCTTCCCTCTTGAATAGTGTGATATGAAGAGGGATGTGAAGATGGCTCCTTCCCTAGTATATTCTCTCATATTCCCCTGCAGTGACTTTATATAGAGACTGGAATTTCACCTTTCAGATTTTATTCAATTGAATTAAGTCCTCATCCTCTCTCTTAAAAAAATGTAAAAATGCTAATGGAAGGACGAAGGGAGTTAGGTTTTTGATTAGTTTCCTCTAAAAGCTCCAGCTAAACACAGGATTTTAAGAAATTTTCGGTGTTTAGGAAAGGAAGATCATGGGGACAGTGTTTGGGTTGCAAAGTTGAGTAAGGTTCAATAGTTGTCAAACTTAGGGGGATGGAGAATCACCACTGAGGGTAAGCTTTGTTTGAAAAAAAGTGGAAGGACCTCCAGGACACATTTAAATTATTTCAGTTGAGCTGTGGACTGGGCCTGCTCTCTGGCTGGATCACAGATTCATTTAGCATCCCTTTTCCATTTCTTTGAGAATAAGATCTCAAGGATATGAGGTGTGTTGCATTGTGATTGTTCTTATATCTGCTCGGTGATTGAAATATAACTTCCTTTCACCAGCACTTGATTCCCTTAAATGGAATTAATTACTCTCGTCTGAATATTTCATATTAAAAATAAAAGATCATAGCGTGAAATGGGGCAGTATATAATAATGAAGTTACTCTTGGGTTTCTGATAGTTACTATGGACTTAAAATAGAGAGGTTATGTATTTTCCATTTATCTTGAATGCCTACAGACAGCTGTTTGTCTTTGGGTATTTAACATGCTTGGAAAGAATTTGCTGGTGGAATTCAGTGAGGATTTTAAGAAAAAAAAAAAAAACCTCCATGGAAACTGGGAGTTTGGCTCCAAAAATAATTTATTAAACTCTTTGTAGCAATTAACTGCTCAAGCAGGAGTATGTCCACTGTATTGACTGACCTTCTTTTAATTAAATGCTGTACCTGGCTAGGTATCTTATAAGAATCTGGCATTGACTGTAGACAACCATGGGGAATCTATCCAAATAAGATTTGCTTGGGTCTCCCCGCAAGAAAAAGGTTTAGGGCACCGTCTAATATTTTAAATTAAGAGTGAGAAATCTATTTGATGGATGGAACCAGGGTCACCTTCACTGTTTGAGGAAGGTTAAATGATATTTACCAGTAACTTATCTTGCCAAGAATAGAAAAGTGATCTACATTCATGTAGAGTGATTGGGCTGAGTTATGTAAAGAGAACTTAAGTGCTGAAGTCCCACATACCTTTCTGTTAAGGCTAACTTCTCAAAGATACACTGAATGCAGAATGTGTGTAAAAAGCAAGAATAGAAAGACTGCAAGTGTTTGCTGATAGCAACACTTAGCTTTAATCAAGAACCCATTTCCTAATACTATATGAATGATTAACCTTTATAATAAAAGTATAAGAGTGATCGTAATGTGTAACTTTGTTGATGGCTTTTCCCTCTTTTGCTTCTAAATGTGGCTTTAAAGATACTAACTTTTATTACTATATAGTAGACTTTCCAAAGGACTTCCTTGTCCATCTTATTTTCTAGCATGACATTGTCCTTGGGGTTTATGTTGTAGCACCATGGTATGAATGAGGCAACATTACCATGACATTCTTCAGAGATCAGTGACCTAAAAGTCCAAGGCTGTAGCAATGGAATTCTGTGCTATCATTATGGTAACTATATTTTCAGAAACCGCAAGTACACTTTATTCTAATTGAGAATTTATGTATATGAAACGATTAAATCATACTTATGTCCTGATACAGAGCTTTAATTTGATAGACCTAATATGATTTAGTGAAATTTGGACTGGCCCAGACCGTCTGGCTCTCTTTGTGGGCAGTTTCTATTTATAAAAATTCTGCTGTGTGCCAGGCCCTACACTGCTAGTTTTGTGAGTGTTATGTGCTTAAAGCCCTACAACAACTTTCTGAAGAAGCTGTTCTTAACCCAGAGGTTAAATAACCTGCCCCAGTTTGCAGGATATAGTAGAGCTGAGATTTCCACCTAGACCTGCCTGACTCAAAAGCATGTTATACAGTGTTTCCATTTGCTTACCAGTCTGTCTTATGGTTTGGTTACATCAGAATCATCTGGGGCTCATGTTAAACATCAGATTGTCAGATTCCACCCAAGACCTACTGAGTCAGAATCTCTCCAACTGTTGTTAGCCAGCTCTCCAGGTGATTTGGATGTGTGGCCAGGAGGCAGGTTTGGGTCCTCTGTGCATTATTGCCTGCCTTAGACTGTAACCCTGTAGAGGGAAGGACTTTTGCTGTGTACTTACACCTATCAGTATATTTTAGAGATAGAGTCCAAAATAGTGGGTGGGGGGACCGTTTCCCCTGGCATTTCTGGTTTTAGGTGATGTAAAGGGAGAAGTCAAGAGAGACATAGTAAGGTAGATAAGCTTCCCTGGGCTTGGTGGTTGAGATCAGTGTTTGGGCTCATGGCCTTTCTTCCTGTACTAGGATATGGACATTTACCCAGAAAATGATTCCCATCCAGACTGCTTGTAGATTGGGATATTCATAGAGGAATGAAAACTGATTACAGAAATCAGTCTCTGCTGGGGCCCTACCAGGCTAGGTCCTGACCTCCATGCCCATGTATCGGCATCTTGTTTGTTAACATCAATAAAAATTTATTCCACTCATTAAAGGATGGCAATTTGAACCACAGAATTATACCTCTTTCCTGCCAGCTCATTTACTCATTTTCTCCTTTTCCCCAAGCACTAAAAAAGTCCAGATGGAGTCAGGGCGGGTTGGAGGGGGATGGCAAAGAAAAAATTAAAATAGAAAAGATACTATTGAAATAACCTGGCTAATCTTTTTTTTTTTTTTTTTTTTTGAGAGTTTAACCACTTGAAAACTGTATTTCTGGTTCTTGTTTCTAAGTTCATGTTTTTTCTTTTTCTTTTTTTTGAATTTTATTTTTTTATACAGCAGGTTCTTATTAGTTATCTATTTTATACATATTGGTATATGTATGTCAATCCCAATCTCCCAGTTCATCCCACCACCACCAGTACCCCCTCCCCTGCTTTCCCCCCTTGGTGTCCATATGCTTGTTCTCTACATCTGTGTCTCCGTTTCTGCCTTGCAAACCAGTTCATCTGTACCATTTTTCTAGATTCCACATATATGTGTTAATATATAATATTTGGAAAACTGTATTTCTAATCATATAAACAAATGACAAAGTATTTAGCAAATTGAATTACCTCAGAATTAAACTATAGTTCCCAGATTGAGAAGGTAAGAAACTGATGAAAAATTGGCAGCATGCAATTTTTTTTTTTAACATCTTTATTGGAGTATAATTGCTTTACAATGGTGTGTTAGTTTCTGCTTTATAACAAAGTGAATCAGTTACACATATACATATGTTCCCATATCTCTTCCCTCTTGTGTCTCCTTCCCTCCCACCCTCCCTATCCCACCCCTCTAGGTGAACACAAAGCACGGAGCTGATCTCCCTGTGCTATGCGGTTGCTTCCCACTAGCTATCTATTTTACATTTGGTAGTGTATATATGTCCATGCCACTTTCTCACTTTGTCCCAGCTTACCTTTCCCCCTCCCCGTATCCTCAAGTCCATTCTCTAGTAGGTCGGCAGCATGCAATTTAAATGGTAAAGATTCTAAAAATACTTTAGGGAATTTTATCTGGAATAGTAAATATTACTGTTATACAGCTCACACATATAACCTAAATAAACAAGTTCATTTTAGTACTAGAAGATAACTGGATAAACATTTCAGAAATCTAGCAACTCAGAAATTCGTGGAATTGCCTTAAAGTAAATACATATTTCTAAAAGGTTATAATCAAATAAGGCATGTGTCATGGGAAATAACCTTGCTAATCTTAGCAGAGATCTGTGGCTAATGCATTCCAGGTGAACTCATTCTGGTTGACACAAAATAGTATCATGTCTCTCTGTGTTAGTGTGTAATAAGGAAGAGAGAAGACAGCGAGAGGGTAGATTTATTTGGAATTATTGATAAACAATTGAAACCTGATTAGTTATATGACACATTCATTCATTCATTCATTCATGCATTCATTCTGTAAGGAGATATACTGACCACTTGCGGTATCTGAGACTTGCCCATATGTGAATTTTCTAGAGGAGAGAACTTGAGACCCACCATTAAGGAATTTAAAATTTAGATCAATAATAAGATTGCATGAGAGTTAAGTAAGGACATAAGAATTGAACCAGAAATAGTATGAGACAAGATAAGTGCTGCAGAAAGGAAGTGGTAAGGTTGTTAAGGAGAGCCTGGATGAACTCTAAAGTTTAGGATTCAACCTGAAGCTTGAGTTTCAGAGATGAGTTAGATTTACAGGGGGAAGTGAGGACATTTGGGGTGAGGAGAGCGGTGTGGAAGAAGACCTAGAGGCGGAGGTATGCTGCGGGCTTTGGCAAAGAGTCAAGCCCGTCACTTTGTGTTCATGCGGAACATGTTGGTGAGTTGAGAGACATATGGAGCTTCATTTAACGATCTAGAATGATACTCCTTTGCCTTTTCTGTCATCACACTTGTCGCATGGAGTCATAATGATCTGTGTTCCTGTCTGCCTTCCCCCTTAGATTGAAAGTCAAGAGCAAGGACTGTATTTTTCGACTTTCAAGTATTGTTACTTACACAAAGCTGGCAAATAACGTGCACCCTGTTAGTGTATGTGGACTGAATGGTGATCTCTCTGCATGGAGGTTAGGGACCAATCCCTCTTCCCTTCCTTGTTGCCTGCTATGTGTAGGATAACAGCCAAAGTGGTTTGCTCTTCTATAAAGTTATTAGGTTGTTATATGGCTCCTCATCAGTGTGGTTAGAAGAAGTCGAGGTCACTCCGAGCCCCACAATACTATTATTGGAGTTAGGTCATCAGTGGACCACAGAGGAGAGGGACCAGTGATGGGCAGATATTTATTAAGGATCTACTTCTGTGTACTCTTATGTTAAATACTATGCGGTTATAGAAAAGACTAACATAAAGAATAATATAAGAGCTTTGTCTTTCCGAAACATAATAACATATTAGACAAATGAGATTCCCATACATGAAACTGAAATTAACAAAAGAATGTCTGGACTAGCCAGATAACCTGCCTGGGCTTTGGTTTATTTATTTATTTATTTATATTTCTTTCTTTTTTTTTTGACATCTTTATTGGAGTATAATTGCTTTACAATGGTGTGTTAGTTTCTGCTTTATAACAAAGTGAATCAGTTATACATATACATATGTTCCCATATCTCTTCCCTCTTGCATCTCCCTCCCTCCCACCTTCTCTATCCCACCCCTCTAGGTGGTCACAAAGCACAGAGCTGATCTCCCTGTGCTATGCGGTTGCTTCCCACTAGCTATCTATTTTACGTTTGGTAGTGTATATATGTCCATGCCACTCTCTCACTTTGTCACAGCTTACCCTTCCCCCTCCCCACAAGTCCATTCTCTAGTAGGTCTGTGTCTTTATTCCCGTCTTGCCACTAGGTTCTTCATGACCTTTTTTTTTTTTCCTTCGATTCCATATATATGTGTTAGCAAACTGTATTTGTTTTTCTCTTTCTGACTTACTTCATTCTGTATGACAGACTCTAACTCCATCCACCTCACTACAAATAACACCCATTTCGTTTCTTTTTATGGCTGAGTAATATTCCATTGTATATATGTGCCACATCTTCTTTATCCATTCATCCAATGATGGACACTTAGGTTGCTTCCATGTCCTGGCTATTGTAAATAGAGCTGCAATGAACATTTTGGTGCATGACTCTTTTTGAATTATGGTTTTCTCAGGGTATATGCCCAGTAGTGGGATTGCTGGGTCGTATGGTAGTTCTATTTTTAGTATTTTAAGGAACCTCCATACTGTTCTCCATAGTGGCTGTATCAATTTACAAGGCTTTGGTTTATTTTTATCTATCAAGTTGGACTGGATGATTTCTAAGTACCCTTTGAGCTTGAAATTGATCGAGGACTCAACATGTTCAGCAGGGATAAATCACTGTGAAGGGCAGGTGATGCTTATTCAGCACCTTCTTCGTAAACAGGGTTTCCTGGTGGATAAGGGTGGAGTGAGATGGAACTTGGGATGTACCAGGCGGGGTGTGACTGGAACAGGAATAAGCATCCCGAGAGTGGAGAAAGCCGGAGTGAAGAGGTGGAGGCTGGAGTGGGCATACAGAATGGGGGCTGCTGTGGGTCAGAGTGGGCCTCACATGGCACCCGCCCTCTGAGAGGTGGCAGAGTGATACTTTCAAGACAAATCCCTTAGGAGCTTAAGTACCTCACTTCCCAAGCTGCAGGCCGTGCATGGGCTGAGTCTGGATGTCCATGTCCTGTGCTGGTGCCCAGGGAAACCCTCCTGACTTCCAGATTTGTGATTTCTGGGACTCAGTGCTAAGGACGTGACCTCCCGACAGTTCCACCTGCTTTCAGGATCCCCCCCCGAGATAGTCCCTTGTCTTCTCCTAAATCAGGAAGGTCTGTATCCATGTTCAGGATCAACTCTTACCTTCAGACCTCTAAGTCACTCCAGCACTAAACAGTTCCTGTTATCCACGTTAAGGTGTTTTAGCCCAATGACCGCTCACAAAAGTTTGTGCCTGCTCTGTCCAGGTGGGTCTGCCAGAGGTCCCCTGACCCACATGGTTTGTCCCCACATCGTGTGGCGGCACAGCCCAATTACAAGTGACCAGGCGGAGCAGCGCACTTAGTTTTATGCAGTTAACACCTAACCCTTGGTTTTCTTGGCAAAGCAAAGGCATTGGCCTTTTGACCTCTGCTGGTCTGGTCAGCAATTAGCCAGTTGTTAAAACTAAATAATTGCCATTAGCTCGTGTCCTCCAAGCATTCCCGAGTCCCACTGCAGGCTGCTTTTCATCTCATTTGCAAAGCTCTCCAGTGCAGGGCTGGGAATGCTTGTCCTTCAGACACCAGGCAGGTGCAGTGGCAGAGCTGGCTCCCAGGGGCCACTTTCTCTGGCTGCTTTTGCTCTTGGAGATGGTGCCTCTTGTTTGCCCTTCAGCTCCGGCTCCACTACCCGTGCATCTGGGTTCCTGAGTGTTTGCAAGGCTGCAGTTTATTGTCAGGATAATAGGTTTTCTTCTTGCTTTTCCTGAGCTGGCTCTTGCTTTGTGGTGGTGGTGGTTTGAAATTCAGTTTGGAGGATGTGAACTTTCTCTCTCCCCGTTTCTTTCTCTTTCCTTTTGTTTCTTTTGAGTTCTCATTTCTGAAGAGACTTCTCCTCTTAAACTCTGGCAGTAAAGGGAGACACTTTCATTTGTTGTGGGCAAGGTCTCCCTGCACAGGTGTCCGTGTGATTGCTGCGCTGGCAGTTGTTTTTCTTCCTGCCGCCTTGATGCTGATCGCGGCTGTCTGAAGTACAAAGGGCAAGTTAAGATTACAGGTTGTCCTTCTCTTTGATTGTATTCTTGGCTGTAGCTCCTCAGTCCTTTGCGGGAAGAACTCACGTTAGGCTGGGACGTGGAAACTGAATTCTTGGCTCCAGAAATAATTGCTTCTTGGACTGGATTGTTTGGGAGCCTGAACACTAAGGAATGGATTTAGACTAAGCCCCAGCAACTGATAGGTCCTGGCTGGGGAGAAAAGGTCTGAGATCTGTGTTTTGAGGCAAAGAAAATTCTGGCTAGACCTGTGTGCATATGTATTCAGAAGTCTAATTAGGCCCTGGGTGTGTTTGCACTGCTCTGTTTCAGTGGGTACGATATTATTCTATTTTAACTGCTTCCAGAGGGCAATGATCTTTACCCCAGATTCATTCTTGGTCTTTTTTTTTTTTTTTTTTCGATTGGAGTTAACCACAGTGAGGGTTATTGCATCTTATCCTTATCCTTACGGCTTTGGAGTCATTCATTTATTTCTTCCTTCATTCAGCTATCTGATAAATGTTCATCAAGGGGCTGCCAGGTATAAAGTATGCCACAGCCTGGAACCAGAGACCAGGACAGCAAGAAGGGTCCAACCTTTCACTTTGCAGATGAGGAAACTTTGTTTCCATTTCCTCAGCTGTGCAGCCTGTGTCCAAGGTCCAGGCTCTGGGATCTCTTGTTTCCTGAGTGCCCTGGGCCTCATCACTTTAAAATGACAACTAGGACCTCACGGGGGTTTTGAGCTGTTAAGGTGATCTAGCGGGTACTTGGGGGACTGTGGTTGCTCTATGGGTGCGAATGGGGCTCACATCCCTCTTCCAGACCTTCTTCCAGGATGCTTCTCAAAGCCAAGGGCCTGTTGTTTTTGTGCTCCCCCCTTGGTGGCCTGACAAGGCTAATCTGCCTCTACAGGGCCCCTGGGTGGACCCCAGACACGTCTTTACCCTGTAGAAGCAGACCCTGCTAGGGAAGCTGGTTTCTAATCTGAGGTTCTGCCATGGGTTGAATTGTATCCTAAAATACATATGTTGAAGCCCAAACCCCCAGCACCTTAGAATGTGACCTTATTTGGAAATAGGGTCATTGCCGATGTGATTAGTTAACGTGAGGTTGTACTGGAGTAGGGTGGGCCCCTAGTCCAGTATGACTGGTGTCCTTATTAAAAGGGAACTTTGGACACAGACAAACATACAGAGGGGACTCCATATGAAGTTAAAGGAGAGATCAGAGAGATGAAGCCAAGGAACACCAAAGATTGCCAGCAAAGCACCAGAAGCAAGGCACGGAACAGATTTCCCCTCACAGCCCTCAGAAGGAATCAGTCTTGTCCACACCTTGATCTTGGTCTTCTAACCTCCAGAACGCTGAGACAATACATTTCTGTTGTTTAAGCCGCACAGTTTGTGGGACTTTGTTATGGCAGCCCAAGCTGACTACTCCAGGCTCCACATGCAAAGTATTTGTGTGCTTGCTCCACTTTTCAGAGGGAAACTCATCACCTGGGGGGAGATGGCAGTGGAGGGGCTCTATCTTTCTTGTTGCCAGTCCAGCAGTGCAGAGGATTCTTGGACAATATTTAAATCATTAGCCTGAGATTTTGTGGAGAGGTTATCTTAATATATATTTTTGGTATGTTAATTAAATGTGTCTTTTTGTCTGGAATACCCGTGGACCTTTCTTGCTCACGTGCTGAGGCCAACTCAGATCTTCCCTCCTTGAGATCTCTTTTTCTCCTCCCAGGCTTGTGTAGGTATTCTCCACTCTCCTTTCTCAAAACTTACCCTGCTGTATTCTAACCATCTGTTCTGCTTTGCTGACTCAGCAGGTGCTCCGTGGAGGGCCTGGTGCTGTCCCGGGGGTGCTGGGCTGCTGGCTGACACCGAGGAGGCCCTTGAGCTCAGGAAGCTTATACAGAAGTAGGACAAGTCGACACAAAGGATATTAGTGGACAGGATCATGTCAGATCATGGAGGGTTCTATGGAGAAGACAAAACACAGTAATGTACCAGAAGGGGGCAGGAGGCAGCTGGAGGTGGGGCGGCCAGGGATGCGATCACTGAGGGAGACCTGCAAGCACGGGAGGAATCAACCATGCAAAGATCCTCGGGAAGAGAGTCCCGGGGGAGGAAAGAGCAAAGTGCAAAGGCCCAGAGGAGGGAATGGTCCTGGCGTGCTCAGGCTGGAGTGGTTGGCGAACGGCTGCCGAGCAGGAGAGTCGGGGTGGGGTTGACGAGGTGCGCAGGAGCAGGGTTACGTAGGCTGCGTCTCCCTGCCAGACTGAGCTCACGGTGGAGAGGATTCTGTACCTTTGTCAACACGGCACCTAGCACACAGTCAGTGCTCAATATATATAAATATGCTGAAGGAATACCCGTAAACACCTGTATGTACACATGTTAATTAAGAATCACTAAACAATACCACATTTATCTAAGGACTGCTTCTCAGGCAAACCCTACTATCCAGGGTGCCTCGGGAAGGAATAAATACATAAACATGGTTCGCAGGTGCCAAGGCAAGATGGCTCAAGGTCATACAATTTATGTAGTCAACACTGCCTTTGGCCCTTGTTCAGAGCCTATTAACTCTCTTTTTACATACTATTATAATGATGTTGGTTGTTAGGTTTCCCGATTCCTAGCAAATTTAGAGCAACGAATTATAATTGGGAAGTAAGTGGGGGTGGGGAATCGGCACTAGAGGCAAACAAAGCTCATCAGTGTGAGGCTATTAATTTGGGGTCAAGCAGCCCAAAGTGGGAGAATAAGCTGGGACATCATGTATTAGAGCATACTAAAAATACAGGCTGTTCACAATGAGGATTCTGAAGTGCATTTTGCTTCATGTATTTTGTCTAAGAAAACAGGGAAATAGGTACCGTTCCGTTCTGGAATTATTTGCATTTGAAATGGTTAAAATTCAAAAACAAATCTAATGCTTCAGGATAAGCTTCATATATCTGAAAAATGTATGTCTATGGAATTCTACCTCCTTGAATGATGCCAAATAAATGAAAATGTGATTGTTCAGCCCTTTGATCTTCAAAAGCCTTAGTACAAGTGGTAGATGATTTCCTATGACCTCTCAATCAGAGCCAGGAATTATTATTTCTGTTTTTTTCCTCCCTAAGAGCCAGGTAGAAAATGACGAGCAAACAATGACATTATTACAGTGGCACTTTAATGGGTGTTCAGGAAACTAAAAAGTCAGCAGAGGCACTGCATGAAATATTCATGGGTATTTTTCTTTTTCTTGCCTCTTCCTTCTCTAGTCGCAAAAGTGAAAGCATCCAGGACAAAAGTTCTGAGCAGAGGAAGCATGTAGAAATGGCTCCTGCAGGCCTGTCTTTGACCTTTTGGGGGAGGGAGGGATAGACAAAGCTCTTCCCCTCCAGTTCCAACTTTCTTTTTCCTCATATGACATCTTGGTTTTCCAATAAACTAAGATGCTGCCGCTTCTTACTGCATCTCCAGGATCTTGGATGGATATTGATGGTGCCTTCTCCCCTTGGGAATGAGAGCAGGATTTTGAAGATGCAAATTCTCCCCCTAACCGCTTCTGGGAGAAGGTGGATGAGGTCAAACAGATTGGTATCATCCAAGGGAAAAATGGGGCCTGATGGGCTTGTCCAGGTTGCCTCTTAGACACAGTGACTGTGGACTTGTTACAAAGCCAGGCAGTGTCTGGGAAGCACTGGTAGGGTTGGGTGGTAATGCTGTGGTCGGCTATTGACTTAAGGATCCTTACAGAAAGTTTAGCCACTATATGGTCCTATACTGCATGTATGCACTTTTCTATGGGAACCCATTCTAAACTTCTGAAGTCAAATTTTCAGAGAAACACTCTTCTACAACAAGAATTTTTCTCCTGAGCATGTTCAGTCCCCTCACTGTGCCCAGAGGCGCCTTGCCTTGTCCCACCTCCAAACATTGGCTCCTATTTTTCTCCCAGGCAGATGGCTTTCTTTCTATACAGATCCCATCCATCCCTTATGGCCCATCTTGGACCTCACCAGCTCCATGGAGTCCTCTATGTCCACTCCAGTCCAGTGGGATTTCTTCCTCTTCTCATCTCCTCTGCTACTTCTTGTCTGAATGTTTATTTGGTACCTGTCACATCTGCCTTCTATTCAGTGGTTTGCTGGTAGAAGTTTAATAACTGGTTCTCTGGGGTTGGGCGGGGGTGCACTGATTTATAGCATTTGCCAATTTTTGTGGTGTAAATACTCTTGCAGTGGCTGATTTCAAGCTTGAGGAGTGATGGCCCTGAATGCAGTGTTGGGAAGAGATGCGCACATCTGGCTTTCTCCGCCTGGTCCCGGCAGGTTCTGGCACACTACTGCGTGTGCTGCCCTGGAATTCTTCTTTCATATCTGTCTTACCCCTTGCTCCCCAACTTAGCTCTAAGGCTCAGTGGAGCTAAATTCTGACTTCACGTTAGAAATACCTGGGGAACGTATGAAAAATGCTGGTACCCAGCCTCTACCCCAGAGATTCTGATTCAACTGGTCATTGGAGGGAACCAGTCATCAGTATTTTTAAAAGCTTCCCAGGTGACTCAAAAGTACAGCCAAGGTGAGAACCACTGGCCTTAGATGCAGGATATTGTATGCCAGCTCTTCTCCATGTGTGATCCCTGGACTGGCTATATCAACGTCATCCTGGCACTCATTAGAGATGCTAATTTTTGGTCCACACCCCAGACTGACTAGATGAGAAACCTGGGGGAATGAGGGTTAGGCCAGCAATCTGTGGTTTAATAAGCCCTCCAGGTGATTCTGATGCATGTTAAATGTGAGAACCACTGTCTTATGTCTCCTGAATCCTTATTAGACCCATAGACAGTTATAGGCACACAGCTGCACCCAATCAACACTTGTTGATTAAAATATATCAGGGAGTACATTTTCATGAAGCAAGCTATTTTTTCCTCTTTGTGAGAGGATTTAGTGCAGAGTACCTTAAAATAGAGTTTCTTCTTGCACACTGAGTCATGTGGTTCACAAATATTCAAGGATCTAAGACTTACTGTTCATTCAGCTATGCAGAAACACACCTATTATATGAAAGAAAGCACAGTGACATTCATTCATTTGTTCATTCAACAAGTATGTATTGATGGACAGAACCTCATGCTAGGTGTGAATAATTTGTTATTAGTCCATCTTTCCCTGTGATGGGGGTCAGCATTGGGACAGCCCAAGTATGGACTTTTGTGCTTGATCTGTTACTTACAAGCTGGGTCATCTTGTGGCAGATACAACTTCTCTAGACCTTAATTTTTTCATAGTTATTAATATTTACATAGAGCTTTCTGCTTTAACTGATACAGGATATCTATCAAAAACTTCTAATAAGCATCATAAGTTATGATGAAAATAGAGACATTCTCATTACAATCAGAGCAAAAATAAGGAGAGCTTTAAATATTTTTCAGTAGGTAGTAGAGCAATGTTTCTCACATTTCAATGTGCATATGAATCACTTGAGGATCATGTTAAAATGCAGATTCTGAGAAGTTTGAGATGGAGCCTAAGATTCTGCCTTTTTAGCTAGCTTCCAGGGGAGGCCGGTGCTGCTGGTTCATAGACCATACACTGAGTAGCAAGGCTCTGAGGTTCTGGCTGGTGCAACAAAATAGGAAAAAGGAAGGAGGGGCATGAGAATTGTAAAGGACATTACTTGCAAAAATGATTTCCTACTTGAAAATTTTATGAACCACTAAAACTACTAAGAATTTAATGCTTGACACATTTACAAGGTGCCCACCTGTCTGGTGAGGTACTTTTGAGGGTAAAATGATGATACTTTGTAAATCATAAAGCATTCTAGAAATTTAAGCTAAGAAAGCAATGAATTATTAGTTTCTCAAAGCACAGCTAATTGCACTGCATTGCCTGGCCCACTGTAGTGGGGTCGTCTTTTTTTTTTTTTTTTGGGGTCCAGAATTTTAAGCCAGGATTCACCTAGCATTTTCTAGGAGTATATATTTTCACTTGTTTCCTCTGTCCTAGTCAGTTCTCTAAGTAGATTACCCACACTTTAAAGACAGGGGGCTTCTTAAACTCCTTTTGGCAGCATGGTGGATAGAAGGGATGGCAAATATATTTTATCTAGTAGTCAACTCTGATTGATTGACAGGGCTTCCTGGCTGAGACTCTTTCCAGGCCTGAAGGCATGAGTGCTGTGATTGATTATTTATGTCTGCCTTTGACAGAGGGCAGGAAAAGTGGTGGGCTGGTCTCTAGAGCCAGATTGAGTTAGGTTTGAATCTCTACCAAGAATCAGGGACCCTGCCAGAAATTCCTCTCATGAAGCTCTGGGACTTCTTCCTAGGCTCCCTAGCTTCACCTTTCTTTCCTTCTGGCCCCGTGGCACCTAGTCTTTTCTCCCTACCTCAGCCACACTTCCTCTGTCCCCTGCGATTTCTCTCTCCATAGATCCAAACAGAGAGGACGGCAGTCTCCCCAGCTCTACTCTTCCTCATAAACCCCATTCTCTTATGGACCCAACTCCTAATCTTTCTGTGGAAATAGAGGAACACCAATATGAAGAAGTTAAGAGGTTTATGGACCCTTACAAAACTGTATAGTCATGGAGCTAGTCTCTAGTTCCTAAATAGGTCAGAGGAATTTCTGAACCTCTGTCTCCTGATATGTAGAAGTGGGACAATGATTTTGACGTCTCAGGGCTGTTGAGAGATTAAGTGATATATAATGTATGTGGGAATACCCACCCCAGTGGCTGGTGCCCAACGGGCATTCAGTCAGTGCTGGTTCCTTCTTCTAGCTGACCCTCTGCACACAGTGTGTATTTCTTTCTTTTTTTTTTTTTTTAACAACATTGACATAGGGTGGGAGTTGTGACCTGACTTGACATAGAGTCTTGATGACTTTCATACATGCTGTTGGATGGGGAGAAAGAAGGACAATTATTTTATTTAACAAAATCTTCCGTCCATCTGTCGATGGACATTTAGGTTGCTTCCATGTTCTGGCTATTGTAAGTAGTGCTGCAATGAACATTGGGGTGCATGTGTTGTCTTTTTGAATTGTGGTTTTCTCAGGGTCTGTCATACAGAGTGAAGTAAGTCAGAAAGAGAAAAACAAATATCGTATATTAACGCATATATGTGGAATCTAGAAAAATGGTACAGGTGAACCTATTTGCAGGACAGGAATAGAGACACAGATGTAGAGAACGGGAGTGTGGACATGGGGAGTGGGCAGTGGGGGGTAGGATGAATTGGGAGATTGGGATTGACATATATACACTACGTGTGTAAAACAGATAGCTAGTGGGAACCTGCTGTGTAGCACAGGGAGCTCAGCTCAGTGCCCTGTGGTGACCTAGATGGGTAGGATGGGGTGGTGGGGTGGGAGGGAGGTCCAAGAGGGAGGGGATGTATGTATACATATGGCTGATTCACTTCGTTTTACAGCAGAAACTGACACAACATTGTAAAGCAACTATACCCCAATTAAAAAAGAACGTCCAAGACTTTTGCTCTGTGCCAGCTGTAATTCGAAGTGCACTATAGATATCAATTCATTTAATTTTCACAATAACTGTGAATTAAGTACTGTTTCCACTGAGAAATTAAATATGTTGCTCAAGATCTCCCAGCTAGTGAGTGTCAGAGCTGGGATTCCCCTTTAGGGAGTATAGCTGTAGAGTCTGTGCTTTCAGCCACCATGCCATGCTGCTTCATCTAGGCCTGCGGTGGGGGACCTCCTGGTAGCCACAGCCACTCACTTCCCTTTTGAGGCCAGAGATGTTAGAGATTTGCTTTGTTTCCTGGAGAACTCCTTATCTTCTGGAATTTCTGGAATTGTCCTGCTGCTTTCAGGAGAAATGACCCAGGAAAAAGTCAAGATGGGAGAGAGGGGAGTGAGACTAAGTCTGGGACAGGACGCCTACAGCTGTAAAATCAAACCAGAGAGGATGAAGAGGGTGAGGCTGTGGTCTGACTGCTGTGGCATCCATGAGAAGAGCTGAGAGTGGGTCAGGAGAGTGCTGGTGGAATGGATGCTTTCACTAGATCTGGTCCACATTTGTCTTCTTGACCCAGTGTTGCAGCCACACCCTGACTCCCACGTGTGGAGCTGAGAGACGAGCTTTGTGGGAAGCGAGGAGAGTGGCATCCTGACATACCTCTGTCCTAGTGCATTGCATTCACGGTGTTTGTTTACCTGTCTGTGCCCCATCTGAGCTGTGTGGGAGGAGCTGGGGCTGTGTCCTCTTGCCCACTCTTGCACGTCAAGCACTAGCACAGGGCTGGGCACGCAGTTGGTAAATGAACCGTGAATGAATGAATGATTATAGGAAGGGCCCTTCTTACAGCTGACTGTTGGAGGAGGCTCTCTTCCTTCATGGTGGTGAGTTGCGCGTTCATCTTAGCTTTCTCTCGCTGCTGCTGTAGGGATCATGATGGGACAGGATTTGGGGAGGTCATAGGTAGAAGGAGGAGCAGATGCCACACACTGGGCTCAAGAAGATGTGGGGCCAAAGTACATAAAGAACATAACTCTCTGTTGTAACTTGAATTATTTGCCCGAAAGCGGCTACCTCCTTTCTGTGCCCACCCAAAAGGTGCATCTTGGCTTTCCGTGACATGTTCTCTCATTATGTCATTTACCATGACTGCCTGTGCATTTTGATTTAACATAAGTGTTACCTGTACTCTAGTATTATGGGTAAGACCCATTAGTTCCTAGGTAACGACTGTCAGGTTTCTAGTTTTTCCGGGTTTAGAGGAAGGATGCGAAAAGTGGCTGCTCTTTGGATTCATGTTCCTTCAGTAATTTTGGTGAACAGTGTCTCCAGGTCCTCCTTGGCCCCTGATTATTCTGACTCTCAGCATCTTATTTCCCAGCTTAGGTGTAAGCGCTCAGAGAGCTGGTTCTGTGACTTGTTCTGACACAACTCAGGATTTATATAGAGAAAATGATGAGTGAATACTTGCTGAGTTGGTGGGCAGTGTTTGTATACTTCCTCTGTGCTGAAGCAGCTGAGAAAATGACCTTCCCTAGAGGGTGGCGAGGTTTGTTTTCTGAATCACTGAGTAAATGAAAAGCTCGGAGGAGTTCTGGGGTCTCCAGCCTACACACTTGGTGAAATTGCACCTTAAGGTACAAATGAAACCCTACCTGCCAGGCCTGCAGAAATAACATCTTTTTGTAACGCTGCCTCCCGAGGACTTGACTGTAGCAAGCTTTTGGGTTCTGCTGTGAAAGTTGGACATCACCACTTCTCTTTAGAATCATGGCCCTCTCCTCTTTCCTTTCATTTATTTATTTTTTATTATTTACAAGTGATATGAGAGCTTGGCTGTAATATAAAAGATGGCCAGTAGGTGCCACTCTCTGAATCGTTTTACTACAGACAAAGCAGCATCAAAGCTCGTGACATGCCAGGGCAGGACAGATTCAGGGAACTAGCACCCAGGGGTTAAACTGGATAAAGCAGAATTAGCACTTAAGTCAAATGTTTTCTGAAAATAAACCTCTAAATATGTTCTCCTTGACCTGGGTCAGAACTGTTAGAACAGAGCTTCTCACACTGGGATTCAGAGGAGAATTGCTTCAGAAATACCTGCCTTACTTGTTATAATTATGGTTTCCTGAGCTCTGAAGTAGTTGCATAGCATCTGAGTCTGTCGGGAAGGCGCTGTGATTCTGCACTGTTTTACAACCTCCCCAGCTGATTCTCTTTTTTTTTTTTTAATAAACTTATTTATTTATTTATTTATTTTTGGCTGTGTTGGGTCTTCGTTTCTGTGCGAGGGCTTTCTCTAGTTGCGGCAAGCGGGGGCCACTCTTCATCGCGGTGCGCGGGCCTCTCACTATCGCGGCCTCTCTTGTTGCGGAGCACAGGCTCCAGACGCGCAGGCTCAGTAGTTGTGGCTCACGGGCCTAGTTGCTCCGCGGCATGTGGGATCCTCCCAGACCAGGGCTCGAACCTGTGTCCCCTGCATTGGCAGGCAGATTCCCAACCACTGCGCCACCAGGGAAGCCCCCAGTTGATTCTTATGTGCATTCAAGTTTGCGAATCACTTAGTGCAGACTCTCTTCCTTCTTCTGGGGGAGCTAAGTAGGCACATCAGATTGGAGTTCAGTAGTGAGGAGATGGAGAACAGGCAGTTTTTGAGAAAATCTGAGAGTGTTATAGTAAAAAGCCCAGCACCCTACTTTTTCTATTTGTCAATCATATTTTATAATGCAAAGAATAGTTAGAGAGAAGTTGTGCTTGAGATGGGGCCAGGGGAAGTGAGAGGAGGAGGGGAGCTCTTGATACATAGGAAGGAAAAAACAATCTTTTTGCTTGTCTAATTTTTCGTTTTCTTCGACAGTGTGGTATCCACGGCCTCCAAACAGAGCCCCTACATAATAAGCCATCAGGGCACTTGAAGGTGATGGTGTTTAGTTCTCTTGTGGTGCTTATTAATCATTCAGTGCTTGTTGAGCTTCCACCGATGGGGAATTTGCTATTCAGGAGCTTCACAAGTCAGGGGTCAGCCCTTGCTCCCTCCAATCCAATTTTCTATGAAAGAAGCATCTTCTTCTCTGCCTACTTGGAGGCCTCCTGCTCCTGAGTGACACTGGAGTGACCTGACATGGAGGCAAAATGCGAGTGCACAGAGTGTGTGAACAAGTGTGTAAGAACCTGGGCACAGAGGCGGTGAGGGCCGAGGGCAGCTCGTGGAGTCCTACTGACTGTGCAGACAGAATCACACGGCCCGAGAGAGTGTCTCACCCCGAGGACCCTGCAAAACCTTGACACTGGGCTTCACTTTGTCACCTCCTTGCTGCCGCATCTCCTCCTTCCCTCCCCTCCATCTTCCAAGCCTCCCACCTCTCCTGTTTTCCTGAGTGACAGCAGAGAGGGTCAAAGAACCGCCAACTTACTTGCACTTAAGGAAGTGGATCTCTCGGGGGGTGTGAGAAAAGTTGTGGCTTCACCAGGAATGAGGGAGTCACTGGCTGGAGGCTCTTTACAACGCTGCCGGGGAGAACACAGAGAGTGGGAGCAATGACACCGCCCTGGGGCTCTCCACTGCTGCTGGTGTATAGCCAGAGGGAGAGCCGGGGTGAGGCCAGTTCACAGGGCTGGCTCTGAAGGCCGCCCCGGGCACCGTGCCCACAAGGGTGCTGCCGGCTGTTTCTATTTCTGGAAACAGTTTTAGAACAGAAGTGTCTGGTGAGATATTTGGAGTGCTGCTGTGGACATTCCTACCCCTAGGAGTGATGCTAGCCGTGGTCCTTGTGCTGGGGAGTGTGCCCAGGTGTGGTGAGATGCCTGCTGAGGAGCTGGGGCTGGGTGTAAGATTCAGCATCTGATGGAACAGGCTGGGAGGCATTACCAGGGTTCCAATCTGATGCCTAGAGGAAGTGCGGGGAGTCTCCAAGACGACTTGTTGGAGCTAAGGGAAGTCCACCAGGAATTGGTGCCCAGCCTCCAGAAGGTCTGGGATGTCTGCTCAGAGCCGTAGGGGTATTTAGCTGCTGGGGTCTGAGGCAGGGCTGTCAGCAGTGAGCACTGACTTGGAGTCTGATGTCTGCTTCTGTCTGTGTGTGTGACCTAGGATAGGACTTGCGCTTCTGGTGTCTCAGCTCCTTATCTGTAAAATGAAGGGTTTCAGCTTGGTGAGCCCTCAGTCCTGTCTTGATCTTAAGAGTTCCAAGCTTTGGTCAGATGGCTCTTCTTTTGGGGGCCATTTGGGTTCATGATAATGGTAGTAATAATATCACCAAATGTGTAATGATTGTTGCAAGAGGATTAGCTGCCCAGTAGTGAAACAGGCTGCCTTATGAGGTGATGAGCTCCTTGTCACTAGGAGTATTCAAGCAGCAGTCAAAGAATGCTTTCTGGTGATTCCAAGATAATGTCATCAGAATCATCTGATTATTAAAAAAATGATTCCTGGACGCCACCCCCAGAAACTCTAATTTGACAGGCTTGGGATGGGACCTGGGAATTTGTCTGAAAAACAAGTCTGAAGCCATGTGCTTCTATAGAAGGACCAAGTAAGTCTGGGAAACCCTGCACACTATACCCTTCGTTGGAAGTTCACAAAGCACAGGAGCCAGAAAAAGTTTCTGGGGAATCTGATAGAGAAGGATAGAGTTAATTTTGATTAACTCAGTGTTTCCAGAGTGGAGTGTGGGACTCTGTTGGATATGGGAGGAGAGGGGGGCTCCTCTGATGAGGTTACAGAAGCAGTTCCATGGGTGCTGCCTTCGTGGGGTTTACTGCGTTCGCTGGGAGGATCTGTGACAGCACCGTCCCATAGAAATTCAGTGTGAGCTCCATATGAAATGCACAGTTCTCTAGTAATCACATCAAGAACAGTTAAAACAGGTGGAATTACTTTTAATAATTTGTATGATTGCAAATAATACAATTTGGAATTGTATTATGTGGAATTACGTTAAATAATTTACTTAACCTAATATATCCAAAATGTTATTTCAACATGTAATCAACATAAAATTATTGAGATATTTTTCATTCTTTTTTTTTTTTTTTTTCCTACTAAGCCTTTGAACTCTGGTGTAGATTTTGGGACTGGCCATAGTCCAAGCGTGGCTGGCGGGAACCCTACTGGTCAGTGCAGATCTATGAGATCTTTGTAACTCCACGTGTGGTCCAAAGATCGAAGCATCAGCGGCACCTGGGAGCTTGGTAGAAATGCAAAATCTCACACCTGATCTGTGAATTGGAATTTGCATTTAGCACTATCTCAGGGATTTCTGTGCACCTTTAAGCTTGAGAGAGTGTGTTAGATGACTTCTCTTCCAATTCCAAGATTTACTGTCCCTCCAATTCTGTGTGGGTGCAGTTACCTGATAAGCATCGCTGATGTGAGAAACGGGGACCCCCGTGTGCAAAAGTGGATGTGGTTTGGCTCAGGGAGTGACCTCTTGGCCCCTGACCCTGTAAAGGGGTCCTGGGATCCCTGGGCAGAGGATGGACACATCACATTATAATGAACTGTTGTAATTTGAATCTTGGGGCTGTCGGAGTGTTTTACAGGGAGACCTAACATCAGGGAATGCTTTCCTGAAGCAGCAACGTTTAGGACGAGAATTGAAGGGGCAGGTAGCTAAGCAGTAGAACGCTTACAGTAGAACATAATTACCTAGTACTCTTCAGACTTCACTGGAAGAATGTTGAGGGGAGCTTGATGCTAAATAATAGAAGAGAGACATATAAAAAAGAAAAAATGACAAAGAGCATGACTTCTGAGAACAGCAGTGAAGGAAAGTCAGAGAAGCACATGGATGTGAGGCTAAAGCATGGCTTGGCCTATGTTCTCCATACATCAGTCACTACGGGGATACCTGAGATTGTCAGAGTCCCTTATGCATGTATAGTGCCAAACATCCAGCACGTTCGAGAACTACATGGACTTCCCTGGTGGCGCAGTGGTTAAGAATCCGCCTGCCAATGCAGGGGACACAGGTTTGAGCCCTGGTGCGGGAAGATCCCACATGCTGCGGAGTAACTAAGCCCATGCGCCACGACGACTACTGAGCCTGCGCTCTAGAGCCCGCGAGGCACAGCTACTGAGCCTGCGCTCTAGAGCCCGCGAGGCACAGCTACTGAGCCTGCGCTCTAGAGCCCGCGAGGCACAGCTACTGAGCCTGCGCTCTAGAGCCCGCGAGCGACACTACTGAGCCTGCGCTGTAGAGCCCGCGAGCCACACTGCTGAGCCTGCGCTCTAGAGCCCAGAAGCCTCAGCTGCTGAAGCTCGTGCGCCTAGAGCCCGTGCTCCGCAACAAGAGAAGCCTCCGCAACAAGAGAAGCCGCCGCAATGAGAAGCCCGCGCACCGCATGAAGGAGTGTAAGTGTGAGCCTGGAGGCTTCTGGAAGGAGGTGAGGCTGGAGAGGTGGCAGGGGTCAAGTCCCGCCAGGCCACGGAGGCATAGCTTTTCTTCCCAGCATACCATTCTCCTGCATAGCATTATGTCTGTGTCTGTCCACATTCTCCTAATCAGGCTGTGGGCTCCTTGAAGCAGGGGCTGCTCCTAGAAACCTCCAGTTGCTCCCCAGCAGCAGTGATGTGCTGCTGCTGAGTGACTGAGAGCGGGCGGTTACATTTTGGGGAATTTTGTAAGCTGGTTAATGCACATGGGTTGTTTGAAGTTGGCCACGATGACAATATTTACGCTGTGGAAATTGGTGAATGCTATAAATCAGGGCTCTCATTTTTCCTTTCAGTGAGCCTGTGTTTAAACATTTAGCAACACACCCCTGCCAGCTGACACAGCGATGGGCATACAGAGCAGGAGGCAGCAGCGGGGAGAAGCAGGGACTCAGAATTGGGAGACGACACCAGCTGTGTGTTGTTGGTCAAGTAATTTAGCCTCTCTGAGCTCAGTTTCCTCATTTATCAAATGGGGAGATTGAGACGGATTTGACAGGATGGCTACGGGAAAGAAGTGTCAAGAGAGCTGCCCAACAAAGAGTCCTCACTTCAGGGCAGACAAACCAAACCGTGCCGGTTTCTGCTGTTTCTCAAGAACTGGAAATATCTATTCTCTGTTCCTTTTGCATTGCTTTTGATTACACTTTAAATTTTTACTTTATAGAATATGATATTGTCTGCGGTGTTTAATTTCACAAACCATCTCCCACCCTTTTGGAAGAAGGTGGGATATATACCTTCCTGTAAAGTGTAAACTCTTACATCACTGCACCCTTCTGCTACCCCCTCTCCCCACCCTGGCTCTCACTGCTCTCAGTGGGAGATGAGCCTTTGTTTTTGACTAAACAGACTGTCCCAGCCCTTCCCCGTGACAGCAAGATGAGGGCTCTCCTCCTCCTCCCCTCCCCCTCCTCCCCTCCTCCCCCTCCTTCTCCTCCCCCTCCTCCCCCTGCTCCTCCTCCTCTTCCCCCTCCCCCTGCTCCTCCTCCTCTTCCCCCTCCCCCTGCTCCTCCTCCTCTTCCCCCTCCCCCTTCTCCTCCTCCCCCCTCCCCCTCCTCCTCCTCCCCTCCCCTCCCCCCTCCTCCTCCCCCTCCCCTCCTCCTCTTCCTCTTCCTGAAATTGATGGCTGGATCCTGTAGGCTGTGCTGTTAACCCCCAGGCTTCCGAGGGGGTGGGGCTGAGCAGCAGCCCCTTCTTTCTCTGCAAACTGTGCTGATATCACTGTATCCCTGGGAAAAGGGAAGACAGTCTTGTCCCTCGAAGGGTGTCTTCTGTGTGTTGATTATTTAAGGATAATATTTCTGGCCATGGAGCTGACAAGGTGGGAAATGGCTTTTGTGGGGTGACTAAACACTGAGATGATGTGGCAGCTTCTGTCTGTGGCCATGCGTCCTGGTCACCTGACAACAAAGAGAGATCTGGCCAAGAGTCCATCTGCGAGCCTGGGTTCTAAGGGCCGTGGGCAGTGAGGAATCACACCCAGGACATTTAGAACTGGGATCCCAGAGCACAGAGGGAACCAGGAGGGACCGTTCTGGATTCTGGTCCTGTCATTGCCACATCTTGATGTGCTTATGACCTTGAGCAAGTCATTTTCCATCTGTGCCTCCGTGTACCTTTCTGTAAGAGGATGGGCTTGAACTAGGTGATTTCCGAGGTCCCCCTCAGCACTGAGATTCTATGGTTTTATGAACTTCACCAACAAGCAGAGACATTCCTATTTAGGCTTGTTTTATGTTCTAATTCCCAAGGACGTAGTTCTAATGGGCTGTACTCCAGAGACTCTATTTATTTCTTGTTAGCTAAGAATAATTTTAGCAAGCAGCAGTAAGTTGTGAGGAGCCTAGTCTGAGTGTGTGTTCCATTTTAGAGTGTTCTGGGAATTCAGCTGAACTCAGCAAGCATTTATGGAATGTCCACTCTTGGGATGAAGTATGGTACACTGGAAGCTACATAGGAATTTGAATTGAAAACCTGGGTTTCAATCTCTGATTTGCTATTTGTAAGCTGTGGCCTTGGGCATGTACTTAAACTCTTTGAGTCTCAGTTTCTCCACCTATAAAATGGGGACAGAAAGACTCCCTTCCTCTTTGAGGAGTGCATGAGAGAATAGGTCTAGAGCACATAGCATATCATGCTTGAGGCATGGAAATGCCGATAAATGTGACTCCTTTCCCTATTAGGTTCCAGGCTTTGATTAGGTGTTAGGAACACAAAGATACATGCAAGTCAGGGGGTTCTTGCTTGCAAGACACCCCCTGAGCTACAGGCAGACAGACACCCAGTCCGTGATGAGGCATCCATCAACACCTGAGGTAAGTATGCAGTGATCAGGGCCACAGAGGAAAGACGTCCAGCTCCTAGAGTCATGAACTAGAAAGCCAGTGGCCAGTGTGCTCCTGGTGACAGTCAGGAAATGCAGACACAGTGCAGCTGGGACCAGTTCTGTGAAGGCAGAATGACAGACTTCAGCACTACATCGGGCTTGGGTGTGGCATTTAGACCATCTCCCTCCTGGCAGCGCTGTACTTGAGGTCTTCCAAGAGAGAACAGCATCAGTGTTTATGTTTCCAGTGCTGGGCTAGCACCATGGTGGGAGTGGCGTGGTGGGATTCTACAGATGAGAAGAAGCAGCCCCTGAAGCCAGGAGTCACTACTTAGCTGGGAGACAAGGTGTGCACACTTGAATAGCAAGAAGCTAGAGGCAGAGATGCGTCATGGCATCTGACCCCGGCAAGTGCATGGTCATGCCGTGCTTTCCCTCCTGGCCATCTTTCTTCCCTTTTCTTTCATTAAGTAAGTAGATATTAAACACTTGTTGGTGTTGTGTGCTAAGGGTCTTGGAGTGACTGAACCTGGTACTTGCCTCTGGAAGATTCTAGTTTGAAGGGGAGGCAGACATATAAGCTACTATGCTCGGCAAAGTATTATAGGTGCTAAGGATGCTGAGACAGAGTATGGGAGCCAAGGTGGGCTGTACGAGGTGACAGTTTGCCTGGATGTGAGGGTCATGGGGTTGCACCAAGGCATATAAAGAAGGGGTTCATGGGAGTCCGAGGTGGTTAGGGGGAGATTTTCTGGAGGAAGTGAGCTCTGTGCTGTTTCTGCAAGTCTTCCTTCAGGCCATAGAGTGCCAACATTCCCCAAGGTTGGGGAATTCTCCTGTCTATTTTGAATTCTTTCTGCTCAGCCTGCTTGAATGTTGCCAGACAATGCAAGGGTAGTTGGCGTTGGCATGAAGCCCTCATCTAAAAGTCAATTGCATTGGCCTTTTGAAAATGGGACAAGATATTTATGCTTGATATTTGGGTATTTTTGTTGTCGGGTGCTTTTTTTTTTCATACCTCTTTATTGGAGTATAATTGCTTCACAATGTTGTGTTAGTTTCTGCCGTACAACAAAGTGAATCAGCTATATGCACACACGTATCCCCATATCCCCTCCCTCTTGCATCTCCCTCCCTCCCACCCTCCCTATCCCACCCCTCTAGGTGGTCACAAAGCACCAAGCTGATCTCCCTGTGCTACGCAGCAGCTTTTTTCCCCCAGGTCACACTCTGCTCATGAAATAAGATTAATTTGAAATGAAATTAAGTGTGTTCCATGTAGGACACCCTTGCCAAATAATTACATCAAACATAGTTTGCAGGGAGGGTTGTCTTTTTACCTTTTCTTAAAGGGCAGTCCAGAATCCAAATGCCTCTGAGAACCAGCCTGTTCTTGGGCCTCTCTCCAAAGATCACTGTCTCAGCTCATCCCTGGGATCCTGGGTCAGGCAGAATTGTAATCATCTTATATCTCAGGACTCAGAGAACTTTTCTGTTCCGTCTTCACTGAAGGTATCAGCTTTAATAAAAATAAAAGTACCTGGGCTTATTCCGCAGCAAGGGAAAAAAATAAGTAAAGCCTCACAAAGCCCTGCATATTTCCTCTTTTTATATGCCAATAGAGACAGAGAGGCAGAGAGAAAGAAAAACCTACAAGGAGGGAGAGAAATGGGGGTGGTGGGGAGTAGGGGCTGTTTCTGGTTCACTGCACATGCCCAGGTCACAGTGCTGCAGATATCTGAGGCTGTGCCCTCCTCCCGGGAGCCAGGGTCAAGTTCCCCTCCAGCCCTGCCTTCTCACAGTTAGGAAAACTGGTTGAAGATGGGCCCACCTTTGAAGAATTCAGAACTCAAGGTGACCGAAGAAATATTCTTGCTCAACTTGTTCATTTTGCGAATAAGAAACTGAAACCCAGACTAGGAAATTTGACTTGGGGTGTGTGAATCTGTGGCTGCTCTCAAGGATGGCTACATGATGAGCGCTGGGCAGGTCGGTGGGACCAGAACCCTACATTCTTGATTCTCAGGTGCTGCACTTCCCACTGCCCCGTCCTCACTTGCTTTAGCTCAGCGAGGGGTGTGAGCTGACCAGAGACCGCAGGTCTCCACAGGCAATGACTTTGTTTTCATAACCATTCTTTCTGCCACCCCCCACTCTCCAGGCTCAGTGGTTTCCAACTAGGGGCAATTTTGCCTCCCAGAGGTCTTCCAGAAATGTCTGGAGACATTTGTCATAACTGGGGGGAGAGTGCTACTGCTGTCCAGTGGGTAGAGGCTAAGGATGCGGTTACACACCCTGCAACACGCAGGACAAGCCCCCGGAACAAAGAATTATCCGGCCCCAAACGTCAATCACGCTGCTGTTGAGAAACTCTGCATATCTGATTTTGTGTGTAAGTGTGTGTGTGTGGCGGGGAGTTGTATTTGAAAGAGATGAGAGCTCATTGTGACTGCAGGGAGGGTACTGATATCATTTTGGGGGTAGATTAGGCTCCTGTTTTACAAATTTGCCCAAGCATCCACATTATACATCTAGCTTGTTAAAAGATGTATTCCCAGACCCCACCTCGTATATACTGAGTTGGAATCTCCAGGGGTGGGCCCAGGAATCTGTGTTGCTACTCTGCTTCAAAGGTGATTATGACCGAGAGGCCGTTTTGGTACATAATGGATTAGGTAACAGTGATGGTTGAACATTTATTATTTGCCCATTCAGATAAGTCTGGATCTTAACCTCAGCTCTGCCATTTGTCAGCTGTGTGACCTTGGACAAGTCATTTATTTATTCTCTGAGCCTGTATTATCTCATCCTCTGAAGAGGGAGGACCACATCCATCTCAGGGTTTGCAGTGAGCATGCAATGAGATAACCTGCGTCAAAGCTCTTGGTAGACAGTAGGTGTTCAGACCTGTTAGATGAGTTGACTGTATTAGATAATAAGGAGACCTAACAGTCATCAGCTGCTTACATTCCAAGCACGTGTTAGATACTCTTATAGTATCTTTTCTACTTAGCTTCACAACATCCTTCTTTTATAGCTGGGACACATTCTAGGTACTCTTGAGTATGGCAAGCTGAATAACAGCCTCCCAAGATGTTCATGTCTGCATCTCTTGAACCTCTTAATGTTACCCTACATGGTGAAAGGGATTTTTGTTGGTGTAATTGAGTTAAGAATCTTGAGATGGGGAGATTAGTCTGGATTGTCTGGGGGAGCCTGATATCATCACAGGGAGGCAAGAGATCAGAGGAAGTAGGAGATAGGACACTGGAAGCCAGAGTCTGGAGTGATTTTAGGAAGGGGTCACGAGCCAAGGAATGATGCTGGCCTCCAGAAGCTGAAATTGGCAGGGAAGTGGCTTCTCCTCTGGAGCCCCCAGGAGGAACCAGCCCTGTAAGACCCATGTCAGACTTCTGACTTTCAGAACTGTAAGGGAATACATCTGTGTGGTTTTTAAACCACAAACTTGTGGTCATTTGTTAGAGCAGCCATAGGAAACTTATACACTTACCGTGGTTTCCTATCCAGAAATTCTTTACAAAAAAACCATTTTTATTAAAATAAATTTTTATTGAATTGTAGTTGATTTACAATGTTATATTAGTTTCAGGTGTGCAACATAGTGATTCAATATTTTTATAGATTATATTCCATTTAAAGTTATTACAGATAAGGACTATATTTCTCTGTGCTCTACAGTATATCCTTGTTGCTTATTTATTTTATACATAGTAGTTTGCATCTCTTAATCCCATATCCCTGTCTTGCCCCTCCCCCTTCCCTCTCCCTGCTGGTAACCATCAGTTTGTTCTCTCTGTGAGTCTGTTTCTGTTTTCTTATATACATTCATTTGTTTTATTTTTTAGATTCCACATGTAAGTGATAACATAGAGTATTTGTCTTTCTCTGCCTGACTTATTTCACTAAGCATTCCTCTCTAGGCCCATCCACGCTGTTGCAAATGTAGAAATTGAGTGGTAAAGGGGAGTTCAGACATCTGATGTCTAACCAGTTAGAGGAGACACATACACAACCGAAAAAGGGGGGGGGGGATTTGCATCAAGGAGCAAATGAAAACATATGAGAGAAACAGTTGAGAATAAGAGGATCCTTCCCATCTGGTACTGTTAATCCAGGGAAACACCCTGGAGGAAGTGGGAAGGTGGCCAGCCCCTGAGGTGTGCATTTGATGCCTTGTGAAGACATTGTGGCATCTTGGAAAAAACTTCTCTCTTGCCCAGTGATCCTCTGACCCTTAGATGCTGAGCCTTCCATCTGGTCTCCTGCCTTCTCCTTTCCCAGATGGCACAGTGGTTCCTGCTGTTGGCTTAACATGTTTGGAAGCTGCTTCTGTCTCCCCTGTGACTCTGCTTAGAGAGGATTGCAGGCGAGGTCCCTCTTCATTTCCCGTCTTTGCCACGTGAGTCTCCACTCTCCCCAGCCTCCGCCTGCACTACCCTGCGTCAACTGATGGGCGGTGTAAGTGCTGACTAACGTGGTTATTAGAAGTATGAATTATTTAAGGAGACGTGCGCATCATTAACCTGTTGTTCATCGGGGGAAGTCTTGACAGGCATATTAACCTTAAGCACAGTGCAGTTTTGCCTGTGGGAGGGAGGACGAAGGCAGGGGTGGGGTTGGGGGCTGAGGGGTAGGCGTGGTGCAAAGGATCTGCTGCGTCACGCAGGATTGGAAAGAGTTGCCCCGAGAAAAGAGGCAGATTAGAAAAAAAGCTGAGCGTCGTTTGATAGAGCAGTATTTTTGGCTCCGGGATGCTGTGAATTGGAAATGCAGGAGAATTAGCACGTCACACATTCAGAGGCATCTGTGAGCGTATGTACCAATATGATCACTGTAATTATAATAATAATAAATGTTCTGTCATGGTGTGACTTGTGGAGGTCACCCTGAGATGAGAGGGAGAAGAGGAAGAGGGATGGAGAGGGAGGTTATTAATAAACCTTAGGCCCAACCCTCGGAGTCCTCACCCCTTTCCCACACGGAACCCTTCTCTGCGAAGCCTCCTCGTCCAGACTTTGGGACATAACGAGCCTGCTTGGTCTAGAGGCATGAGCCCTGGGTAGCTGCTCTTCTTTCCAAAGGAGCTGCTTTGTTAGATGAGGAGCCCGCTTCTTATTTTTGTCCCTGTTTGGATCTGGAGGGGCGTCTGATCCAAAAGCACATTTTCCTTTTGTGGGGTAATGAGGTTTGAAACCGGATCTCTGGGTGCGATGGGAGATGAGAACGATCTCTGCTAGACTGTGCTGCACTAACGCTCTGAAACGGTTACGTTTAGAGGGAGGCCAGGCTAGTGGCCAGCTGAGATGGCATCAACCAGGGGTCACCTGCGGCTTTTGTCAATCATCAAACGTTTGCTGAGTGTCTGCTGGGTGATCCTCAACTTATGGGGACACAGAAGTGTCAAATAAGATCTTAGGAGCTCACTGCCTTCTTAGGGAGAGAATAGTAACACACTGTAGAATATTCTAGCTATAGACTACTATTACTATTACTGGTACGAGTGCTGCTAGGAAATATATTGTTCCCTAATATCAGAGAGTAATATAGTTGTTAGGAGATACATTATGTAGCTCTCTTAGCTATGCATACCGCTATTAGTAGCAATAAATGGAGAGCACTGTTGTACCAATCTAGATGTGTTTTGGACAGAAAATGAGTATCGATGGGGATTACAGAGGGTAGAGAGCTCTATAGACAGGTGTAGTGGTAATACTGATATCTAACATCTGCAGGATGTTTTATATAGCTCGTACCCATCTTTATATCTCATGTGATCTGCACAACGCTCAAGTGCATCCCAGAGAAGTTAAGTAGCTTGCTTATATCACGCAGCTGGTAAGTGGAAGCACTAGGGTTCGAACCCCTTGTGACGCTGAGGCCAGGACTTGCTCCACCCCACCATAGCTGCCTGCCCCACAGAACGGTGTGCATTCCTGTGTGCTATGCAGTCACAGTGCCTTATGCTCCAGAGTCCTTCCACTTCAGTCACCTCCTTTGATCCTCGCAGAGAGGCAGCATATGAGGAGGGGTTGGGTTTATTCTGGGCCTTTCAGAGGCATGAGGTTGTTGGATGACATGGCTTTGAGCCACCTGCCAGCCTTTGTGCGAGGAGGGAACCATGACTCCTGGAGAAAACACAAAAGTCACACGCATGCGTGTGCACACACACACACACCCCCCCCCCAAGGAAAAAAAGAAGAAAAACACACAGAGCAAACAAAACAATAATAGAAAGCTGCAACCAAGAAGAACTTTTAGCTATGTCACTGTGCCTCACTCATTGCCAAATATCAGGTGTCCTTTCCCACCTTCCGGAAAGGCAACAGCAAATGATGCGTGGGGTCCGTTGGGTGCCCCATTTCCTCCTGCTGATCATCAGGCCCAGTCTGGGCATTTATAGCTGTGTGGGGTTTTGGCATCCGTCAGGGCAGATCTTCCTGCCCCTCTTTCCTGGGTTCTCTGGGTCTGTCCCATTTCTCTGCCATCATTTGTGCAGCAGAGTCTTCTTCAGAAAAAGGAAATGAGATGGAATGAAGATACAGTTATTGAGTTTTGCAGACACAGTGCCAGTTTTGTTTCGACGTGTAGAGTAGGGTGCGGGTGTATGTGGACCCACACACGCACTCACAAACATGCCTCCACTGTCAGTAATCTGGAGCGGGATCTGCCATCCTGTGCGTGGATCATTTGTATTACCAGTTCCGAGACGGCTTTATTATTTTAAACCTCCCTTATGATATTTCCTGTGACTGACAGTTACTGTCATATTTCTGCCTGATACGCACTGAGCCTGGACTTAGCTTCGGGATGTGTCACCTCGCCGTCTACCGTCGTTCACCCACGCTGAGCCCTACACTGTTCATTTCAGCTGGCCTGCTTCCATCAAGAGGAGGCAGAAGCTCGGGAACCAGACAGGATGTGCAATGTTCATGGTGGCTGTTTGTCTGGGGCTGTGTCACTTCTCTAGAACAGGCTTCCCTTGAGCATCCTGTCACTAATGACAGGGAGGACGTCTCAGTGCTAGTGAGAATTTAATAAGAGACTGCAAAGATGTCTAGTTTATCTTTCTCATCAGTGCAGTGACCTTACAAGTGGTCATCAGCCTATTCTTGGATACCTGCAGAGACGAGGAGATCACTCCATTCCAAGGCAGCTCGCTCCCTTGTAGATTAGCACACACTCAGCGCGTGGAGAGATGGGAGGGGCGCTGAGCTAAGAGCCTGGTGTGAGCCTGGGTTCTCCTCCTGACTCTCTTACCCATAAGCTAGGACCTCAGGCAAGTCTGGTCATCTGTCTGCGTCTGTTTCCTCTGCCTGTGAAATGGGGGGACTGGGTTTCAGATGGTGCTCTGAGCAGCTTGGGGTTTCTGGAAGGTTCCTCAGGGGCTGCAAAGAAGGTTGAGGTGGGGGTTAAGTGTTGGCAGGGACACCAGTCATACTAAAAGAGAATCATTATGATTTTGTGTTTTATGTTTTGGGCTTTGAGTAAATGACTTTTGTAGATAAACAAGTTTAAAAAACAATAGTAGAGGATTCAAGGTCCTCTCTAGCTCTAATTTTGTATGATCTTTGAAATCTGTGGCAATTACCATGAGGTCTATTTAGTAGAATAATACTACTTTAAATCTATTTTACAGGGAACAATTCTAACCCCTCTTACAAGACAACCTTCCTACTGTCTCCCACCTTTTTAAAGTCCACAAGGGCAGGTTGTGAATATTACATCAGAGGCAGGCCTGGCCAGAATAGTGAATTAAGAGAGGTTTGTTTCGATGTCCTCTTTCCTTACTTTCTTTCCTGTGTTACTCTCTTTTCTACTCCAGGTGCCTCTGTGGTTTCCCATTCTCCCCAGATCATCGGACCCAGCCAGCTCTCACTATGGGGAAATTCTCTGATAACCTTACCCTGCTTATAAAGTGTTAGCTGAGGATGCTTTAATAGCTTCCAAAATATTTGGGACTTTTGAAGCCTGAGAATCTAAACCTGTTCTCAAAAAAAATGAATGTCTAATGATTAAGTCTGGGGTTCTAAGATAAACTGTGTCCCGGGAAGTTGTGGCATGTGCATAGGCTGCTCCCGGCATCTTCAGCTTCTTCATCCCTTCCTTTGGATGTGTTTGCCTTAGAGGTGCATTTCCAATTTTGCCTTGCAGAAGTGTTTCTAAAAGTAAATCTCCCGGAATACTAATCCTAAAGGCTCTGAGAAAAGGATTCCTCCGCCAGATGCCTTTGGGAAAATGCTGGGTATTATGGTTCCCTCTTAGAGACTCGCAACGCACCCTGATCTATTTCAGACTCCCGAGAAATCCATCAGGGAGGAGTCCTGGTTTATCTTTGTTTAATCCGGTGTTTCCCAAAGTGTTTGACCAGAGTAGCCTATTTTCCTCTAAGTAATGGCTGTTAACATCCCTCAGAACTGGTGTTCCCCAGGACGCAGTGGGAGCATTAGTTCTCACCGGGGGTGGTTTTGCTCTCCAGGGGGCTTTTGATAAAATCTGGAGACGTTTTGGGCTGTTACAGCTAGCGGGGAGCGTGCTCCTGGCATCCACTGAATAAACGCCAGGGATGCTGCTACACATCCTAAATGCACAGGACAGCCACCTGCAGCAAGGAACTCTCCGGACTCAAATGTCAATAGGACCGAGGATGAGAAACTGTCTTCTGGAGTTAGGCAGGAACCAGGTCTGTTTAAATGCAGTGCAAGGTCCCGTAAAATCAGGTACTCAGCTGGGACTTTTATGATGAGGGGTGTTTTCTGGACAATGTGGAAGGACACGCACCAGGTGATATTTCCCTAACACTACCGAACGAATCCAGAGCCCAGCACTCCTTCGTGCCCCGAGAGGGGCAGCGCTCAGCTCCCGCGAGCCCCCGATCCCACTGTGTGGGCAGGGATGAAAGGGCCCTTCTCCCTGCAGAGCTTCTGGGATCAGGGCTGACAGGGCGCGTCGCCTGTTCTTGTCCTCCCTTCCAGAATCGAGTGGTGTAGCACTGTTACAGGATGATCCTGTTTTCCCAGCTTGCAGACTGTGATTTATTTATGTTTTTGAATCTTGCTCCAAGCCTCTTTTCTTTTTCTTGGATCGACAGGGCTTGGCTGCTCCTTCTGGAGATGTTGACATGGTGGAAAAAAATGTGCTTGCTGTCAAGCACAAGAGCGTTCCTGGGACTGAGATTCTTTAAGTCCCAGTGATTGATCTGTTTCCATAAAGCAGAGCAGTGATGCTTGTTAGTCAGCAGAACTCACACCTGCAGCCTCCCCACGCCGCCCCCGCAGCCCCCCGCCCCGCTCCATCCTGCTCCACATCAGGGCAGAAGAGCCTGCTCCAGTTCTCAGGCTTTCTGATTCTGTAAGTCAGTGAGCAGTGAGCTCTTTGGGGCTATGGATCCCTTTGAGAATCTGATGGAAGCAAAGGAACTTCTTGCAGAAAATTGCATACAGATGCATATACACAATATTGCATGTGGTTCGACGTGGTGCATGGTGGTCTGTGTTTGTGAACTCAGAATTTGACATTGCTAATTTTCAGGATACTCCTTGGAGACAGTGGCTGCTTTTGTGGCTCTGCATTGAGCATCTTCACTGGGGCGTACAAGGGAAGGACCACCTCAGTTCCTTGCCTCAAAGAACTGTTGTTCTTGGGGAATCATAATTTAACAGAGTGAGTTAGTAGCTCATGCATTCATTCATTCATTCATTCATTTATTCAGCACAAGTTTATTTTGTTCCCGGGGAGCAAAATATCAACTACTGGGGAGTCAAAGTTGAAAAACCACTCTTCTTTCTCTCAACAATAGAGGATATAAGAAAGGGCACTGGTCTAAGGTCCACCTGCTGGGATTGAAGAAGTGTGTAGGGTCCGGCAGGGTCTGCTGGGTGCCTGGCACTTGATCCTGGACTCAAGTTTGACCCGAGAAGCGCTTTAAGAAATCACCCAGAACCTTCCAGGGTCCCAAGGCAGCACTGTCCATTTCCCCTTTTCAGTGCCCTCTGCAGAGCTGAAGCCACTTGGGTGACTTCCCATAGTTGTTATAGGCAAAGAACGGAGGACACAGGGCCCCCACCTTGGGGTTTTAGGAATCGGCTCACCTGTTGTGGTCCACAGCTTCCACAGTGCCTATCAATGAACTTGGTAGGGGATAAGGCTGTCTCTTCTGATCACATAGCCTTATTGATGGAGCTCACCGATGTGGGAGTCTCTGTAGAGGGAGAACTTTGCAGAATGATGAACACCTTTGCAGTGAATCATGCTTATGCCAGTTACCTCTGTTTTCTTCATTGTTTGGGCTCCGTAATGCATCCAGTAAAACAACTAGCCTCCTTCTTTGGCTAGTCGTTTGGCTCGTATGGCTCGGACACATACTGTAGGCATCCTGGTAGGAAGACGAGCTGGTCTGTCTGTTTGAGCTGGTGAGTACTTGGAGCTCAGCTACAATCCAGCCTAGCCATCTGACGCTCTTACAGGATAGGCAGGTGGGATTTCTTTTTCCAGAAACAATCTGTTTCTGCACAAGGTTGGGATGGTCTCACCTGAAGAGGGACAGTGAAGTCCATAGCAGTTGGATTCAAAAGAAGAAATCACTTTTCCATAATTGGTACCTTTTCATTCTCCTTTTCAAAATGCCCAGCACCACTACCACAGCTCTGAATCCCCAGCACACTGCAGGGTAGGGAAAAAGACCACACAGAAATTACAGTTGTAAGCAGGTAATGAGAACCAGCTACAAGCAGGCAGCTCTCTGCGTGTGAGAGTGGGGGTTACAATTACAGATTTATATGGCTCCATTTTGTGCTTTCAGTATAGCTGTCGACATCTCAAACTGAGAAGCCCATCGCTGCGGCCTGGGCAGCCTCCTCCCAGCGCCTGTGTCAAGAGAGATTTATTATTCTTACAGATTCTACTCATAGCAACTCCCTCCAGATGGCCCTAGGGAGGGAGGATTTTATTTTATTTCATTTTGCTGAGAACCACAGCTCCGCAGAGACTGTGTTCTGTCTCTCAGGCTAGGCTCCTGAATCTGGGTGAAGAAGGCGGGGAAATTGAATTGGGCAGTAGCTGTGTTGAAAGAAAATGAAAATGGAGCCAAAAGACCATTTATTGCTGCATTGTGGGAACAGAAGACTGGAACAATAACCATAATGTCCATCAGTTGGGAACTGGTTAAATTAATTATGGTCCATCCATAAAATAGAATACTATGCAGCTGTTAAAAGGAGTGAGGAAGATTTATGTACACTGATAAGGACTGATCTCCATGGTATAATTAAAGAAAAAAGTGCAGTGCATTTTATATAGCATGATGCTTCCATTTGTATAAAAGTAAGAGTGATTTCTAAATATGTACCTTACATCTACAAAGGTGATTTCTGAGGCGACTCACAAGAAATTTGTAGTAATATTTGCCACTAGGGAAGGACTTGATTGAGAGACAGGGGAGGCAGGAAAGCTGTTCGTAGAAAATCCTTTTGTGCTTTTGGATTTTTTTTTTTTCCCATATGCTTGTATTACTTTATCAAAAATCACTTAAGGCTAAAAAAGTGATTTTCAAATCTAATAATGCCTAGCAAGGTTTGCTTTTGGAAGGATGAGCAAATTGTGGTTTGAGTGTGACTAACCACAGCTACCCAGAAATGAAGAGTCTCCAGGAACTCCCATTATTGTGTGGGATTTATCACTTCTAATGATAAGTAAGAACTAGAACCTGTCAGGTGAGGTACGATTTTACCTTCATTTATGCGGATGCATTGAGTACATTATGGTCCACATAAATTGCATTTATTCCACACTAATTTGTTTTGTGCCATTTATTAGAAGCTCAAACATCCCTCCTAATGACATCTTTGTTTCCAGCAGCTGGGCTCACTGCCTCTTCTTTCCTACTATTCTTCCGCAGGGGTGGGGTGGATGGTGTGTTTCTTGGGGGCTCTCAGAATTTCTTTCCTGTGAATCAGGGGTCAAAGATGTAATATAAATGTTTGAAATGGCCAAGTGGGAGGCGGTAAAAGTGGTGAGGCCTTTGGCAACCAGAATGGCATGCCCCTTTTGGATCAAATTCAGCTTGAAAAAAATCTGCAGGTCATATCTTGTTCAAGACCTGGGAAATTCTATAGTCCCTTTCCTAAACCTTTCTCTGATGTCTCAGCTTCCTCTTTCAGGCATGCCTGGCCCTACAGATTCAATAGAAGCCTCTCTAGTCAGAAAGCATCCTCCAGGGTTTTGGTGTTGAGTCGATAGAGGAAGGTTGACCAGATAGCCGGGAAGCAACCTGACTCTGCCTGTCTGTGAATTCTGCCCCAAGTTATTGAAAAGGCATCTTGTCTCTTGTATTGGACACCAGATTCCTGGAGGGCGAAGACTTATTCATCTTTTTACTTAGGGCAGAGATGAACACATGTTGCCCTGGGCTGTTCTTCAAAAACCTAGATCATGCAGTATGTTACTGGGTTATAGCATCACAACTGGGAGGCTCTCTTCCCAGGGCGTATTTCTCTGATAGGAAAAGTGAAAACTAGAACGGAATGGCTGAGAAGATGTAATTAACAAATGAAATCATTCTTAGCGCAATATGTATTCAGAATAAGAACCTGATAAGCATTAAGGGAATAATGGTTGCCCTTTGAAAGTGTAGCTGTAAGTGGAGGTGAGTACTTTAGATTGTCCTGCTCTGAGCCCTCTGCTGCCACCTCCATGTAAAGAATATCTGGCTGCGTGACTTTTGGGGCGATGTTTCCTCTGTCTGTCTCCCTCTGGCTAGTAGGAATCTTGGCTGTCCCAGTGGCCAACTTTGTCAGATAATTCAGGACTTTCTCCCTTATGCTGTCTCTTCTTAATGGTTTGGCATGACTCAGGGGATTCTGTGCCAACGCTGCCATAACTCTCCTCGGCAACTCACCCGTACAGGAGCTTTTTCCCCAGAATAGGAGTGCGAGAGCCCGTCCAGGTTCCATGTAACACTGCTTCTCTCTCCTGCAGAAGACCAGTGTGCAGACTATATCCGAGAACCATACGCAGTACTAAATAACACAATGCAGCAGACAGCAGTTCCTATAAATTACTGAAAACAGTGCTGAAAAGCCAATGTAGGGTGCATAAATTCAAGTGTTTAGCCAGAAGCCCGTTAACTTAGGGTGGACAAAAAGAAAGGAACAAACGACTTCTCGGTAGGAGTTTGCAATGGATGGGGAAGTAGGAGAGGGTAACAGAAAATAAGCTATACTGGAAAGAAGTCCAGAGAAAAGGAAAAGAAAAAAGGATAGAGATCCTTTTCAAGATGGAGGGAGAGAAAAATCTATGGTCTTGAGTTGTAATCCCCAGGTAGACTGATTACCATTGGAAGATCCACCTTGTTCCCTTGTTGGCACAGCCCTTCCCTATCTCTGCAGTCTAATGGTTTACCCATTTAGTGCCTTATATGCCACTTCCTACCTGAAGCCTTCCCTGATGTTCCAGATGAAAACAACTTTCCCTCTTAGGACATAACTCTGTTTCACTACTTGTCTCTCTCTCAGTGCTGACTTTCTACCTTTTATGGTGGTTATTTGTGTCCATGTTTATATAAGATCTCTGAAGGCAGAGATTATGACTTGGTGATCAACATTTTAGCAACTATTTTACTGAATGCTTATTATGTACCACTCCCAGTGCTAATGGGAGAATACTTACACAAGCAAAATGCAGTCTTAGCACTAAGGCATTTACCTTTAGGAGAATCAAGTATGGTTCTTTGCACAGTGTATGTGCAATCTCTATTGAGTGAATGAGACTCAACCCTCTCTGCCCTGTTTTAAGGATGAGGAAACTGAGGTCCATGACTACTTGACCTTCATAAGATGACATTCCTAGTTTGCATAAAAATGGAAACTCAGGAGACTCTTTTCTTGCTTGATTTTATAGTCTACAAACAGCATCATTCTCTTGGCCAGTCATCTCATAGATGAATAAGTAGGGCTGGGAGAGCCTGGAGGTAGCCCTGGCCTTCCAAAGTTGGGAATACAACTCAGGGTGCACTGAGAGCTAAAGAAAGAACATGCATGAGCTATTCAAAGCAAGGCCAGTGGAATGGTAGGTATGTCTGAAAAAGGCTAAGGAAAGATTTCGTGAACCAAGGAGGAAGCTGGTGGTGGAGTGAGAAGGCTGAGCCTTGGGGCAGGTGGATCCTCTTTAACTGGTCACTCTGCATATGTTTGTAGACTCCTGGAAGCAATATGGACTCAGAGCCCTGCAAACAAACCTATGTCTGTCCAAACGTAGCTTTAATCCGTCCCTTGTCAAACTCCAGCCTTCCCTTTTCCTGGTAGCTATGCAGGTGAGTTGGAACTAGAAGATACCTCAGGAAGCCATCTGATCCAGCCCCTTGCCTTTATGCCAGGAGGATATTGTCTCCATTTAACAGGTGACTTAAAAGAGGCTCAGAGGAGTTTAAGGGTCAAAACCATTCAGGAGAGATCTCCCCCAGTGGTGATCCACGGTATACAGAGTGACCATTTTGTGAACATTCTTTTTGATTAAGGCACCTCATTCAGTTGAAACTCAGGCTCCTCGGGGACTGACTCTAAAGCCACCCCTTTGGCCTTCAACTTGGAGCATGAGAGTGTTGGTGTCTAAGACTTTGAACTCTGGCTGCTGTGCTTGGGTGACACAGCAAGACTTAGAGGGGGTGCCACGCCGCTCGGAGAGGGTCTGGAGCTGGAGCGGCCACAGGCACACAGGCGCCAGAGCATCTCCTGAGTCCCGCTCTTCATTCATAAGCAGATAAGCCCTTCTGTTGATACCTAATGGATCATCTGCAGTTCTCTGAAACTCTGGGAGAACTGAAGATCTTTCCAAATTGGGAGTCTTTTGGTGGCTGTGGTCACAACAGATATTTATATTTTCCACACCTCTTTCCATAACAATGCCAGTAATTAAAATCTTTTGCTGAGACTAGAGTTGTTAGATTTCTGTTTGGGAATCAAATCAGAAAGAAGGTGGGGGGAATAGATGGGAGTCACAAGTGTAGAGAGAAGCCTGGACAAGTGTCTACATTTTCTGCAAAGAGAAGCTCATGTTTTGGGGGTGGTTCTGGTCTGAATTAAAAACTCAGGGACCAAGAAAGGCAGAGTTATCCTAAAACATCATCGACCTATCCTATTCGAGTTACCTGGGCAATAGAGCTTGGTGGGAAAAAGATGGAGAACGTACGATGGGACCTCCAAGCTCATGCTCCTGGGACCGCCTGTTTATCCAGTGTAGCTTGACACTACCTATAGTCTCATCCTCCTGTGGCATGAGGTTGGTTCCTCTTTTTGACTGCATCCCATTCTGTTTTGCTTCACTAGTTAAGCATGTTAATGACTACCTAAGACCATTTGGTCCTTGAAGGCAATGAGTATTTTATTCCCCTTGGATTGCTCATAGCGTTTGTGCTGTTCCTGGCAGAAGAAATGCAGTGGATGTTTAATGCTATGGTCTTTGCAACGTATCCTGCTTTGGAAAGTGAACTTCTAAATATTCTTGGTTTCAAGACGGCTACAGTTCTTCTTCTTCACACTTATTACTTCCTTCCAAAAAAGATTATTCAGAAGCAGCCTTCTTCATGAAACTTTTAATGACTCTGATTTACATGACCCTACCTTCTCTAAACTCCTACATTTCTGTAGGTTGTGCATTATCAGGTTTTTTCAGTTCTTCTACCTTCAGGTAGATTGTGGGCTCCTTGGGTCTTCCACAGTAGCTATGTCCCTACTTTGGGACTGAATGATTTTTGGATTATTGATTTCCCAAGTTTTATCTCTTAATAAGGAGTTTCATTGTATCAGTATCATGTTGGGGCAAATGAGGAGAGGAGCCCTGGAACTTGTGCTGGAATATATTTATATATAAAATGTGTATACATATGTGTATATATGATGTATTTATAAATATGTTTATATAGAAATGCATATGTGTATATATGTAACATGTATATATATAAACATATGTATTATGTAATATATATGTACATCTACTTATATTTTTTCTCATTTTAATCCTCACAACAAACTTGTGATAAACATTGTTATTATCTCCATTTTTGAGGAAAAAGAGATTCCTATCACTTTAGAAGTGAGTTACCTTGAATGTCAGATAACATAACCCCATCTCATATGGGTGAATTTTTTTTTAACCTACAGTGGCTGAATAGGGAGTTGAACTCTATGTACAATAAACACAGACTCTACAATTAAGGTCATTAAAATAATGAGTCTGCACTCTCATTCTTGCCCAAGATCACAGAGCCAGTAATCTGTGAACCTGTTATTCAGTCCCAGGTCTGCCTGACTCAAGTGCTTCTAGCCCTTCCTGATTGAAAGGGAACAGTAATGGAGGGCTGGGTTTAGGAATTTGGATTCTGCACCACAGGTGACCTTTGAATGCTTGATGAGGAGCTAAGTATGAGATCTGACAATATATTTTATTAGGACCTCCTTGTTAGAAGGTTGGGAGATGGGTGGGAGGCTGCGAGAAGGAAGAGGGATCAGTTAAAGTCCATGGTATTACAGTATTCCAGGTAAAAGATGGTAAAAATCTGGACGGAAATTGTGGGAACACAGAGGATGTGATAACAAGTTATCATTGCAAAGGTAGCGTTAGGACTTAGCAATGATTGAATGAGTTTAGGGAAGAATTAGATCAGTAATATGGCTTTTAGGTTCCTGCTGACACCATTAACTCAGACAGGAATACAGACAGGAACAGGGATTTTCTTTAGCAGAGGGGAGGGAAGGAGGACGTGTATCATTTTGACATATTATGATTGAAGTACCAGTAGTTCAAAAGGTTGGAGTTTTCTAGGAGGCAGTTGGATTTACAGGACTGAAGATCAGGAAGGAGTTCCAGATGGGAGAGGGAATTTTTGGATCCATTGGCAGTTAGGTGGTAATGAAGCTGTAAGAATGGACTAAATTTCCCAGGAATAGAATGTGGAGAGAGAGGGAGGGTTGAAGGTGGAACTCTGGCAGTGACCAAAATTTAAGGGGTGGAGTGAGGTAGGTTAGTGATGACAAAGCTGGAGAAGATGCCCACAGAGTGTTAGAAATGCAAGGGCTCGGCCTTTGTCTCGCCTCAGTTTCCAGGCCATAGGAAAGTAATATGCAGCTCCGTCTGAAGACTTCTAAGACCTCCCTATCAGGATCATTCATCCCTGAATTTCTGGAACAGTCACGATTCCAGATACTTTGTTCTGTTGTCAGACTTCATACCCATATTTTTGTCAGATTTTGTGTCCAGGTTTTTGGCTTGGGAAACGTTGCACATGTATTGCTCGTCAGCTCTCTGGAGTGAAGCGTGCGATATTCCCCAGTACGCCGGTTTTCCTCCAAGGGTTCATGGTCGGGACGTTTTCTATCATGAAGCCAAAGTGATAAAGAGCCAAGTGGCTGCTGTAGATGGAAAGATAAATAGTGATAAAGGGAGCTCTGGGGCTCAGAAGAGATGCCTGTGGTATGGGGTGGAGAGTCCTTCAGGAGCCCAGAGGAGAAAAAGCTACAGGAATCCAGGGGAAGTTGACCAAAAGAGCCCCCATCAGAAGGATTTAAACAAAAGTTCAAGGAGGGGTGTCAAGGCAGATTGTCTGTGTGTGTGTGTGTGTGTGTGTGTGTGTGTGTGTGTGTGTAAGAGAGAGACAGAGGAGGCTGTTGGGGGCCGGTCATTGATTATTATCCAGCATAGTTGAAGAGGAAAAGATTTGGAAAGTTACTTCAGCAGACAGTGCATACCTACGTATCTTATTCAGGTTTTGCTGTCAGGACAAGGAGACTGCTGTGGTAATAAGGAGATACAGGAGGGGCCTCGCTGGAGTTGAATTCCCTGGCAAATACACTGTCCTTCTGGATGTCATAGCCCAACACCCACATAAGGCTTAGAGAGGATTAGGAGCCTGCTTTTCTCTACCCTAAGGAAGGCCCTCGATGGACTCAGTGGGGGATATGGAGATGATTACGACACACCACAGTGGGCCTGATGTCTGAGAACAACATTCTCGGGCATATCAGACCTAGTTTGCCCTTTTGTAACAAATATTTTGAAATCCTCACTTTACAGTACTGAAATGAAAATCAGAGAAAATGTAACCTGCCTACAAACACAATTAAAATCAACATAATGCCCTAACTCTAATATAAAGGAGAAATAAATGGAGAGTAATTTATAACAAAGCAGTGTGTATTTCACTGAATGCTAAGGTTTGACTATGCTGGACGGTATAATGAAGTCATCAGATGCTTACTCCTGTACATAGAGTTACCCCGAGTAAGATAGCTACAAAAGCAGACTGACACAGGTGTGTGGTATTGGAAATTCAAACACTGTAAATGGTGTTTCCATTTATTATGTGATATTTTTTTAAAAAATGGTGAATAATTTGGTAAAGTTCTTTATAAAACAAAAGGCAATCTTCCCTCAACCTATATGGTAGCTGTATACATAGAAAATTCAGTCTATTAGTACTGTGCAAAAATATTTTCTGCTTATAGATGAAATGAATTTAGGCTCTCGGCTTGGTTAATGACAAACAGGTTCTTCCCCACAAGAATGTCTGGTGGTGGTTTTTCTACCCAGGGATGTGAGATGATTTTCCATGGTACAACACAGTATGGAATGATTAGCATTCCTGCCTCTGTCCACTAAATCCAGGATTGCCCTGCCCCACCAAATTTTCAAAATGCCCCCTAAGGACCAGTAGCTCTCCTGTTGGAACCACTATTTTAGACTTGGTGGGAGTCAGAAAAGACCAATCCTACTAGGAACTGAGTAACTCCAGTTATCCTGTATTATCAGTTAGGAGCTGTCCGTGGTGCTGCTTAGTCTTTGGTGCAAACGAATTTGATTACTATGGATTTGACTAATTCCAAGTCCTAGCTGCACTGTGACCCCTCTTTGATCATGACTTCCTGATTCAAGACTTTAATTATCAACTTTGGTTTTATCTGTAATGAGAATAATGTGCCCAACAGCCAGGCCAACAGCCAGACCTGGCCCTGCTTTGGACTGGGAACCGTCCTGAGCAGTGGTGTGGTTTTGGCTGAACCTTCTTTGTGGGATCAAAAGGAGGACCAGATCTTCACTTCTAAGATGTTTCACTGAAAAGTCCTTGAAGAGGGATTCCATTAGTTGTCTACCTTTTACCAGGGTGGAACACAGTTGTTTTCTCAGATTTGGATTTAGTAGGGCCTGCGATTTCCATAGTTTGTTGTGTATTTGTGAAAAGTCTGACAGTGCTATACTTTCTGTAGCCAAAGCTCTTAACAGTATTTCCCAAAGTGTGAGACTTGTAAGAGTTCATCTAGTACATAGATGTGGCAGTAAGTAACATTGGTTCATTTGGTGAGATAATTAATCCTTTCTCAGTTTGCTTTTAATCCCTTTAGGATATCAAGAAGAAAATCTTAGTTTGGGGCTAGTGTGTCTTTAACACCTTTCTAACACTTGATAATCTCCTATTTTAACAAAGAAAGGGCAGGCTTCAGGCTCAGAGGCCACAGCAGGGGACGGTATTGACTAGACTTTAATGGCCATGTTTTCTCTGCTTTGTAATTATTTTCATGATTACTCTGCATTTATAGCAGGTGATACTGATTTTCCATTTTGGTAGTAATACCAAGTTTTATTTCAAACTCAATTAGTTTTAGTAAAAAGAAGAGCCAATCTGAAGAAATACATTTAGCACAGGTGTTACACAGATGTCGCTTGCAAAGAAGGTCGTGCCTGTAGAATTGAAGTTTAGGAAATATTGCCATTTTGTATCATTCAAGGGGCAGGTGCCTGGGTGTAAAACAAGTTCAGGGGCAGAGGCAGGCCAGCCTCTCAGGGTATTGGCTGGTTGTCAGTTCATTAAATTATTGGTTTCTTGCGCAAATCCACTCCAGACTATTTACTATTCTTGTTGCCGTCTTTGTCCCTGGATAAGGAAGCAGCATGTTAATGCCTCATATAATCGGTGATGGATGGCCCCAGCCTGTCAGTCTCTGACACCTTGAGTGTTCAGTAATTTCATTATCTGCCCATTTCTCTACTCTTTGCAGCCTGGCACTTACGACAAGGTGGCATCCATCCCTAATGACATGGGATGGGCTGAGATTCCCAAGAATCATTCTGCTTTTAGAAGAGGTAAAATTCCTTGAAAGGAGGCATTTCCCATTTTTTCTCTCCCCAGTCTAGAACGAAGCAAGAAGCTGGGCCAAGAATATTTGCTGCTGCAAAAAATAGAAAGAGAAGAATAAATAGCCTAGGTAAGAGGTCTATAAAATGAAACCTTTAGTGACTAATGACAATGATTGAGGTAAATGTTTTCTAACTCAAAATGGAGTTAAAAGTGTTTTTTCCCCCAATTTTTTTTTTAAACAACAAATATTGGTGTAGATTGGATGCCCACCAAATAAGTAAGATCAAAGGATCCACATTTGCCATTGGTTTGATGGAAACGAGTGGTTTGCTAAGCCAACCTTGGCCAATTTTGCTGCTCTGAAAAAGTTGTGAATCAAGCCTTATTTTTTGAAAAAATAGTCTGTAAATGTGTTGCATATCTACATTATTGGCTGTAATCATTTGACTAATTCCTGTGTGCCACATGCATTTATTTCACCTAGTCTTTATATCAAACTGTAGCTTCAGAGAGGTTAAAGTTAATTGCCCAAAGTCACACAGAAAGCAAGGTGGGACAAGGATTTGAATTTCATATCTCCAGCTAATGTCTCTACATCCAGGGACCGTGCATTTTGGACTTAGTTGCCTTTTTCTAGCCTGGGTGGAACTATGCCCCTCCCCACTTTTAATTGTAAAACTCTCCCAAAAGATAAGAATCACCTTGGGAGATTGCAAAAAACAAATCATCTTGGGTGTTTTTAAGAAAGAAAAACAAAAAACCCACATACACAGGTAGGTTCCTGGGCCTCAACTCAGATCTATTGAATCAGCATTTCTGAGGGCCAGGACTTACCATCTCTCTGACAAGCTCAGCTGGTGCTTACAGTCATCAGGAAAGTTTGGGAAACAGTACGTAATCTCATGGGGCAATGCCATGGTTGATATTCAAAATATTTAATAACCAGGGAAGGACTGGACTCTGCCCAATCAGAAAGGACCCTCGCTGTAGCTGAAGTGGGATCTTAGAGGTCCTCTCATGCCAAACCTTAGTTACTTAGGTATAGGATGTGAGAAAAGCTGGCCGGTCTAAGCAGCATGTCTGGATGGTGGGACAAATGGGGAGCTTGGAGCAATAGCTTTTTAACTAAGGGGCCTGAAAATATGTTAGTATTTTAACTGGTGTGACTGTACCAGTGAGTACCAGTTGAGTATCAGCCCTGGTAACCTTCATATAAGAAACTGCAAGCAGATGGTAAGGGTTTCTTTTTCTATAAATTCCATATTTCTCAAAACCTTGAGCCATCTGCATGTGAATCACAGGGAAGCTCTTTTTAAAAATGCAACTTTGATACCACAACACACCTATGAGAATGGCGGAAATCCAAAACACTGACAAGACCGAATGCTGGCGAGGATGTGGAGCAACTGGAACTCTCATTCATGGCTGGTGGGGGCGCAAAGTGGTACAGCCACTTTGGATAACAGTTTGGCAGCTTCTTACAAAACTAAACCTACTCTCACCATACGATCCAGCAATCATGCTTCTTGGTATTTAACCAAATGAGTTCAAAACATATGTCCACACAAAACCCTGCATATGGATGTTTGTAGCAGCTTTGTTCGTAATTGCCAAAACTTGGAAGCAACCAAGATGTCCTTTAGGAGGTAAATGGAGAAACAAACTGTGGTACATCCATACAATGGAATATTATTTGGCATTAAGAGGAAATGAACTACCAAGCTATGAAAAGACATAGAGGAAACTAAAATGCATATTACTAAGTGAAAAACGCCAGTCTGAAAAGACTACATACTGTATGATTCCAACTATATGGCGGTTTGGAAAAGGCAAAACTAGAGACAATAAAAAGATCAGTAGTTGCCCGGAGTTAAAGAGGAGGGAAGAACAAAAGATTTTTAGGGCAGTGAAAGAATTCTGTATGACACTACAATGGCGGATGCAGGTCATTACACATTTGTCTAAACCCAATGAATGTACAAAACCAAGAGGGACTGTAAACTATGGTCTTTGGGGTTAGACCGAGTTACTCATTGAAAGAACTGGAGCATATAAATTTCCTTTCTCAGTCCTGGTTCCCCTCATGGCTAAGCTAATGATCCCCTTATGCCTCTAGTTTCAAAAAGCACCTTTTCTGTGAAGCATTCCCTGATTCAGCTAGCCAGGACTGATTTCTCCTTCCCCTAATTTTAGAACTTAGTGACTGTTTTATTGCCTCTTCCCCCCCACCCCCGTTCGTGTCTTTTCACTTCCTTTAGCATATCAGGGCAGCTTTAATGTAGTGGTGAGGGGCACAGCCAGATGGCCTGGGTTCAAATTCCATTTTGGCCACTTGTTGGTGTCACCTTGGGAAGTCACTTAACCTGTCTTCCCAGACTTCCTCATCTGTAACCATGGGGGAATTAAGAGGGCCTGTCTCATATGAAGCTTCAGTTAGGGCACAGCAACTTGTGTTATTCTTTCTCCACTTTCCCTACTCCCGTGGAGGGAGACAGTGTAGGGCAGTGGACAAGCTCTGCAACCTGACAGATCTTTGATTTTGACCTTGGAAAAATTAACCTTTTCAAACCATAATTTCCTCATTTGTAAAATGAAAGTAAAAATGCCTACCTTTTAATGTAATTCTGACGGTGAAAAATATCACCCCTGACTCTGTCGGCATGAATATCCCTTTTATGCTGTCACTCACGCTGCCGTAAACACGAGTGTGTGAATGAATGAATTATGTATTGTCTTGCAGCACAGAGGGAATCTTTGAGGGTAAGATACAAATCTGTTGTGAACCTAATTTTTACATCTTAGAACTTCCATCTGGTCATGTCTATTTTGAAGCAGAGCCTGAAAGGAGGAACTAAAGCATTGAGGGATTCAGTTAGTTCTAATCCCAAAATTGTACATGAATTTACAGATATGTAGAAGCTTACAGAGTCATTGTGGTACATGGCAAGGGTGAGCTTCAGATCCCCTTAAAAAATTCAAAAGTTTTACCACTTCTGACGGTCTTAAGTTTAAACACTGTTAAGAATAGAACTTACAATGATTTTCAAAGATCCTGGCTTCTTTGATGCTAAAATGGGAATTGTATTCTCTGAGATCTACTTACCATTGCCAGCTCACTAAGCAATTGCTCACATTCTCTCTTTTCACTTTATTATATTTAAAGACATTTAAAATATTTGGGTGAATCATTCTTCTTGGTAATTAGATGTAGTGATTACTCTTATATTCCAAGGTATTACATTTCTTTTATACACCTCAACATCATCATTTTCAGTAATGACCTAGTATTTAACAATGGTTTCACAAAGATTCTGGATCCCTGAAGCCAAGAGATGGTGAGCCTGTCAGGTGATGGGGATGGAGGACCTAAAATCTCCTTATTCTGCCTCTATTTTAAAATTGAATCATCCAAGATGAGAAAATAGAAAAGAAGAAAAAGTGAAAAACAGCCTCAACAGAGATAAAACTTTATAGGGTTTCTCAACATCTTGTAATAGTTCTTTGAATTGAGATAGCAGTTTTCAGTCTGAGCTGATAGATCTCTTTGGGATTTAAAGAACTAGATACTAGGCTGTGGTTTCCCCCAGGAAGCAATGGCTCATCCTGGGAATAGCCCGGAAGAAGCAGTGTTAGGAAGTGCAGAGTGAGCAGGACTGTGAAATCCTAGTTCCAGCTCTGAGGCCCTGAGCAAAAGCAAAGGGAGGAAAGCAACTCTGTGCTGTCATAGTCTGGTCTAAGGATCCTGTCGGGATCTATTGAGCATCTACAGAATCCTTTTCCCTGAAAAATGGAGCATAAACAGAATCTGCTACCATTCAAAGCTGCTGACAACTTCTGACGGTCAAAGAGGTCACCATTCTGGTGTTAGGGCCGGGAGTCATGTGCTCAGAGGAGATCTTGGAGGGGCTTAGGAGGCACCAAGCTGAATTTTTCCCACTCTTTCTCTTTCCCTCCTGCAGACCTGGTTAGTTAGGTTGTAGGCATCTGTTACCATGATATCCAGAGTGCTGAGGCTCAAACAAGAGATTTCTCTCTCCCACGTCCAGGTGTTGGTTGTTGGTCCACGGAGGGGAGGTGACTCTGCTCCACAAGATCATCTAGGGACCCAGGCTCCTTCCATCTTGTTGCTCTACTGGCCTCTCAGTTTGTCTTTTCCACGTGGTTGAAGCTAGTTACTGTCATGTCCATGTGGTGGTGAGGAAGAGAACAGTCCATTTCTTTTTAAGGAAGTGACTCAGAAATTGCACACATCACTTCTGCTCTCGTTCCCTTGGCAGAAAAAAAAAAAAAATCTTAGTCTCATGATCACCTCTAGCTGCAAGGCAAGCAGGGAAATGAAGTTTCTAGCAGGATAAAGGCTAAAATGTGGCAGGAGGGGTTCCAGTTCTAAAAGGAAGAAAGGGGAACGTGTTGGCAGTCTTAGTTACAGATCTCGTTCCTTATTCAGGCAATGGCCTTCTAATTCTGCTGTCACATCCCTTAGGGGGTCTCAGATTCCTCTCAGAAGCTACCTAAAGGGGAACAGAGAAGCTGTGGGGTTGAACATTCAGGCTCCAAACTTCTCCTCAACTACTTCACCTTGATTTTACTTGTTTTATGCAAGTAAAATGCATGTGGATTTTCACATCAATTTCTTTTAAAGAAAGATTTCCTGGGCTAAATTATCTTTGAAAGCCTCTGCAGTAAGCACTTTTTATAATCCTCTGCATTACCCATTACTGGCACTGTTCTCCCTCTATCTTATCACCTCTCTCCCTTCCTGGGTGTCTCTGGGTCGCTGTTTATAAGGAATGCATTTATGTGCCTGTGTGAGTCTCCAGGCTCATTTACTCACTCAAGCTCTTACTGCAGGTGAGCGACCTCATTTTTGCTTCTGGATTCCTTGAAAGGCAGTATTTTTTTCCTGATCCTCTTCTCCTCCAGCTCTACTTTGGAGGGTCCTCTGCCTCCTCCAGGGCTCAAGGTCTCCCTCCTTGACTAAATTTACTGCTGTCACAGAGATCTTCTCTAACTCCCAGCTAAAACCTGTTTTAAACTCTACAGAAAGAACCACTATGTCATTGTTTACCACCCAACGCTAGGACCCAGATCAATGCCAAGCAATTGCTTTGGGATGTCAGTTCCCAAGTTGGTGGGTATACATCACCCATTTACCTCCAGTTATCTGGTTACCTTGTTAGGGTAAAGGGTTCTGCTATTTTAGTAATGATACCTTGAAATTGCTTAGTGCTTTACAGTTTCCACGGCTTCCCTCCTGCCCCCACATGGAGCATCTCATTTGATTCTAACAAGCACCTGGAAGGTAGGAATTTTCATCATTCTCAGTTTAAAGATGAGGATACAGGTGATAAAAGGTCAAGGGACCTAGCCCAAGACCACACAACTGCTAAGTGGCAGAATCAGGATTTGAACTCAGTTCTTTCAGAATCGCCCTTCATGTACATAAACTCTTGGTAATATGGACTGTAGAGAGGATGAAACATGCTGTTGAAAGTTTCTTTCATGGTCCTTGCTTCATAGGAAGGGCTCAAAGTACATGCTAGTTTTCCTTCCTCCAGTTTCATACCTGATACTTTTGTAAGGTGGCCTCACTTACATCATTTTGTACACTCTTATAGCTCTGGAAGTGGGCAGGGTGGGCACGCTTATGTGCATTATACAGATGTCGACACAGAGGTTAAAACAGAGGAAGTGACTCTACCGTTGTCACATAATTAACAACATAGTCTACAGCTTAGTGTACTCCCTTTCCATGAGCTGCATCACGGAAAGTGGGATAGTAATGCATTTATTTTAAAAGTTGATATTCAATCTTCAGATATTAACAAAGTCCTGGTAGAGATAGGGTAAGATTTGAACAACTGATATCATTTCCTGAAACCAGAATAGAGGCCAAATCATATGAACTGGGCAAACTTACTTGATTTCTACCAGAAATGGACTGACTGGTAGGTGAGAGCTTCTCGTGTCCCTTAGGAAAGGCCTGACTCTAGACACTCTGAAGTTTCATTCATTCATTTGTGCACTGATTTATTCATACATTCAGATAAGCAGTGTTTAGATAAGTAGACAAAGAGGGGGAGACAAATGCTGAGTGTCACCCTTAGCTGGTTCTCAGGTGCTGCGTGGAACTAATTCAGTTTTCCGATAAGCCCACCCAATGAGTACCTCCTCTATGTGAGTCACCAGGGGGCTACACAGCTCGGTCCCTGCACTTCAGTTTCTTACCCTTGATTACAAGGAAAAAGGCTTGTACACACAGACCTAATACAACCAGAATGTGACTTGATCATAGAAGAGGTAGAAATAAAATTGTCCTGAGAGCACAGAGGACGATGAGAGTAATTCCAATGAGAAAATCTGGGGAAAGCTTCATGGAAGAGGAGCCATATCAAGAAGGAACATGAGGGACTCCCCTGGTGGTGCAGTGGTTAAGAATCCGCCTGCCAATGCGGAAGACACGGGTTCAAGCCCTGGTCCGGGAAGATCCCACATGCCGCGGAGCAACTAAGCCCATGCACCACAGCTACTAAGCCTGCGCTCTAGAGCCTGCGAGCCACAACTACTGAGCCCACGTGCCGCAACTGAAGCCCGCGCACCTGGAGCCCATGCTCTGCAACAAGAGAAGCCACCGCAATGAGAAGCCCGCACACTGCAGCGAAGCTCCTGCTCGCCGCAACTAGAGAAAGCCCGCGTGCAGCAACGAAGGCCCAAAGCAGCCATAAAAAAAAAAAAAAAAAAAAAGGAACATGAGCAAACGCTCAGAAGGGGAAAATGCAAGGGATAGTCAGAAAATCCCAATGTTCCACGTTGTTTCAAAGTATTGGGTTGGCCAAAAAGTTCGTTCGGGTTTTTCCGCAAGGTCTTACGAGAGAGAACCCGAACGAACTTTTTGACCAACCCAATAGTTTTGGCTAGAAGACATTAATACAGAAGGTGAGTTGTGGTCCATTTCAGGAATTTTGAAGTGGGGCTAACGAGTCACCCTAGGGGGGTAGGACTTCTCTTGGAGGCAGCAGGGAGCAGGGGGTGATGGGAGCTGGGAAGGCTCTAAGACAGAGACCAATCACAGTCACTTCCTTCCGTAGGGTGCAATTGTGGGCAGGGAGCGCCGAGGAGGGACCTGATACAATGAGTGAGCACAGCGCCCCTTCTTCCTTCCCCTTCCCTGTTTGCTGGTGCTCCATTCCCATCGCTCTCCAACCTTCTCATGGCCTTCATTCTTCGCTCTGCAGCCCAGGGTCCCCCTCTTCACATCCTCTGCAGCCTGGCACAGACTTCTTTCTCTTCCTCCTGGTCCTTCTTCTCTCTCACCATTTATTCTTTTCTTCCATTTTTCCCCTCTCTCTTTTTCATGAGTAAATTTCAGACCTTTTTAAAAAAACCTCTATCTCAGATACCCTGCTTGTCTTGCTACAGATGACCTCAGCCTGTATTAGAAAGGGCATGGAATGGGAGTGGCGGTTGGGAAAGATGTTGTGAACATTTTTGCCACGTTTAAACTTCCTGTAAAGTAGGTCGAGTTATCCTTAGCCTCCGGATGAGGGAACTGAGGCACAGAGAGGCCAAGTATCCTTCCTAAGCTAGTCATTAGCAGCGTCAGGAATCTAAACACCGTATTTATGACTTAGTCTCATACTAGGTCTTTCTACCATTTTAGACTGTTTCCTCTGAGTTAATTTTCTACGTGCCCGGAGGGGAAGTCTAGGCATAGAGGGCTGGGAATCTTAGTTACAAGCAAAATAGGATTATGAATAGTAGCCTCAAGTAATAGCTGCATGATGCCTCTAAATGTGGTTAATGGTGCTGCAAGCTCTAGAACCCTCTTCAGTGGCAGTGAAACTGGAGGAATCTTGCTGGTGGCACTGTAAATCAGAGCAACTATTTTGGAAAGCAGTATGGTAAGACGTACCCAAAGCTACAACATTGATCATGGCTTTTGACTAAGTAATACCACACCTTGGAATTTATCCTAAGGACTTGTTTGAAAATGAAAAGATGCTAAATGCATAAAAAATCATATTTAAAAAAATGGAAACATAATAAGGTATGTTCCCTGATAACAACAATGATCATTATGAAGATTTTAGGGCAAAGTGGGAATAGATTTATGATAGGTTAGGCGTAAATGAAAAAGTATCTCACATGTTATATGTACTTGATCACAAGTCTCTACAAAGGTGTACATTTCATCCAATCAGAAAAGAACATAAGGATAGAAATAGTAAGAGGCTAGTGTGCTTATGGATGACTTTTTTTCTTCCCCAAATTGTCTTTGGTGTGCTGTGATTTTCATAATGAAAGCATATGGAAGAGAACTAAGGGGTTAAGGTTTGCTTGGAGCTGTTGAGACCAGCTTAGGTTTCCCTTTCCACGTTGGATGTTGACAAACTCTAGAAAACGCCCTAGACCTTGGGAGCTTTTAGGGCAGAGCCAGGTTCCACAGAGCCTATATCCCACACCTTTTATTCTTCTTGTATTCTGAACGCCTCTGGGAAAACCTCCTATGATGTGCATTCGCAGGCAGCATTTTCAGACACTCTGGACTGTTGCTCTTAAGAAACTACCTCCCGCTAATAATCTTTTCACTAAGTTTCCTGCACAAAGTGTATGTGTGTGTGGGAGAGATGTGTGTGTGTATGTGTGTTGTGTGTCGCTCTGTTTTGTGTTTGGAGACTTCAACCTACCACTGTTTATTCTTTCAGTCTCAGCTGAGGGATAATGTAGAACAAATTATTTTTTGGGGTTTCTTGGTCCATGGAGAGGCTTTAGGGAATCCATGAATGCCTTACTACTGAGGAGAAAATTTTATGTGAAATATATGTTTCTGTGAAGAAAGTATCTGTCATTTAATAGTTTTCTCTAAGAGCTCTTTGAGGCTTTAAATTTAAGAGAACGGAACTGGAGTCATCATGGCAAGGACAAAAAAGAGCTGCCTAGTCTGGAAGAGGAAGGAGATGAAAGTTTAAGAATCACATATCTGGAGCATCTCCGGTTGTTGGTGGTGGGGAAGCAGCATCTGTCCTTCATGTGCTTTCTCCAACTCTTCTCTCCTTATTTTCTTCTTAAACTTGAGGTTGATTTTTATAGCTGAACTTTCTGAATATGAGGGTGACAGCCCAGAAGTTAAAATCATTCTGTGGTTCCCAACACTTGCTGTTCTCTCAGCTTGTAACAGAATGTAACAGAAGGATTTATAGCTATTACTCCACAGAATATGGTGCATGATGAGGTCATCCTCACATGAGAAAAAAAAGCCTTCATAATTTACCTTCAAATCTGGGTTTGAGTGAGTGCTGGGAGGCCTGACTCTGCCATGGTGTGAAATGGATTCCCAGGATGGGGTCTGGCTCAGTCGTCTGACCTTTATGGCATATTTAAATACATATTACGGTGTTCATGGTAGTAAATAATATAGCTAAGGTTATGCGCAGAGGAGAGCTGAGGGAAACATTCTCAGCAAAGCTGTGGGCTGCCCTGGCAGGGAGACAGGCACTTGGCTTTGAACTGGAATTTGGAATCTGGGTAGGAGAGTGACAGCAAATATTTTCCACATGGGTGCCAGTTACTTTGGCACTGAAAAAACTAAGACACCCAAGGCAGAAGAAGTTGGTTCTATTGATTCAGGGTATGTTCTGCTTTTGTGAGGTGGTGGAGGGTGTGAGAGTGGATGTTCATTTATTTATTTATCCATTCATCAAGCATTTACTTAGCACATACTGTGTGCTGGGCACTATTTTAGGTGATGAGGATGTAAAGATATGGCCTCTGCCTTCAACTAGCTAACAGTAAAGTAAAGATGGGTGTAAATGAATAAGTTATGATAATGTGCAGTTCAGTGGGAGCATGTATCGAATATAGAGATAGCATATAAGAGGGACTGATTGGAGGGAGTGACTAACTCTGTACAGGGGGCTCAGGGAGAGCTGGAAGGTATGGAGGTAAAATATGACTTGGGTTTTTTTTTCATTTCGGAAGAATTTATTCTTAAGAAATGTGTGGAATCTCATGAGATAAATGGGAATTTTTACATATATTTCACATAAGGTTTTCTTTTTTTATTGGGGTAGAGTTGTTTTACAGTGTTGCATCAGTTTCTACTGTACAGCGAAGTGGAGTTCCCTGTGCTATACAGCAGGTTCTCATTAGTTACCTATTTTATACACAGTAGCGTATATGTGTCAATCCCTATCTCCCAACTCATCCCACCTCTCCTTCCCCCCCTTGGTGTCCATACATTTGTTCTCTACATCTGTGTCTCTATTTCTGCCTTGCAAACAGGTTCATCTGTACCATTTTTCTAGATTCCACATATATGTGGTAATATATGATATTTGTTTTTCTCTTTCTGACTTACTTCACTCTGTATGACAGTCTCTAGGTCCATCCATGTCTCTACAAATAACCCCATTTCGTACCTTTTTATGGCTAATATTCCATTGTATATATGTACCACATCTTCTTTATCCATTCATCTGTCCATGGGCATTTAGGTTGCTTCCATGACCTGGCTATTGTAAATAGTGCCACAGTGAACATTGGGGTGCATGTGTCTTTTTGAGTTATGGTTTTCTCTGGGTATATGTCCAGTAGTGGGATTGCTGGGTCACATGGTAATTCTTTTCAGTTTTTTAAGGAACCTCCATACTGTTCTCCATAGTGGCTGTATCAATTTACATTCCCACCAACAGTGCAAGAGGGTTCCCTTTTTTCCACACCCTTTCCAGCATTTATTGTCTGTAGATTTTTTGATGATGGACATTCTGACCAGTGTGATGTGATACCTCACTGTAGTTTTGATTTGCATTTCTCTAATAATTAGTGATGTTGAGCATCTTTTCATTGTGCTTCTTGGCCATCTGTATGTCTTCTTCAGAGAAATGTCTATTTAGGTCTTCTGCCCATTTTTTGATTGGGTTGTTTTTTTTTTTTGATATTGAGCTGCATGAGCTGTTTGTATATTTTGGAGATTAATCCTTTGTCCATTGATTCATTTGCAAATATTTTCTCCCATTCCGAGGGTTGTCTTTTCATCTTGTTTATGGTTTCCTTTGCTGTGCAAAAACTTTTAAGTTTCATTAGGTCCCATTTGTTTAGTTTTGTTTTTCTTTCTATTACTGTAGAAGGTGGGTCAAAAAAGATCTTGCTGTGATCTATGTATGACTTGGGTTTTGAAGGATAAATAGGAGTTCACCTGGAACAGATGGTGGGATAGGACATTCCAGTGGGAGGAAAAAGCATTTGTAAAGGCCTGGAAGCAAGAGAGAGAATTAGGCATGGGTGAAGATGGTTTGCTGTTGCCTTCACATAAGCAAAATGGTGGGAACACTCAGTAGATGAAAAGACTGAGGCCCAGCTTAAATGGGCACCACGTGGTGTATTATTAAAGAAAATAAACATTTACTGAACACTTACTTTATACCAGATCTTCTATTAAGCACCTAGATACATTATCTCATTTAATCTACACAGTAACTCTCTGAAGCAGGTACTAGCATTATCTTCATTTTACAGTCAAGGCAATAGAGGCTCAGAGAAGTAAAGTGACTTGTCAAAGGTCATAGAGCAGAAATGGATTGATGGTAACTTGGAAAAGTGTTGGTGATAAAGACTGAGAGAAATAAATGGATTTGAGAAGTATTTAGGTGGCAAAATCAACAGAACTTAATGGTGCATTGGATATAGAAGAATGTGGGGAGGGCAAGGAAGGATTTGAGGATGACTTCTAGATTTTTGTCACATGTAATGGGAAGGATAGTCATGACAATCACAGACTCCTAGAGGTTCTGGGAGAGAGAGTGTGAGTTGAGTTTTAAGTGTGCTGAGTTTTCAATATCTTTAAGATATACAAATAGAGATTTAAAATCTGAAATGAAAGTCCATTTGTCATTCATCTCCCAACACTTAGTGGCTTAAGAGAACATTTAATTGGTTTAGGATTCTGTGAGTTGGCAGGTTGGGCTGGTCAGCTGTTCTGGTCTTGGCCGGGCTTCCTCATGCATCTGCTGTCATGCCTGTGTCAGCTGGGTGGCTCTGCTCCTGGGCAGGTGGCTGGTCATGAGTCTCATGCTGCGACAGGTAACCCAGGGTGTTCTCATGGGGGTTAGCCAACGTTCTAGAGGAGCAGGTAGAAACATGCGATGCCTCTGGAGGCCTGGGCCCAGGACTGGAATGCCTTTCTTCTGCCATGTTCTTGTTGGGCAAGACAAGTCACAAGCCACCCCAGAGGCAGAGGCTGGAGCAGCAGACCCTGACTCTTGATGGGAGAAGCTGCAAGTTACAACTGGAAATGAACCTGGGTACAGGGAGGTGTGACAGTTGGGGCCATTGCTGCAGGCAGTTGGCCACACCTGTGTTCTCCAAGAAAGCAGGGCTCCTTTATAGGTTCAGAGCACATCCTCACTTCTCCACCTTCCAGCTCTCACTCATGTCTTGCCCATCCTGGTGTAATAAGGGTTATCCGGTTATCTCTTGCGGGGCTGCTTGTCTGCTGGCTGCTGGGATACACAAGTGAATAAAGCACAGTCCCAGCACTTGAGGTTGAGGAAAGTGGTGGTCCTGTTAGTGGTGAAGGTGAAGTTACTCTGTGCGTCCCAGAGTCTCCCCGGTGTCCTTTATCTGACGTCCTCCTGATGTAACCACTGTTGAAGCCTCAGCCTTCTGGGACAGGGGCTGCTTCCCGTAGGTGTGCAGGAAATGTGTCACCCACCAGTGGGATGGGCTATTTCTGAACACGCTTCAGACAGAAAACACGTTCTCCTATAAGCAGAGCCATATGCTACATCTTGAATGTTAAAATTTAGCCACCACTGAATCATCTAGAGATGAAATAAAGGTTATGAGTTTTTTAAAGCAGAAATAAAAGACTTTCATCTCTATTTTTATAACTGTCTTCTGATTACAAAAGAAATAGGAGTATCTATCGTAAGAAATTTGAAAGTCTGAAAACATATGAAGGAAATAAAAATCACGTATTGCACACGGATGATTATATCAACATACATGTACATTAATTTTGTAAAATTAGGTTAATACTTTGTATAAAAATTTTAATTTAACATTGTCATTATGCAGAATATACATATATACATATATATTTTAAAAACATTTGTTAGTATTATGTATACTGTTTTATAGATTGTATTTTACACTTGACACTACACAATGACGCATTGTATTCACTATTATAAAATAAGGATGTGGAGATATGATTTTATCTTATCATATGGAAGTATCACCGTTTAATTAACCATTTCTCTATTGTGGGGTATATATGTTGTTTCGGAGGGTTTGCTACTATAAATAATGCTGTTCTGTCCTTCCTGGTGCCCAAATCACTGTGGGCCTATGATTATTTACTCTGGATATAGTCTTAGAAGTGGAAGTACTGGGCTGGAGGGTATAAGCATTTTTTTAAAGGTTTCCAGTAGATACTGAGAAATTGCTTTGCAGAAAAATGCTATAGCAGTTATAATCTCATTCTTTGAATTTTCTTTGACTCAAAGCCTATCTGGGTGGCTATTGTGGAAACTTTCCCAGCAAGCATTTGTTCGTTGTTTCCATCATTCAGTGATTCATTCATTTATTCAGTAAACATTTATAGAGAGATAAAGCACCCAGGGAGAATAAAAATGTCTAAGGTACTTACACAACTTTATGCATTTGTCAAAACTCATAGAACTGTATACCAAAATAAGTTAATTGTCCTGTATGTAAGTTTAAAAAGTAAATTTATTTATTTATTTTATTTTTTTTGTTTTTTGTTTTTTTTAACATCTTTATTGGAGTATAATTGCTTTACAATGGTGTGTTAGTTTCTGCTTTATAACAAAGTAAATCAGCTATACATATACATATATCCCCATATCTCTTCCCTCTTGCGTCTCCCTCCCTCTCACCCTCCCTATCCCACCCCTCTAGGTGGTCACAAAGCACCGAGCTGATCTCCCTGTGTTATGCAGCTGCTTCCCACTAGCTATCGGTTTTACATTTGGTAGCGTATATATGTCCATGCCACTCTCTCACTTTGTCCCAGCTTACCCTTCCCCCTCCCCGTGTCCTCAAGTCCATTCTCTAGTAGGTCTGCGTCTTAAAAAGTAAATTTAAAAGTGACTAAGGCGGGGCTTCCCTGGTGGCGCAGTGGTTGAGAGTCTGCCTGCTAATGCAGGGGACACGGGTTCGAGCCCTGGTCTGGGAAGATCCCACATGCCGCGGAGCAACTAGGCCCGTGAGCCACAACTACTGAGCCTGCGCGTCTGGAGCCTGTGCTCCGCAACAAGAGAGGCCGCGATAGTGAGAGGCCCGCGCACCACGATGAAGAGTGGCCCCCGCTTGCCGCTACTAAAGAAAGCCCTCGCGCAGAAACGAAGACCTAACACAGCCAAAAATAAATAAATAAATAAGTAAATTAAAAAAAAAAAAAAAGAATTAAAAAAGGTGTGTGACAAGCTCAGAAGTTTAAAAAAAAAAAAGTGACTAAGGCATGCCCGTAGCTCCAAGGAACTTAAAATCCAGTGAAAAAGATAAGACGTGCGCACAATAATTACAACACAAGACAACATATTAAGATACCATATAGGAGGGGAAAATATGCATTGGTATATTTTGTGCCCTAGGAACTGGGCCAGGTGTTTTACACATTCATTCATTTGTTCATTTCCTGGGAATACAAAGATGAAGAGCCAGAATGCCTGTTGTCAAAGAGACCCCAGCAGCACAGGGGTCAGACATGCAGTTACTACCAACATGATGATTGTAGTAACAGATGCGTATGTAAGAGGAAAGAGTCTGCCTGGGGGAGTTGAGGTTGGTTTCTGAGAAGAGAGAGATTTTGATATAAGGCATGAAGGAAAGATAGTGCTTTGCCTCATTTACTCCTCACAAGTGCCTGGAAAGGCGGGGGCCTCGTGCTTGGTCTGCAGAGGAAGAAACTGAGGCTTACGGGGGTTCAGTAACTGGCCCGAGGTCACCCAGCTCAAAAGCGGAGTCACAGCATCCACCTAGATCTGTGCTTGCTCTCCTAGTCACTGGAGCCCTGGAGAGGGACTGCGAGTTAGGCTGAGCCTTATGGGATGGGGAGGAGGGAGACCTGGCATGACCGACGCGTAGCATCTCCTGGGAAGAGCCTTGGAAGTAGGGAGTCAGGTGGGAGACCAGAGGTTCATTTGGGGAGCGGTGCAGGGAGGCGATGGGGAGCCGGATATCAGAGGGCCTTGCGTTCTAAACTAAGGGCTCTGGACCTTAGTTGGGTGGTAGAGAAGCCATTGATATCTTGAGAACGAGGGAGTTGCGTGCCGAGAGGTGTGCATCAGAGAGGATTCATCTGGCAGTGACGCCTTCAAGGATTCGGTGAGGGGTAGATGGAGACTCCCAGTTTCCCTTGGAGAGCTGTCCTGCTTCCAAAGATAGCATTTGCCTGTTAAAGAAAGGAAACCGGTGCAGATAGCCCGGTGCTCAGTTCCTGACTAGTTAGGCCCATCCAGAGTTTTTCCAGGATTTTATTTGCTCTAGCAGTTCTTTTACTGATTCAGTCAAAATAGTAGAAAAAGCTCTGACCTAGATTTTGTTATATTATTTCAGTTAAAATAGCAAACAAACAAAACGTCCCTGACTCAAAATATTATTTCCTTTCTACTTTCTGTCTCCACTCCCAGCTTGCAATTCCAAAAATAAAAGCTTTGTTTTCTTAAATAATAACAACATCCAATGTTGAAATACTCCAGTGAGTGATGAGGTGGTACTAGTACAGTGGGATGGGAAACATAGGGACCTGAGAGACCCAGCCCCCAGCAAAGTCTGTTCTGGTTGGAACCAGACATCTCTTTGATGGTCCAGCTGAAGCTCAGGCCAGTGGGTGGTCTGTGGCAGGGGCTGGGTGAGTGGGTAACAGGGCAATGCTGCAATGCTCCCCGGGAATCAGCTGGAAAAGGGGAGCAGGCAGAGCCTCCGCGGGGATAAGCAGAGTAGTGTTTGGAGGAAGTGTGGGCCAGTTCCATGTCCATTTCCTTGTTGATGAGGGTGTAATAGGTGGGTGGTGGGTATCTGAATTGTATGTATGTATGTATGTATCTACAGAAAGAAGAGCCCGTCTCTTTCTTTTCTATAGAAACATGGTTTCCTCTACCTCTAACTCCAAGACACCAATCCTTGGTCTTTAGCTCCAAAATCATCCTTAGGATAGTTTTCTTTTTCTGGGTCCTACAAGGCCCCTGCCTGCTTCACCACCTTCCCAGCTCCATCTCACATTTATCTGCCACCCTCCAGCCTCACTGACTTTCTTTTGGGTTCCTATTCCAAGGTATTTTCAGCCTCAGGGTCTTCACCACTGTTCCCTGTGAGTGCAGTGATTTTCCTTCTTTTCTTCTTCAGATGGCCAGCTGCTTCTCATGATTCATTCACCATTTAGAAAGAATATTTCTGACCCCCCAGTGTGAAAGATATCTTCTTTACTATTCTCTGATTCAGAGAACATCTTTACAATTTGTAGTTACATATTCATTTCTTTGACAGGGACAGCGTATTTTATGTACTAATATATATATATAGTATATACATGTGCTATATATTATATGTGTATATATTGTATGTATAATATATATGTACATATACTTATTGTACACACCTGGCTCAGTGGCTGGAACATAGAAGAGGCTTCGTTAATATTTATCAAATGATTGAACCTGAGGCATCCCATTTCTGTGGCCTTATCAGCTCATTTCCAGGGTAAATTGGGTGTGAGCACATCACACATCCCAGGAGTAGGGAGGCTTTCCTCTCTTCGGGGTTGGGTACACTGGTCCTTTCTATACCCCTTGGTCTCTCTCCGTGGGTGGAGCTGATGGCCGTAAATGAGAATATTCCTCTGAAGATGCTCTGAGTTGGGAGAAATTTCATTAAAGATGAATAATTCATTTCTGAAGCAAAATTAGTAACCAGGACAACAGCATTTTGATGGGTTTGTTGAGAAGATATTTTTCTTCTATCATTGTCATGAACATTTTGGAAATTCTAAAAGCTGTTTCTTCCGGCAGGAAAACAGTTGTCTCACTGATAAGGTATATTTGTGGGAGTCAGTTTTTTTCCTTTCTTGGTTTCTATAAGTAGTTTAGGAAAACTCAAGATGTTTTTTTTCACTCTATTCCAGAGTAACTTTGCAGCTTTACCAGGTAGAAATTAGTATGTGTTCTCTGCCATCTTAATCATGTAACACTCCACTAGAATCTCTCTTGTCTGAATAGCTTCCAAGTTGCTGGTTCCTCACTGCAGTGGGAGTGGTGGTGTTTTGAGTTTTGTGGTGTCTTGGGGAAGTGGATTCTGCTTTCCTTTTATGTTGGAAATGGTATTCGGAAAGTTACCTCTCTCCCTAGCTGCAGTGAGATGGGTCACTTGCCCTTGCTGTATTCCTTCCCTCTCATCTTCCTGCCTTCCTTTCCCATTCTAAGGACATACACTACCCAAAATAACTGAGTGAGACCCTCCTCAAAAGCCAGGCTTTTGTGATGACCCAGCCTCAGCTGCCTCTAACTCAAACCCTGTGTTTGAGATCTATTTGTTCTTGATCATCATGCCTCTGCCTTTGCAGGTATTCTTCCCTTTGCCTGGAATTCTGCCCTCATCCTATTCCTCTGCCAACCCCTCTCTCCATATCTTCCTCTCCTTAATCATCCTCTAAGACTCAACCCAGGTATTACTCCTCCTCCTGGAAGCCTGAGCTGACTGCCCTCCTCTGTTCACTGACAGCATCTCCTGCTAAATAACCTCCATCAAAGACACTCTCTTTAGATTCCTGTTGTGTGTTCATGTATGTAACTCACTAAAGGTGAAACACTCTGGAGGAGGGCAAGATCGGGTCTAATTTATCACTAGGGCGTATACTAGATGCTACTTATTAATTAATGGATATGGAGAACATTTTATTTGCTTCAAGATGTGCCAGAATGAAGCACAGCAAGTTGATTATTTGTACTTAGCTCCTAGTTTTAAGTCTCCCAGCATTATTATAGCTTGTAAATACAGTTGATAATTATGATTCTTCCTTTTCTCTTTCTCTTCATCATCAAATCCTAATTGAGCTCCAGTCTGTGACTGAGAACTTATAAGATGCTCTCTGTGGACACTCTTGGAAGAAGAGGGAAGACACAATCCTTATTCACAAAAAGCTTGCATTCTGAAAGAGGAGGCAGGACAGACAAACAGTACTAATAGAAGAAGGATATGTGTACCTGATTATTGCTAGTGTGTCCGCTAAGCCACAGGGATTAATAATAGCTAACCATAGTAGCAAAGAACAATTGGGAAGTCAGTCACTGGGGATCCTGGAGCATAACATTCTTGGACACACTTAACTATAAATAAATAAAGATTTGAAATTGAGATTCAAAGTAGAGTCATCTTGATCCTAATTATCTGTTTAAAAATGTTATTCTGTCTGATTGTCACTTCTGGCCATATATAAAGGAGAATATGTTGGCATTTCCATAATTACATATTAGACACACATTTTTTTAGGTAGGTCTCAGGCTAAGTCAATACATAAAACAAAAATAATTTTTCATTATGCATATACCTTCATAAGATATAATGTCATTAATACCAAACACCAGCTTATCAGTGGATATACATATTTACATATAGCTATGATCATGAACACGCTTTTTGGTCTAATTTATAACTTAAGTATGTTTCTACATTTTCCCCCTGTATTAAAATAGACCACGTAGTTTCAGTTTTTATTTTTTTAAAAAATTTCTTTATTTATTTATTATTTTTGGCTGCATTGGGTCTTGTTGCTGTGCGCGGGCTTTCTCTAGTTGTGGCGAGCGGGGGCTACTCTTCGTTGCGGTGCATGGGCTTCTCATTGTGGTGGCTTCTCTTGTTGCGGAGCACAGGCTCTAGGTCCGCCGGCTTCAATAGTTGTGGCACGCGGGCTCAGTAGTTGTGGCCCGTGGGCTCTAGAGCGCAGGCTCAGTAGTTGTGACGCACGGGCTTCGTTGCTCTGTGGCATGTGGGATCTTCCTGGAACAGGGCTGGAACCCGTGTCCCCTGCATTGGCAGGCGGATTCCCAACCACTGTGCCACCAGGGAAGTCCTCAGTTTTTAATTTGTAGTAACAATGTGGAATCCATCATAGAATATGCTACTAATTGCTTGCATATGTCTGTGCTATTGGGTATTTAGGTTGATTGTTTTTTGTTTTTTGTTTTCCTGTGACGGAGAGCAGTGTTATGAACATTTCCATACAAGTAGTTTTTTTCTTTTTTCTTTTTGAATGAGTTCCTTGGAATATAAGAGTATATTACCCAAAATGGAATTAGCAGGTTTATGGGCATAAATAGCTTTGTCATTTGGCAAGAATGCTCTCTGGCAGGCCTGGGCCAGCATACAGTATTCCCAGGAGGATATGAGGATATCCATTTCTTTAGAATATTCTTACGCTTCATAACTTCAAAATTAATTTTCACTAATTCACATGGTATCCCAGCATTTCAGAAATGAGTTAATGTGCTTTTCTAGAACTCTGCTGAAGATGGTCTGCTGGGCACTTGATTTTCTTCCCTTGTACACCACCTGTTCTTTGCTTTCAGGCATCTCTGTTTCTCTCTGGTGCCTGTAAGCACGGCTTCTGGTCTTGGACCAACAGTGGTTATCCTTTGCAATATAAGGAAAAACAACCAAGCTTTATGACTTTGCTAGTAGTTTTTCTTGTTCTTGTATTTGCTCTTTCCCTGACAGCATGTTTTCACATTACAGAAATGACAGCTATCCCAGGTCCACTCAAGTGCAGGGAGTTTGTGAGCTTAGTGGATTCTCAGCTATACCCATGGGGCCAGGCAGGACCTGGCTTCTGCTCAGGTCACCTTCCAGACCCACCAGAGATTTTTAAAAACCACGTTGAGTTGAGGAGAGAGCAATGGCCTTGAGGTCCTGCATGGACTTGAATCTTGACTCTGCGCTGAGTGAGCTGGGGAGGTTTCTTAGCCTATGTGAACCTGAGCTTCCTCTGCTGGATGACAGTGAGAACAGCACTGAACTTGGAGGGTTTCTCTGGAATAGCTTCTCTCCTCTGCCTTTTTAGAGAACCGGGGCTTTCTGGAGTTAATTCTAATGCCAACTAACACTGCCCAACTTCTTTTTATATGGTAGATGCTGGGTTCTGGGTTGAGAGTTTTCTTCTTTGTTCCGCATGGCAGCCCTATGGGGTCCACGTGCCTTTGTGCAGAGGCAGAAGGGGAGGCTCTGGGGATTAAATAACGTGCCCAAGGACATGCAGGAAGTGGTGGTGCTGGGATTGGAACCCAGGACTATTTGCTTTCTGTGATTTAGGCTTTGACTACTGTACATTTAGTCTCTGGGATACTTTGTTCTCCGTTAAATAGAATCTATCCCAGGGGCTCATTAACCACCTGTGACTTTGCTCCTGCCTTCATTCAGCCAACACCTGTTGAATGCTTCTTTCGTGCCAGTCCCCGATTTAGGAGCTGGGGTACAGCTATGCAGTGCTGACGGGCTTACCTCCTGCAGACTGGCTGTGGGAGAGCCTAGGACTTAATCCTGAGAACTCCATCCTCCTCAGCATCCAGTGGGGCCTGTGCAGGCATTGGCTGCCTGGTGGAGGTGAGCTCTACTCGGGGGGGGGGGGGTCCACACTGCAGCACAGGAATGTATTGTCAGCGGTGCCTTGTAGGCCCCCCGTGGCTGCATCCTGCCATACTGGGTATCTGGTGTGACACATCTGTCCCACCCTTGGGTGGGGCCTTATTTGTGCTGCACCTCACGCTGCTCAGAGCTGCATTAATTAGAGGCTACTGGAGAATCTGAGTGAGGCTCATATGTAAAAAGGGAGGCTCCTGGCTGAACCATAGATCTCAAATGCATGAAGGCCGTTAAGGTGGGAGGTTCAGCCTCCGTGTTCTGGGTTGGCTGGGAATAAACGCTGAGAGTCATTACAAGAGGCGGTGTGGCGCCCATCACCTTGGCCCTACTCTGGTATTTCCCATGGCCCCGAGCCCCAGTATCTTCTGGAAGGCCTGCTCATGTAGTTCTTGATTGTCTTGAGTTACTGGAGTTCTAGAAACAAATCCAATTTCCCCAGAGGCAGTCGTGCCCTCTGGCCTCCTCTGGAGGCTCCCGCAGATAATCCAGGTCTGTGTGGGAACAGAGCCCTTGTAACAGCCTACAGCTCCCAGGCAGTTGCCCAGGGAAGGCCACCTCTGGGCACAGGTCAACCCTAGAGGGCACCCAGCTGTCAGAGCTGCAGGGCAGCCGAGCCTTCAGCCCAGGAACCAAGATTTCACATTGCTCAGAGCACTTCTGCACCCACCTTTGTGGACCCAGCTCCCTGTCTTCGGGGGCAGTGTATGTCCTTTGCTCCCAAGCCTGGAGGAGGTTTGTTATTTCTGAAAGACTCAGCCCCGTGCGGCCCTGGCCATGGGCATGGCCTGTAAAATGCAGATGGCCAGTCCCAGCTCCCAGAGTTCTCACTCCCAGTGTATAAAGAGTGGGGTCCAGAATCTGTGTTTTTTTAAGTTCTTCAGATGAGTCTGATTCACATGGTCCGTGCGCCACATTTAGAGAGGTCCTTATGTGTTATATATTGTACACAGGCGCACACACACACACACACACACACACACACACACACACACACACACCTGCATCTGCATCTCTCTTTCTCTCTGACCCACCCCCATGCGTTCTCCCGCTCCCAGCCTCCTACTCACTCACCTGTCTCAGTGGACTCCCTCCCCCATACGCCTACAATGCCTGAGAAGCACATGACACATTTTAGGTATTGGGCACATGCCAGCTGGCTGAATGACCCCTCTGCTATGATTCTGGGTTAACTTCTCCTTGGAGTGGAGCTGCATACTCTCCACTTGGACCCTTCAGGGTCCTGGACAGTGACAGCAGGCATGTCCCTTCCCTTTCCCCAGGTCACCTCCTACCCACACGGAACCTACTCTCTTGAGTCAGAGTTCCAATTTTAGAAGAAAAACCAGAGCCTGAGCCCTGCCAGGTAGGTGGCCTGGAATAAGAAACTGAGGGTGAAGTGTGATGCAAAGCGTGGGCGTGGACCCGGGTTTCAGGACAGCGGGGAGGCGGAAGGGGCTGTGGAAGGAGTGTCAGGTCCTCACTCCCGAAGAGCTGAGCTTGCTTGAACAGCTGTGGAACCAGACCTGCAGGTTCCTGTGTCTTCCTTGACCACCGAGCTTGGAATAAAGAGTGGCTTGAGGTTGGCTCTGTGGTTCTCTCTTGAGGACTTTGTTGGGTTTACTTTTAACTTAGCCTTGAGGAGATTCCAGCAGAGGTTCTAGTACATGCCAAGCTGCCATGGGAACTTCAGTGGTGCTGATACTGCTGAGTTAATTGACACCCTTATTCAGGAAGGAGGTGGAATATAAAACTTTGGGAGGGAATAGCCAGATTTTTCAGAGAAAAGAATATACCAGGCGCTGCCATTTATGTGTTGTGGGACTTTGCTTAGTTATTTAATCTTTGTAAGACTCTGGTTCATCCCTGTAAGAAATGACAATAATGGCAGTTACATTTCATAGGATTGTTGTGAGGATTAAAGGTGTTAATGGATGTGAATGTTGAGTTCTGTTCCTACTACCATTATTATTAACTGAAATGTATCAATAGACTACTATTTATCCTATAAATATTTACTTATTAACAGATATTTTAAGAATCTATTATGTATCAGGTAGGGTTATGTTAGGGTTTAGTTAGCTAGTTATTTTAGTTAGTTTGTTTATTTATAACACAGATTGAGAGGCTCAAAACTTGCTTTCAAATATTTCATAGTGTAGAAAGAAGATAAAATATCAGTATTACAATTCAGTAAAACATTAGGATGCATGGAGGGACATATAAAAGGAGGAGTAACAGAGTCTGTCTGGAAGGGTCTTGGTAGACCTTATGGAGGAGATAACTTTGATTTGAGGCTTACAAGATGGGAGTAGTATTTCCAGTTTAACAGTTAAGAACATGTATGGGCTGAAACAAAAGGAGGATTTATTGGCTGATCTAACATAAAAGGTTAATAGCTTCATCAGATCAGGCTTGATCCAGCAGCTCAAATGATATTGTCAAGGACTTAGGTTCCCTTAGTATTGCTACTGGCTGTGCAATGTTGGCTGCATCCTCGGTTCCACTTTGTCTTCCTTCAGCAACTTCAGGAACTCCCTTCAAGATAGCAAAACGGCTGTAGCCATTCTATAACTCATCTCTTTATTCTGTATTATTAAAAGAACTGGGTTTGTTATGATGTTTCCTGAGGGAGGAAGAGGATGGTCCTCTTTCCCAGAAGCCCTAGCAAGACTCATGTTGGATTTCATTGGCTCCAGTTAGGTAACATGTTTTTTTCCCTTAACCAATCACTGTGCCATAGGGGTGGGATGGATGATTGGCTTAGGTCAAATAGAGCCTACTCCTTAAACTGATGATGGGTCAATGCATGGTCCATGCCACCTGAACCACATGGCTCATTATGGGGAGAACTGCTTCCCCAAAGGGACATTGTTCCCAGGGGAGAGGGCATGGATTCTGGGAAGCATGGGGAATCTAGCTCTTCACCATACCAGTAATTTGGGTGAGGAAAAAGTAGGGGGCAAGTGAGAACAGAGTATGTTTGAAGAACAACTCTTAGCTGAGAATCTCTAGACCAGCACTGTTCACTAGAACTTTGTGCGATGATGGAGGTGTTCTATAATCTACTCTTTGCAGTATGGTGGCCACTGGCCACCTGTGACTGTTTTTGCTTTTTTTAAAATTTATTTATTTTATTTTATTATTTATTTTTGTCTGCATTGGGTCTTCATTGCTGCACACGGGGTTTCTCTAGTTGTGGTGAGCGGGGGCTACTCTTCGCTGCAGTGCACAGGCTTCTCATTGCAGTGGCTTCTCTTGTTGCGGAGCACGGGCTCTAGGCGTGCGGGCTTCAGTAGTTGTGGCTCACGGGCTCTAGAGCACAGGCTCAGTAGTTGTGGCTCACGGGCTCTAGAGCGCAGGCTCAGTAGTTGTGGAGCACGGGCTTAGTTGCTCTGCAGCATGTGGGATCGTCCCGGACCAGGGCTCGAACCCATGTCCCCTGCACTGGCAGGCGGATTCTTAACCACTGTGCCGCCAGGGAAGCCCCCACCTGTGACTGTTGAGTGCTTGAAATGTGGCTAGCATGACTGAAGAACTGAATTATTAAAACTAATTGTACTTAATTTTTATTTTTTAAATTTAAGTAATCCTGCATAGCTAATGGCTATAGTGGTAATTGGAAAGCACAGGTCTAGACCCTAGACAGGGTTCTGAAAGAGGACTGAGAGAAAGAGGGAGAGAGAGAAATTAAGCTAGAATGCCCTGATTATGTATCATTTTGGGAGAGAATTGAAAAAAGTCACTGAAATCGTTTTCTCAGTTCTGTGGTTCATATGAATAATACAGAAAGTAGAACCCAAAGTGAAGAGCTAGTGACCGGAAATGAGGATAGAGACCTAGAGACTTAGGCTGGGGCCAGGTTGAAAGCCCTTGTGCTTTGCCACTCACTTCAGATTCTACCCTGTAGGCAATAGGGAGTCACTGAGGATTTGGAGGAATGACATGATCATATTTGCATGTGAGGAAGGCAACCTGGCCCCTTGTGGAAGATGGACTTGTGCGACTAGAGGCAGGGAGACCAGTAAGGAGGCAGACGCAATAGAGCTCATGAGAAAGGGTGAGAATTTGAACTTGGGAAGGAGTGGTAGCCATGCATGGAAGGGTGAGATACGGACATTAGGGGCAGAGTAACGGGGTGGGTTTGCATGTGGTGTGGGGAGGAATATAGCAGGATAGAGTAGGTTGGCTTGGACAACCGAGTGGATGATCGTGCCCTCTTTGAGATGTGGAGTTCCAAAAGGAGGGGGCAGGTCTGAGTGGTTTCTTGATAAACACTCTTTAGGGCAGGTGGTATTTAATCTACCTGTAGAAAGATGTCTGATAGGTTCTTAATCTCTTCTCTCAAGGAGTTTACAATCATCTATCTATGGAAATTAGATCTACATAAATTAAGTCATTAGAAAAATAATTCCACGTGCATAAAGACTGTAAGCCTTAAATGCTGCACGTGCTTTATGAGTGGTGTCCTGGGTACTTGTTCTGCATAACAAACCACCCCAAAATTTAGCAGTGCAAAAGGAAAACATTTTATTATGTTCATGATTCTGTGTGTTGAGGATTTTGGCTGGGCACTATGTATACCATGTCTGAAACCTCAGCTGGAAAGAGTCAGAGCTGAGGCTGACTCAACAGCTGGGGCTGCAAGGCATCTGAAGCTGTCTTCCCTCGTAGCTGGTGACTGATACTTACTCTTCACTGGGTCCTCAATTGGGCTGTGAGCTGAAACACTATGGCCCCTGCATGTGGTCTTCCCTACTGTGGTACAGTTTGGGCATTCTCACACATGGCACTGGCACCTTGAGAGCAACCATCCTAAGAGTGCACAGCTAACCATGGAGGTCACTTGGCACTACTTCCCCTATGCACTGTTGGTCAATATAATAACAAAGATATGCCTGCTTTCAAAGGGAGGGACATGAACTCCATCTGCCACTCAATAGGAGGGATGTCAAGGTCAAACTGTAAGATAAGCATGTGGGATGGGAGATACTGGGAAATAAGTTGGCCATAAATGGAGAGATGAGTTTGGACTGGGGTAAGGAGTGATGAGTCTCTGCTGGGGATGGGGCTTGAGCTGGTGCTTGAAGGGTGGGTCGGTGGATGCTGGCAGGGAGAAAAGGACACATGCATGTTGTTGGGGACAGAGGGGAGGATTTGTGTTTCTTTTGGGCTATCTAGTCAATCTCATTAACGCTGAGGACAACTAAATAGGCTAAGGAAGAAATCCTACAATGGGATACAGCAATTTAAAGCAAATGGCTTCCTTCTAGGCGTCCATTCAACACATTCAACATCAAGTTTAAAGTTCCTTGTGCCCACCCAAGTTGATCAGCCTTGTTAAAATGGAAAGCCATTTCTCTTTATTTTTCCCATGATTTTCTGCTTTATTCTGGAGTAAGAGGAGCTACTACACCATGGGATTATGAGTCACAAAATGTTTGAGTTAGTGCAGTAAGTACACTAGAAATCACGTTAAATAAAATACTTGCTTACTTGCCTTTTCCCCCTTCCATTAGGTTGAGAGTCTCTGGAGAAAAAAAACTATGTGTAACCTTTCCCAGCTTCTCGAGCAGAACCAGATACATAGTAGATGCTCAGCACAAGATTATTTGGATGAATAACCTTCATTCCAGGTTAAGTGAAAGCAGTGCTGAACACCTGGGAACTTTTATGCCGTGTTTCTGCTCCTTATTTTGTATTCCTTCTCTTTGTCTCAGAATCCAACCAGCTCCTCTGTGCTCCTTATTCCTCTAGCACAAGAATCTGATCTGTCCCTAATTTCTGTTTCTGTATATGACAGTCCCTGTTCCAGAACTGAAGCGTTAATTTCCAAGCACACCTTGTCTGTGGGAGGGAGATTGTTTAGACCAGGGTCAACACACGAGGAGGCTGCAGGCTCCCTTTCCCCTTTTCCTTGGCAAGTCTCCCTGACCTGACTGTTTTGCTGAAGCTAAGATATGTGAGGAACTTATTTTTTACAGAGATATTTTGTGAAAGATCAATTTCTCGGGACCATGGCCATGGATTCTTAGCCAGAGGAAGGACAAGTAGATATGATCAAATGTGTGCTGGTGAATCAATACAAATAAATTATGTGTTCTTTGTTATTATGTCCTAGACTACACGAGAGAGGGCTCTTAAATCATCCACCATCAGCCACTGGAGGTTCTCCTTTCCAAGGAGTTACGTGGAGACAAAGTCCAGGCTTATGTTATTTTAGGCAATCCAGATAACTTTCTATTGGGGATATTGGTTTGGCTGCTAGAGTAATGCTAGCAACTGCAAAAGACCAGAGGGCAGCAATTCTTCTCTGGGTCTGGCATGGCCCTGAACATACCCTAAATATTTTCTACCTCAATGTCTGGGATTTATGAGTACTCTCTTGCTTGAGTGGATGATCCTTTTACTCTATGATTCAGAACTCTGGGTTTGATCAAGTGCTTGTCCATGAGCTTGAGCTTGAGACTAAAATTGACACCCCCTCCCCACTTCCCACCTCATGAATGGGATGGCCCTTCATCTGTTTGGTATTGGGACGCGGCTGCCATGGTCAAATTCTCTGGGCAACCCACAGGTGAGATCCAAGCAAGCAGTGTGCTAAAGAGGCTCAAGAGGTAACCGGAAATGTGAATGAGGCCAGGAAATGTTAATTGAGGGAAGAAGATTCTCAGAAGTTCAGGCAGTTGGGCAGGAAGTAACAGACAGACCCTTCAGTCCCCTAGGCAAATGGGCAAGAACAAGATGGGGCAGAAGGAGCAATTTGGCCATGAGCATGTGTCCAACAATGGGAGGATGCATAGATGCAGGGAAATAACTTGAAAACCCATTCAACCAAGCTGGGGCATGAAATGAGGGTTAGACTGTGGGAACATATGAGATGGTCCTCCTGCGAGTATTGGAGCTGAATTTCAAGCCCAAGCCTTCGAATTAAAATGAAGCACATTAACTTCCTTGGAAACCTCAGAGGCATCTTTGACTCCATGCTTTTCTGTTATACAGTATTTGCAATTTTTAGCAACAGTTTTCGTAGGGCTCCCACCACCCCCCCCTTCTTTCTTTCCTTCTCTCGACCATTGTCTTGGTTCAGATCTCTTATCTCTTATATTAGGACTGTTGTAATATCCTTCTCACCAGACTCCCTGTTTTTCGTCTTCACTGATTCACCCTTCATACCCCTGACAGTTTTGTTTCCAAAATGCAGGTGCCAACTGATTATTCACCTGCTCAAGCACAGTAGACATTTCTATGCTATTTACTGAGTAGAGTTGAAACTCTTTAACCTGATGTGCTAGGCAGAATAGTGTCCTCGCAAAAGATGTCCATGTCCTAATCCCTGGAACCTGTGAATATGTTAGATTACATAGAAAAGGAGAGATAAGATAGTAGATGGAAATAAGGTTGTAATCAGTTGAGTGTAAGATAAAGTAATTATCTTGGGTTATCTGGCTGGGTCCAGTGTAATGAGAAGGATCCTTAAATGGGAAAGAGGGAGGAAGAAGAGTCAGAGTGATGCAGTGTGAGACTCAACCAATCATTGCTGGCGCTGAAGATGGAAGGGGACCAGGAGCCAAGGAATGCATGCAGCCTCTAGAAGCTGGAAAAGGCAAGAAACGGATCCTCCCCTAGAGCCTCCAGGAGGAATGTAGGAATACAGCCCTGCTGACACTTTGATTTTAGCCATTGAAACCCATTTTGGACTTCTGATCTCCGAAGCTGTAAGATAATACATTTGTGTTGTTTTAAACCACTTTATTTGTAGTAATCTGTTACATCAGCAATAGAAACTTACATACCTAGTAGTTAAAATCATCATTGTCTTAACCCCAGCCTGGGTCTCCATCTCCTTCTCCATGTACCTGGAGCTCTAACCTCTGCAGACCCCAGCACCCCCAGGCCTGGAACATGACAGGCAATTTCAACCTAATTGTGTCTTCTCATGCTGCATCCTTAGCCTGAAAAGGTCGTTGCCTTCTTCACCTACTAAAAATAAGCCAGTTCAAATAGTACCTCTTATAAAAATTTTCATGGAAAGTAATCCTCTACTTCATCCCTGTTAGAGAATCACTCATTTCTATCATATGTCAACCTTGCTGGGTTACTGTGAGATTCCCATGAGACAATAGGTGGAATGACTTACAACCTGGTATAAATCAGAGCGATTCCAGCTTTCACTGAAGGTAGTCGTATAAATGTGTATCTCTCTGGTTGCACTGAAAGTGTCAGGAACATTGTGTCCTTCATCCCTCCATCCTCCACAGCATTGAGTGTGGTGCATCGACCATAAGAGACACTGTGTAGTAATTTGTAGTGTTGAATAGGAGACAGGTTGTGAGAAATGCCTGATCACGGGATTAGATGATAGGTCATTCACTCCACCCTTGTATACAGGGAATCTGGGACAGGCTGGGTACTGTCCCAGGTGCTGAAGATATAGTAGTGAAAAATAGGACAGACCATTGTGTGGCCCGGAGGCATCTTACAATCTAGTCAAATCCCTGCTCTTGGTCTCTTGCACTGGTAGCTAGTTCCAATCTGGGGATATCTGCTTATCCCTCGAAAATCCACTTGGTTCCGCAGCTACAATGGTTTGGCTGAGAGCTCTTTCAGCTCCTGAGACCTAAGAGGGAATGATGCCCCTTGACAGGAGTGGCGGAAGGAAGGGGAGTATGTGTGCCTACAGGCAGGTCCAGTGGAGACAGACCCTGAAATGAAAAGTGACAGGTGGGTAGGATCGCACACCAGGCAAAATGGACTTGGTGAGCCTGTGATCTTCCCATTGCTGAGGCTGTCAATGCACGTCCACACAAAGCAAGCACCAGCACTCAGGGAGTGCTCCGGGCTTTCGTCTCTACATCAGTGAGAGACCTTGTGAGGTTGCTCTTTATTTTCTGAGCTGCAAGTTGTTATCACTAAAGAAGTGACGTGCTCCCTCTTGGGACATGGCGTTTTCCTACTTGGGTGGGCAAATGACCTGGTTTGCTCAGAGACAAACCAGGATGGCAGGAACCTAATATATGACGAGACCTGAGAATGTGCCTGGCACATAATCCTAATCCTCCCAACGATCCAGTGAAGGGAATGATACTGGTTTCATTTTCCAGATGAGGACACTGAGGGTCCATAGGGTTAGCCACTTGCCTCCGGTTACACAGAGAGTAAGTGGCAGAGCCTGGATTCCACACCAAGACTGTCTGGGTTAGAGCTTTTGATCTATTACCAAGGTAACAGATAGCTTGTATTTTCCTCTGTGTGGATGGGTATCTCTGGAAGCTTCACACTAGTGGCTTTGGAGCCATGGTTTCATCTTTCATCTGCTCACACCTGTTTCTGCCCTTGGCCTCCTCATGAGGGTGGTGCTGGTGGTGATTGGATGGAAGGAATGATGGACATACAGGAGGGTATGAGCTCAGACTCCTAGTTAATGGTATACTTTGAGCTAATTAACTCTGGTTCTGGTGAGCTCTCATCGTGTAGTACAGACACTGGCAGGGAATTCTGGGCTAATTTGACCCCCCTGCTCTTACTGGGCTGCATGCTACCTAAATCATTTCCAAGAGATGGCTGTCTCTTTCATTTTCAGAGTCCCTTAGGGAATGAGAGTGAATGGATTTTTAATTCATTTTTAATGGCTCGTTACACAAAACCAGAACAACCTCCCACTATTCAACAGCCATTTTTCACAAGCTCCTTGTTTCAACAACACTGCATTTTCATTTCCTTGGTCTGCCACTTGCCTTGTTCAGCTACCACATTCTGCAAAGTACTTTCTTAACAATGGCCCCATTTTAAATAGAGCTGACTAATACCTGTTAAATTCTGTATCTCTTATCCCTTCCTTGGATCATGGGGGGACAGACATGCCCGTATTTGGGTTCTGACTCCTACCTCTCCCTAGCTGCATGGCCTGGACGGTTTGCTCATCTGGACACTGTGGGTAATGATATCTACCCTTCACCGTGTCTATGCCTGTTACCTGTGTAGCGCACATAGAGCACCAAGCACAGCGCTGGGCACTTTGTAGGTGCTCAGCATCCATTAGCATCCCCACCTCTGCCCTTTCTATGTTTGTTCTTCTCTTGTCTAAATTACTTAATCAAGTTGTGCTTTTGTCTGTAGGTGTAATGTTTTCTTTAATCTACATCCCATCAGGTATAGGTATACATCTTTGTCCTCTCTAGAAGTCCCTAGAGAATACCAACTCTTGAAAACTCAGTGCAGTCATACGAGAAGGTTGCTTTCACCATCTTCCCTCCCTGCCCGTGTGTTCCCTTTATCTTACCCTCTTGTGGACATTCTTGAAGTTCTTTCATACCCATTTTGAATTCTTTCTTCCTAATTTACCTAAAAAAAAGATACCCTTGTAAAACTGTATAAGATATCCCAGAAAGAAGAGGGCTGGGAATTTCCATCCCCCACCCATCTCTTATGACCTTACTTATGCCTCTAATCCTTTATGAGGACATCTTGATCACCCCAGCCCAGACTCATCTTCTCCTCCTTTGAATGCCTATGGCAACACTTTCAGTTCATCGAATGTGTCATATCTCTGTTAGTTAATAGGCAGCATGTTGATGAAGAGTGTGATAGTACTCTTGTATAATAATGAGAAAAACGAGGCCTGTCCTGAAGGAGCACATCCCCTAATGGTGGAGATACATATGCAAATAGAAAATTATAGTATAATCTAGGGAGTAGCATACTTGGAAGTATGTGCAACAAGGTAGGGGAGCCTGGATTACGGGGGACCCATTCTGTCTTGGAGGGCAGGTAAGACACCAGAGTGTTGATTGTATTTGAGCTGGGCCTTAAAGAATGAGATCCTCAGGTGGAGAGTGGGAGAAGGGCTTTCAGAGGAGAGAAAAGAGCTTGTGTGAAAGTGTGGGAGCGTGGAATAAGGAGAAACATGGGTATTCTTGTGTGGCTAGAATTTAGATGTTATTTTGGGAAAGTGGCTCTAGAAGAGGGTTAAAATGTCAATTGGGGCCAGGTTGAGAAAGACCTTTTATGCTATGCTGAGGAATTTGATCTTAAAGGCGACCTGAAGCCACTAGAGATTGTTTGGCAGTAGGCAACGAGATTCAGCCTCTGCTTTAGAAAGGTCATTCTGGTGTAAGGATGGAAGAGGGGTGAACGTCAGAAATTAAGTCAACTCGTTATTTTGAAGGCCTCTGCAGTCATCTAGTAGCTAAATCCAATGGTCCATTCTTCATCTTTCTTGTCCACAAACTGCCAGCAGCATTTCACACAGCCAATCACTCCTTCCTCCTTGAAACCCATCCTTTTCTTGGCTTCCAGAACACATGCTCTCCTGAATTTCCTCTAATCTCACAGATCATTCTGTGTCAGTGAGCATCCCTGACTCTAGATATTTCTCAAGAAAAGATGTTGAATGCAGGAATTGATTTACAAGAGTGCCGGCAAGGCTGGAGGAACAAGAAAGAGAAAATATAGTTGCTCAAATCTGGTAACTGCAGAAACCGTTACCCCCCTGCCCAGGAGGTGGAAGAGCAGTACAAGAGGCCAAGGGTCTCTCGTACCCAGATTCCTGGGGCTGTGCTGAGCTGCACGAGCCCTTCATGTCACTGAGACCCAGCACCGCTGCTGTTGGTACCACTGGCTCTGTTGCTGCTGTTGTCTTGTCACCCAAAAACAAAGTGTGAGGGCTTCCCTGGTGGTGCAGTGGTTGAGAGTCTGCCTGCCAATGCAGGGGACACGGGTTCGAGCCCTGGTCTGGGAAGATCCCACATGCCGTGGAGCAACTGGGCCCATGAGCCACAACTACTGAGCCTGCGCGTCTGGAGCCTGTGCTCCGCAACAAGGGAGGCCACGATAGTGAGAGGCCCGCGCACCGCGATGAAGAGTGGCCCCCGCTTGCCACAACTAGAGAAAGCCCTCGCACAGAAACGAAGACCCAACACAGTCATAAATAAATAAATAAATAAATAAATAAATAAATAAATAAATAAATAAAGGAGTTCCTTTAAAAAACAAAAACAAAAACAACAAAGTATGAGGAGAGTAGCTTTTCCTTTGTCCACATGTCCCCCGAGTGACCCCACCCCCACTGGCAGAATTGGAAGCCAGATGACAGGAGAGTCTTAGAAATACTCTTCTCAGGGTCCTGGTTACCTATGATGCTTAGGCAGGAAAGTGGACCGAGAGTAAACAGACAGCACAGTCCGCCCTTTTAGCTACTCTGAGTGTCCATCTCCATCCCCTATTCATAAGTAGCCTCCTCGTTTCCTGTTGGTTCAGTGGTAGCATGTGAAGCTCAAAATAGCTGGGTGTTAGTTTCAGCCTCCAGTTCAATGGAACAGGTTTTTTTCTCCTTAGGAGCCAAGATTTATCAACAGAGCCAAAAGTTGTGTGGATGTGAAGAAAATACTCTGCGATGGCTTATTGCGAGGAATAATGAGAGGAGCACTCCCACTTTTGCCCCTTGATTCCCAGACCTTTGTATTTTGGCCATTTACTAGTCGAATCCACATCCTAGAAGACAGCACCACAACCTCATGCAGTGCTGGCTTCTAGCTAGTTGTGCCGTTGAATCTTTGAAAGTCCATTCAATCATTGTATCAGGTCAACTGCTTCTGGCAGATGTAGTTTGTGGGAAGACCAGTGAATTCCATGGACATGCCCATGACAACACTTGATTTGCTGTGAAATGAGTTTCTTTGTTGGAAGCAATTGTGTGGGATATCATGACGGTGAATAAGGCACTCTGAAATGGAAAGATTTTGATTCTAGCATGTTTACCGCAGGCAAGGAAAGCAAGTCCAAGGAGAAGAAATTGCTTCCTCTACGTGATGGGCGGGGGACAGTGCAATCAACTTGCCACCAGGTGCCATGTTGAGGCTCAGCACTGGTTTCTGAGGTTGGCAGCTTGGGATCTGCAGTGATGATGCCCATGTCAGCCTTGGCGAGGGGAAGTCCATGGCAAACACAGGCAAAGCCTCCATCTCTGCCACAGTAGCCGCTGTACACAGGAGCCCACAGAGCAAACAGGGGGATCTGGGGAGAAAGGCTTGCCGGCCTCAACAGAAGGCCATCTTGTTCATCTGCTTATTGAGAGACTGCTCTGTAGTAAGTGCCATTCGGTGAGTATTCGCACAGGACACGGACATTCACTGTGCCAGTCCTGAGAGGCTGAAGCACATACCGGTTTCCCTCCTCATCCCCCGGTCTCTCAGTGCTGAAACGCCCCAGCTTTCGGTCCTTATCTCTCACTCTATCCACACTCCCTCTCCTGGTGACCTAACCTAGTCTCATGTCTTTAAATACCATCTAATCACTGACAACTCCCAAATTGATATTTTTTAGCCTAGACTCTCTGCCCTGAACTCCAGGCTCATTTATCCAGCTATTTGACTTCTCCACTTGAATTCTCTTAGGCATCTCAAACTTAATGTCCAAAGCTAAACTTCTCAGTTTTCCTCCCAACCTCCTTCTCCTACCGTCTCCATCTCATAAGATGGCAACTCTATGCTTCTAATTACTTAGTCCCAAACTCTGAGGGTCATTTTGGACTCTCCTCTTTCCTTCACGCCCTATATCCAATTTGTCAGCAAATCTTCTTGACTCTACCTTCAAAATATCTTCAGATCATGTTTCTTTTCCTGTCCACGGCTGTTGCTCTGGTCTACCCTGTACCATGTTTCACCTGGATGATTACAACAGGATCCTAATTCACTTCTGTCTCCTCAATGCCTCTCTCGACACAGTAACCAGAAGCACCCTGTGAAAACTTAAGTCCTCGAGTAAAATCCTCCAGGAGCTTCTCATCTCACTCAGTAAGAGCCAGGATCCTTATGGTCCTTCACAAGTCCCAGCAAGATCTAAGCCTCCCCAGATTTCCTGGACCTCATCTCCTACTACTCTCCCTGTCTCTCAGCTCCATCCTCATTGGCCTCCTTGCTGTTTCTTGAATATGTCAAGGCACATTCCTGCCTCAGGATCTTTTGCATTTGCTGCTTTCTCTGCCTGTAATGTTTATTACCCAGATAGCCACATGGCTTCATCCCTTACCTCATTCAGGGTTTTGCTTGAGTGTCAGTTTTTCATAGAGAACTTTCCTGGGCTCCTTTTATACTGCTTCAGCCTGCATAGCCCTGGACCATGCCTGCATATGAGCACTTGCTCTAAGTGCTAATATGTCCATCATCTGACCCACCATCATCTGACTACTATGTCATTTACCTACTTATGTGTTTGTTTATCTCCCTTGCCAGAATATGAACTCTGTGAGGGCAGAGAAGCTGGTTTGTTGTCTTCACTGCTGAATCCATAGCACTTGGCCACGAGGAAGCATTCCATACATATTTGCTTAGGGAATGAATGAAAAAATTATGAGGACCGGAAATTGGATGATCCAGTGGACTGCAACACATTTCAGAGGACTTGATGTTTGTCTTGCTAAGTGTGGGATGAGCGTGGACTCAGGGGTCATGCTGAGGTTCTGTCTTGAACCACAGAGTTGATGATCTGCCCTTTTAAAAAAACAGGGAACGGGATAACCGTTTTGTGAAACTGCGTGCAATGGAACAAGATGACAAAGTTGATATTCCTTGTACAATTCCTTGTCCTATTCCTTGTCCTCTCAGCTAGATTGTAAACTCATGGTGGGCAGGGAGCACTATTTATGTTATTCTGAACTTGGCATATACCTAGCACAGTTCTGGATACCCAGTTGGTGCCCAGACATTGTTAGACTGGGGATCAGTTGGGCTGTGGACTGTAAATATGCAGTTTCTGTTCCCTGGGGGGAGTGCCTCACGAAGTGGGAGGAGGGCTCCAGAATTCAGACTCTGCTGAGACTGAAAAATGCACTTTTGTGTACACTCCCCGAGGAATATGTTAGCATCCATACTATGTTACCGCTGTCAATCACTTTCGGTAAAGAAGGCCACTGTCCATATTCCAATTGGCTGGAAACGAACTCTCAGGTAGGGGCAGGAATGAGGTGGTGAGAGGTGAGGGGGACCTGGAGGGGACATGCATAGAACCCCATGGATTTAAAGGTACCAAGGTTTCAGGAAGGTTTAATGAACTAAAGTAATTTTCCTTCAGAGTAAAATTTTACAGGCACTAAAGGTCCTCACTTCACTGAATGTGCTCACGGGCCAGAGCGTCCCAGTGATTTATGAATTTTCAGATTATGCGTTACCCTTTCAGAGGACAGGAATCCCCCGGGGCTTTCTGCTTTGCTTCTAAAGCTGAAGCTGAGTGCAGGAGCCCAGTGAACATACCGGGTCTGATTTGCAGCCTGCTGTGTTGCAGCTGGGGTCTAGAATGGGTGGGTATTTTTCAGAAGGAGCTTAGCAACGCTAGGATCTGAATCCCCCTCACCCCATCAAATAAGGATGACTTGCAACCCTTGTCTCCTGAAGGATAATTATCATACTAATCACTCACATTTGCATAGTACAGCTTCTAAAGCAGGTCAGCTTTCCTTATTTGATTCAAATCAAAAATCCTGTGAGGCTGGCAGGGGAAGGAGAATCATTATCCCCATTTTAGGAAACTGGAACAGATACTTAAAATGTAAGGAAGTTGATCAGGCTCGCCCAGTAGCATATGGTGAGATTGGGTTTTGAGTGCAGCCCTCTAGTTGCAAGGGCTCTGTTCTCTCCGTGCTGCCAGGCGAGCCCCATCCAGGAGGCAGACGGCTGGACCCAATGGGTCCTGTCTTCATGAAATGTAAAATCTTCCTAAAGAAGATTATACATTAAGGGAGAGTATACATTTCATGAAGACAGGAGCCATTTCTCTTTTGATCACTTTATCACCAAGGATCCTATGCTGTGTTTGGCATAAGGCAGGAATAGAAGAATGAACGGGAGAGGGGATGTGACAAATAAAGACATTAGTTACTGGCATTGTGTGTGTCTAAAGATCAGGCAGTTAGCTGAGGGCTGGCCTGAGCATCTGGGGGCAGCAGAAGACATGAGATGCTTGGGGACAAGAAGATTGGAGGTGGATGGTCAGCAAGGGTGGCACCAATGGATTTTGTAAGAGCCAGCCATGTCCCTTATTGTCACCTAATTATATGAGTCCCTTATTACAATATAGTCCCTTAATATATATATATACACATAATACATATAATATGTGTGTGTGTGTATATATATATATATATATGAACACACAGTAAGCCTTTTGTTATAGTCATCTAATATACAATATATTAATATTATATATGTAATATATATTAATATTATATGTTATATGTTTATACATAGTCTCTTGTTATAATATAGTCATCTAATATACAATATATTGATATTATATATGTAATATATATTAATAGTATATGTTATATGTTTATACATAGTAAGTCTCTTGTTATAATATAGTCCCTCATTATCGCCCTCTTCACTCTTATAAAACTTTTTGTCAATCCATAGTTGACTACAGGCTGGGCTTCCTCTGCCCTTCCTGCACGATTCCATTGTCCTTTGTGCCTGCTTTCTCACCTTGGCACAGCCTGACTGTGTCTCCAAGTGGTTGGTGTCCCCGTGACATTGCACTCAACGCATGACTGTTCTAGCCCCTAATGGCCCATTCTGCTCTGCCTCTGTGCTGTTTCTTGTAACTGAAATGGCACCCTTCTGCCCTGCTTTTTTTCTATCTGTTTTTGTCCAACTAAAATATGAAGGAAAGAAAGAAAGACAGGGAGGGAGGGAGGGATAAAGAGAGAGGCCAGACAGGCCAGGGAGTAAGCTCCATTTCTCTATCTCCAAATTCTTCACACTTCAAGTTTTGGCTCATATAATCTTTCCTTCATGAAGACTTTGCTGACCACATTTTCTGGGCTTAATTGCTTCCGCCTTTCAACTCTTATCTCACATTATCTGTACCTCTCAGATACACTTATCATCTCATCCCTTCTTTTACTGTCATTCATTTATAATTCATTCAGTGGACCTTGTATAGCACCTGCCATGTGTCAGGTGTTGTGCTAGGCATTGGGGATGCAGAGTTGAATGAGACCTGATTTTTGACCTCAGAGAGGTCACAATCTAACAGACAAGACAGACATATGGAGAAGTCACATTAATCCAGTTTGATAAAAGCTATAAGAGATGTATGAACAAATGCTCTTCCAGAGAATATGTCTGATGCCAACTTACGGTTATATGTGCCTATACATAGGAGCTTTAATATATGTGGCTTTCCTACTCTGTGTGTGTGCCTGTATGTGTATAGCTTATATTAAGAGAGAAGTGCTATTTACTCATGAATAATTCCAATTTATTTTCGTTTCTCCTGCTGTCTAAAATCCCCCTAGGATTTGTAGCCTGTTGGTCAAAAAGAAACTTTTTGACAAAGCTTATTTGACAAACCTGGATCTCCCAACAGTTTGTCTAGTTATTTCCTCATTACACATCTCTGTTTCCTATTTCTTTCTCCAAGAACAAAGAAAACAAAAGTTACCTTCACCCCTGGGCCTTGAGCTCTGGATCTTTCCCTGATTCCCAGAGTTTAGCAGCTGTCTTTCTAATTCACATAAGAGGAGCTCAGTAAATATTTGTGGAATTCATGATTGAGTGATAAACTCCTTGAGAGCAAGGATATGCCCTCCTCTCAGTTCACCTGCTCATTGCCTTTCACACAAAAAGCTCACGTAAACATTTGCTGAAGGGAGGAGCATTGCATTAGAGCGGAACAAGCATGGTGGAGTCTCATAGCCCTGGGTGGGAATGCTGGCTCTGTCTCTTGCTAGTTGTATGCTTTGGGGAGCAAATTGCTCAACTCCTAGGACTCACTTTCCTCATCTGTAAAATGCAGATGCTGTGTTACATCTGCTCAGTCTCAAAAGTGTGTTGTGAGGATTGAGAAGCACCCAGGGTAGTATTTAGCACATAGTAAGGGTTCAATTAATGTTTGGTCCCTGCTTTTCCTTCTTTGAATTTGACTGCCAGCTCTCATCTGGGGGTATCTGCTGGAGGGGAGTCAAGGCAGGCTTTGCTGTGGCTCCCAGGGTAGCGCCTCCATCCTTCCTGCATGCCTCATCTCTCCGCTGGTGATTCTTCGGTCACACTCACATCTTCTCGTTCTGATCTGAGTGAGTCCTTGCCCAGCAGCCCGGGGCTTGTTAGTGGGTTTACTGCATCTGCTTTCAGTTTTCTGCCCTGGTAATCCCTTCTTTCTGGTGGCCTTTGGAAGGCTCTGAATGGTGAGAGAAGCCAGAGGTTGACAGGCTTTCTTTCAATCTTGGTTGTCTTTGCTAGGCACAGAATATCTTAAGGCTAAAGGTTACATTATCATGTCTTCATGACTTTATTATTGTCCTTCTATGCTGGCTCCAGGGGAAAGGTAGCTTCCAGCCCCAATTCTCAGTGTTTGGACCTTTCCTCTGGGGAATGTTGGGGTGATTTTGCGGAGACATCTTCCTTATGCATCTCCTGTGGCCTGCTTTCTTTGTAAAGTCCACTCAATTTAAAGGCAAAGATGCTTTTAGAGATCAGGATTCCACCATAGTGGAAGGGTGGTGTCACTGCCGCATGGAGTTGGGAGAGGAATCATGGTGTGGTGGAGTCTTTCTCAAAGCGTGGTCCTCTAATAGCCACAGGAAGGTTTCTGGACCCTCCCCAGGATCCACCAAGTCAAACTTGCTGGGAATGGGACCAGGGAATCTGCATTTAGCAGGCTCCCCAGTGACTGTTAGTCTCCAACTTTGCTCATGGAATGGGAAGAACTGTGCCCTGGGCACTTGGTCAAGGCCACACATTGTTGGGACTTGAACTTGAGTCATTTCCTCTCTCTGTGTCTTAGTTTCCTCATCTGTAAAATGAAGGTAATAGACTAGATTAACACTATCCCCTTCTGAAGACTATGCTTTACTGCTGAAACACCATTACCTTTCATTGACTCAAAAATGATGATTTGATTTGAGAAGATGGAAGGAAGGAGAGTGATCCAAGCCCTGGGTAAGGAGACACAGACACATGAGAAGGGCTCTGCATTTTTGAGGGGGTTTCCAGACCCAGTTGTTTGTTAGACAATCAGTTAAGTGACCTCTAACCCCCAACATCTCTTGCTTCTTTCTTTGTGGGCTTTGCACTTTTTTGAGATTGTTTGGTGTCCCTGAAGGCTTGATGTTGGGAGACAGTGAAGTAGTCTTACTTGCTCCTGCAGATTCTAGATGGGTGTTCGGATCTGTTTCTAGAAGCGCATAGCTTAGAGTTTCTTTGTCCAGATTTTGGGATGGTCTGCATATGGGCACCCATGTTTTTACATAGTGACTGTGAAAGAATGACTTGGTCAATGAAAGAAGTTAAATGAAGAAAAGTCTGGTGTGTATGTATGTGTCTGTGTATGTGTTTGTATTAATTTAACAAATAGGAATTATCGGCACATTGCTAACTATTTGGTTGGAGAAGGTTTGGATAAGTCTTGTCTTCATTAGCTCCTGAATTTAACAAATGAGGAAACTCGCTATTAACGGGAGAGGCATGGACCACTGAGTGACCATGGAGAACAATGCTTTGCAGAGGATACACGCTCCTTGCAGTTGTGCTATGCTAATAGGACAGGTAGCTTGGTACTTTGGTACCTATCCCCCTGTTCTGCAAATAGCCATGTCATTGATGTTCTTCTTGGCTTGGCTGTTTCTTGCCAGCCTACTACTCCCCATCACAGGACACAATCTGAGAGAAGACGTAAGAATCCTCCAGTCATGGCCCTGTAGAGAAGTTGAATGTTGCAAGTCAACTTTTCCAGGGATTCTCTTTGACCCATAATGGATCATATCCTGGCCTCTAATTCTTTCTTAGTTTACATAAAAGAGGTGGAAATGGTACTGACTGACCCCATGGGGTGCTGAATGAGAATAAATCTCAAAGTGAGTGTTTTGTTGTCGGTTAAATGCCATAAAAATGTTCAATATAATGGCTGATTATTTTTCTTTAATCTTAAATGGATACCTAGAATGGGAAAGTCCCATCTTGGTAGCAGAAATTCATTATCTCGGAAAGAGTTTAATGGGTGCTGTGCAGATGAACTGGAGGAAGTTAAATTGTGGAATGCGAAGGAGCTGAGAAAAGTGAAATGAGTTGTGCATTAAATTTAGATAAACACAATTATGTGTAACTGGATTATCACGCGTGAAGGCAGACACTGTATATTAGGCACCTGTGTTTTGATTAAAATCGATTCAGGTGCATGCGCTTAGCATCCTGATAGATATGGGGTTGTGCCTAAGCCAGTGTCTGGGCGCACGAGGCATAGGCAGGGAAACGTCTGAGATCCAGGTTCCCAGCTGGAGAAGTTAAAAGGGCCTGGGACCAGCCTGGCCAATGGAAGGTCATTTCAGAAAACTGCTAACCCTATTACAGGCTGTCCAGCTCTTTGACACATACAGCTTCCTTCTGGGTTTCTTAGTTTCAACTGGAGTCACGAAAGTGGTCCTGGAGTCCAGTGGGGTCTAATGACCTGCTTACTCCATGGGTGGGACATGGTAGAAGGCAGATGGCATCAGAGACTGTTGGGGACTGGGCTTGCCTGTCATTCAAGTTTTTATGGCTGTGAGGCCCTGTGATGGGAACACAAAATCTCTTTGAACCTCTCTGTAGACACAGAATCAGGCCCAGTTCTTTCTTAGCCTCTTAGGTCTACATCTGTAAGTCAAAGTCATCTCCAGATCAAAGGCAAGCCCATCCTCTGATCTCTGGGTGGCCATACATGTGAACAGAGCCAGCTGGCCTGTGCCTGACCTTGAAGGAGGACAGATGTGGAGAAACAACTGTCAGTACCCAGTTAATTCCTGGTGACATGTTTTATTTCAAATGCAAAGCATTGTCGGGATTAAAATAAATGCTACCAGTTACGGGGGAGTATTAAATTAATAATTTTTTTCCCCTTGCTTGATCCTATAATACCCCTCAACTCCACAGATAAATTCTAAGCCCTCCACTGGGTGATTTGAGATGAACTGTATATTGTTACACAAACTAAAGTCGGCTTCTTTTTTTCCCTCCCCTTTTGTTCTTCTCCTCTGCCCTCCTCCTTACCCCCCTCTCAGGTTATACTTATCCTGACGAAGCTGTATGACTTCAACCTGGGAAGCGTGACAGAGAGCTCACTTTGGAGGTAAGTGGGTTAGAGATTCTTACCCGGCTCCTCGGGTTCGGCTCACGTGAGGAATGCCAGCTAAGCAGTTGGAGAGCACGTTTTGAAAGGAGCAGAAGATGGTCCTCCTCCTGGATGCCCTCTTTAATGCCCTGGGTGGCACTGATGGCCTCCATCTGCAAATTCCTTAGCACTCTGCTGACCTCCTGTGGGGTCTGTCACATATTCTCCCTGGCACTGTGGTTGCTTCTGCGTTCCTGCAGTGTCTCCTGGATAAACACAAATGTGGGTAGAGAGATCAGAGCATGCCTGGGAAAAGTGGAGGCCGTGGATAAGGGAGCGTGCTGTAGAAGGGATGCTGGCCTTGGCATGAGTCTCGGCCCAAGGACTGTTTCTTGTCCTTTGTGCCTGTAAGATGCTGTGATTCTCGAGAAGCCCATGATTCTGGGAATAGACACATGTGGGAATCAGGCCTGTGTGATGACGTTTGTGGTCCCAAGCCTTCGTGGGCTTCTTCATCCATAAAATAATATCAAAAAATATATTTTACAACTGTACTGGTGTAAAGACAGACATACTCATATTGTATATTAAAACTTGTTTTCAGCCTAAAATATTCATTTTTTTGTTTGTGGCTTTAAAAGAAATGACAGCATTTTTGTGAACCCTAGGCTCTGTGTCCATGTGCCTGCAGGATAAGTCAGCCCCGACGGAAGGCTGGGACAGGGAGAAGGATGTGGGTGGATTAAGTCAGAGAGGGCTTTCACAAAGCCGTGAACCCCGCAGTCTCTCTGGCTAGGGGACGCCACACACTCACTCCTCCATATACCTCCTCACATGCAAGTTCACGGTCACCGCCACGCTGCTGGCAGTCACACAGGGCACCAGCAAGTTTCATCAGCCACTCCGAGTCAGCACTTCATGCTCTGTGCTTATTACCTCCACGGGCCTCAAGAGGGCTGTGTATCCATTCCATTTGCTCTGCCACTTGTAAACACTGGGGAGAGCGCTGCCACAAAAGGCCGTTCACTTGGCTGTGTCTTCATCCCAGCGCCAGTCCTGAGGGTCTGCTGGGGTTTTGGAGCAGAGGGGTCTGGGGCGTGAGTATCTGCATGCCTGCCTGCTTCTTCCTCTGACTTGTTTGCGGAGAATCAGCCAGAGCCTCTCTCCCAGGGAGGGGGGCAGTCACAGCATCTATTAAATATTTAGGGTTAATTGCTCATGTCGATGGAGGCCTGCCTCCATTTGCACAGGGTGTCCAAAACCTAATTTTGCTGCTCACTGAAAAGTGGCAGAGGTATAAGTAACCAGGGTGCCTCCCGTAGATGAAAGCATGCCTGTTTCCACTCGCGTGGGACTCCTGGGGACTTAGGCCCTCAGGCCCTGTCACAGGGATATGGTGGTGATCCTTTAAGCCTGACTCCAGTGCTGTCTGCTTGGTGCAAATAATGAAACAAACCAGAGAAAACCCATGCTTACAATGGGAAAGAGCTGTACCTGGCAGCCCATGTTGTAGGAAAGGTTTGCTAGTTTTAGAGGTGGACCAGGCAAAACCATGGGGCCGAAGCCAGGTGCTTAATGCTAGAGGCCCGTAAGTGACAGAGTGTGTGCCCCACAGTCATAAGAGCCAGTGTATTCACTAGCGTGTGTCAAGGACAGCAGATGGCCAAGTGGCCCTAAGGGCATCCTGATGTCCCATTGCCGGGATTCAAATCCCAGCTTGTCCACCCAAAGAGCTCTGTGGCTTTGGGCACTTTACCTAACCTCTCTGGATCAGCTTCCCAGGGCTGCCGTAATCAAGGACCACTGGCTGGGTGGCTTCAAACAGCAGAAATGTATTCTCTCCCAGTCTGGAGGCCAGAAGTCTGAAGTCAAGGCATCTTTAGGGCCACCCCCCTTCTGGGGGCTCTAAGGAGAACCCTTCGTTGCCTCTCCCTGCTTCTGGTGTCTGTCGGTGTTCCTTGGGGCTGCATGACTCCACTCTCTGCCTTTATCATCTTCTCCTCTGTGTCTGTGTCTTCTCCCCTTCTGTCCCTTAGAAGAACACTTGCCATTGGAGTTAGGGCCCAGCCGGATAAACCAGGATGCTCTCATTTCCAGATCCGTACATCTGCAAAGACACTTTTTCGAAGATGGTCCCATTGCAGGTTTTGGGGGTTAGGACATATTTGGAGCGGGGGCTGCCATTCAACCTACTTCACTCTCTTAAGTCTCAATTTCCCTGAATGTAAGTTGGAGATAGTACAGATGCTACCTTTGCTCCAGCCACAGTGTCCTTGCTGTTACTTGAAGCAGCCAGCCTCTTCCCCGGAGCCCTTACACTCAGCTCTCTCCTGGGTCTGAGCTCTCTTCTTCCAGGGAGCAGGGCACGCCCTCACTTCCCTCCTCTCTGCTCACCTCATCAGTGAGGCCTTTGCCTGAGGACTTGGCATTCCATCACTTGGCTGCATTTTCCTCCTTAGTACCTGTCACCCTCTAGCTGCTAAATATTTACTTACTGATTTATTTATATTCTACTTACACCCAGTAACGTCTAAGCTTGTAGAGAGAGAGAATTTTTCCATTTAAATTCAGTGCTGTATCCTCAACACCTAGGACAGCATCTGGCACACAGGAGGTACTTGATAAATGTTTGCTCGATGAATAAATTCATGGATGGGTTGCAAGGATTAAATGAAATATGAAATGTACAAACATTTAGGACAGTTACCCACATGTGGGAAGTGCTTAGTTAATTATAATAATTAATGATTATTATAACCCTGTGTGTTTGTATAGTTTTCTTTGTAAGGATCCACTAATGCAGGGATCCATGGGATGGAAATTGTAGGGCACCAAAGGGATGTATTCTGCGCCATCTAGGAATTAGCACAGATCTTTGGGGGGACGACAGGGGATAGGGAGGGGAGAAGAGTGATTTATAATGTTGTTCCTTCTGCTGATTGGGGGGAATTGGAACAGCAATGGCTACCTAGTCAAAGACATTCTTTTGTAGAAAAGATTCTCTGAGCTGGGTGCTGGAATGATGGGCAGGTTGCAATTTGGCAAACGGAAAGTGGAAAAATGCCCCTTGCACAGGGCAAAGTCCAGGCAAGGCTGGACTGCAGGAGATAAGGCGGCCAGGAAGGAGGCAGGGGGAGCAGCTGGGTGTTGGACCGGGTAGGGAGGGTGGGGGGGACTCATCGAGTTCACAGAAGGGGTCAAATCAAAGGCGGTTACTCAGAGCATAGATTATCGATAACAGAGTATATATGGTGTGACCTTTCAGGGATTTGAAAAAAACGGGTGGATATTATAGGCTTTCCCTCTGGATAAATGTTATGCGGGTGTATTTTTGTGTTGTGATTCAGAGGGTTCACAGGTCTGATAAAGCCCAGCTTAGGAACCCCTGCAGAGGGTGTGATTGAGGAAAGGGACTGCTCCTAAACTTTGTGGGAATTATCCAACTTCCTGGGGTCTCACAGGGTGACTTCTTACTTTTTATTGTCTTCCCTACTCATCCCCTAAAGATCTGTGCCCTCATCCTCTTTTCTATATTGCTAATGATGTATTGTACAGTTAGAGCCTAGAGCACTATGATCTTCCTTACTCATACAGTGAGCAGAGAAAAGAAACTAAATTAAACACACACCCTTTCATTTTTGTGATCCAGTCCAACATGCCTAGCCAAGTTGAAATTGAATTTGGTGATTCTTCTTCAATTTTCTGTACAGCAGAGGCACCTGGAGCAGCTGTCATGACAAGATGATGTTCCCTGCCAGGTTACAGTATGACATAATTATTTGTCTCACTGAATTAATAATTGAAAAGCCATCTACTTCTAAATAGACAAAAGACTGTTTAAAGGCATTCCATAGTGTAGCAGTAGCCTGTGCCCTTGTGACCCTCTTTCTGGAACTCCTAGGTGCCAGTATACTGGGGGTGGTCAAAATTTTTTCTCTCTACCCACACAAGGATGGTTGCATAAACTGGTCATTTAGCACAACCGTCTGTTGGCATCCTTTAGTCAAAGGACATTTTACATATATAGCATGTCAAGCTTGTAGAATTAATGAGGTTGGGGACTGACTTTTTAAAAAGACCCGGGGCTTCGCTTTCAGGGTGTTTTCAGTCCATAGTGTGTCAAGCCTGGAGGCTGTCCATCCGTCAAGAGTGATACTGGAGACCGACTCTATTAGATTTTATAGAAGCCTGACCCAAGGAGGAGAAATGAGTCAAGGCTGGGAGGCTCAGCATCCATCAGTTTCCTCCTATTCAAAGTATTAAAAAGTGAAAGCTCTGGGACTGATGTCCTGCGTTCAAGTCCACACTCCTCCACTGAGCCACTAAGTGACCTTGAACACGTTTCTTCGCCTCTCTGTGCCTCCATTTCCTTATCTGTACAATGAGGGTTATACTTGCACCTACCATGTAAAGTTGTGAGGCTTCACTGAAATAAAATATGTAAACTGCCTAGAAAAGTACCTGACATGCAGCGCCCATGTGGGAAATGCTCAAGGAGAGTTAGTTGTCATCATATGATCCATGAGTAATTGAGCTGCTTCTCTCTGCTAGTTCCTTTACCTGAGCTGTCTTGTTCTATCTTTTACAAGAAACTTGAGAGTCGGATATCACTGTCCCCAATTTACAGATGGGAACGTTGAGCATTACAGAGGTTAAACAACTTGCCCCGGATCATGGAGCTAACAAGTAGGGAGATCCTACTGACTCCTGAGCCTGTGCTCATTCTACCCTGTGTGCTGTGTCTGATTCTGGGTGAGAGTGGATTTATGGACTCCTTCAGAATAAGAGATCTTTTTTTTTTTAATTGGTAGGAGAATGGGATGACATGGAGAATGGGATGACATGGAAAGTGGGAGAGGGAGAAATTCCCAGAGTGGGAAAATTGCTCTAGAGTGCTGGGGCTGGGATTTCGACTTCTAGGCTAAAACATTCCTTCTGCAATTGAGATGGATGCTCTCTAGTCCAGCACTGTCTGATTAGAAATATATGGGAGCCACATAATTTTCCAGCAGTCAATAATGTGAAAAGAAACAGTGGAGATTAATTTTATTAATAAATTTTCTTTAGCTGAGTTAAATAGAACTATCATTTCAATAGACAATCAATAAAAATAATGGGCTATTTTGCCTTAGTTTTTTTTTTTTTTTTTTTTGTAGTAAGTCTTTGAAATCCAATGTGTATTTCACACTTAAGGGCATATCTCAATTTGGACCAGCCACATTTTGAGTGTTTAATGTTAGTTAAATATGGCTAGTGGATACCATAGTGCCCAGTGGAGGTCTAGTAACCTGTCTCTCACATATTTTCAGTTCATTTGGGGGTGACAGTAACTTTTTTCACCATAGAAATGCATATCTGTTTTATCAAAGGACAATAGGTAAAAAATTCCACCTGTTCTGGAAGGCAATTATTTTATAATGTTATGGTACTGGGAATATGTGCAGTGTCACAGGCTGACCTGATCCATATTAAAACTCTGATCATCTAAAAGGAAGGGAGGACTGTGGAAATCTGTCCACAGAAATAGAAGAGGCACCACAAGAACTTTTAGGTCTTTGAACTGTGATTCTTGGTAATTCTGAAATAATCATGGCTGTTGACCCTAGAGTCAAAGAGACTTAGGGGGCTTCCCTGGCGGTGCAGTGGTTGAGAATCTGCCTGCCAATGCAGGGGACACGGGTTCGAGCCCTGGTCTGGGAAGATCCCACATGCCGTGGAGCAACTGGGCCCGTGAGCCACAATTACTGAGCCTGCGCGTCTGGAGCCTGTGCTCCGCCACAAGAGAGGCCGCGGCAGTGAGAGGCCCGCGCACCGCGATGAAGAGTGGCCCCCGCTTGCCGCAACTAGAGAAAGCCCTCGCACAGAAACGAAGACCCAACACAGCCATAAATAAATAAATGAATGAATGAATGAATGAATGAATGTCACAGGGCAATGATTAATCCCAGTTTCTTAAAAAAAAAAAAAAAAAAAAAAAAAGAGACTTAGGGTGAGAAAGGATCCTAGCAAACGTTCTCCTTGAGCCCCAGAACCGTATTGTTTCAGAGATAAGGGTGTGAGTTCAGGGAGAGGAAGACACTTTGCCTGAGTTTCCTGGATCAGAAGTGTGAGATTAAGAGTGCGCTCTGGCTCCTGCTGGCTCCTGATCTCCTTCCGTAAACTCACACATCCCCTAACTGGGAACCCTGGAACTGGCTAGAGACAGCCCTCTTCTTTTTTAAAATTGAATTGTAGTTGATTTACGACGTTGTGTTAAATTCTAATGTACAGCAAAGTGACTCAGTTATACAGATATATGCATCCTTTTTCATATTTTTTTCTATTATGGTTAATCACAGGATATTGAATATAGTTACCTGTGCTGTATGGTAGGTCCTTGTTGTTTATCCATTCTATATATAATAGTTTGCATCTGCTAACCCCAAATCCCACTCCTCCCCTCTCCCACCCCACCTCCCCCTTGGCAACCACAAGTCTGTTCTCTAAGTCTGTGAGTCTGTTTAGAGATGGCCCTCTTCTTCACGTCTCCTTCATTCCCAGCTGCAAATAGGCCATTGTTATATGGTGTACAGGCACCATGGGGCTCAACGGCTGGGACACGCTCTCTCTCATTTCTGTGACAACAGCATGTGGCACGTGCTTTGGTGCCATCTTCATGTCCCTGTGCCCATATGGGTGTGTGCATCTCTGCCGAGTTTGGTGGCATTCATGGTCCTTAATTTGGGAGCAAGGGCGCCACTTTTCTTTGAATGTGGTACCTATGAAAAGGTGGATTAATCCACTGCTTGAGGTTTTTGAGTCTTTAGAACATAAGTCACGGTGGGGGCTGGCAGATCGCTTCTTGGACTCAGTTCTACATGTCTTAAACATTAACACTTAGACTGATAAACAAACACATTGCCCTCCCCTCAAAAAATTGTTTTTAAGGTCTCATTTTCTGGAGGTAGATGAGCTGGCAAGCAATCCCCGGCTTCCATCTGTCCATCTCAAGCACTAGCCTTTAGTAAAGGTCCGGGAGAGGCCAGCTTCTGATCGGGTGTGATGTCTCCACATGAGCTTTCCCCTGGAATTTCTATTGGATTGGGGTCCTCACAGAGCTAAATGAATTTGCAGTTGTCTTGGTGTAAGAGGAACCGGGAATCCTTTACAGTGGATGGTACCCCTGCATTGCTACGTTACCTCAGTTCCCTCCCTCCCCTCTTGCTCCATTTCACCCACCCCCCAGCCTGGCAGTGTGGGAGACATTCTGCTCTTGGAAAAGCAGCGAGGCTTCTCAGCCACTGCTCCTGTATGCCTGGCCTCAGGACCTGCAGCACAAGGGGGCTTCAGATCGAGGCGTTCCTGGTTAGGGTGTTTATGTGCCCACTTGGTGGTCACATCCTCCTGGATACCTTCCCTGACACTCCTCCCTGGATTGGGTGCCTCTCCTCTGCTTACCACTGATGTCTCATCCTTACGCTGTGCTGTTGATTTGTTCCCAGCCTGGGAGCCGCTCGAGAGCAGGGACCACGTGCTCTTCCTGTTTCTGGATCTACACGGCCCAGCACTCGGGCTGCACTAAATAAAGGCTAAAAGAACTGAACTGAAGTACCAATAGCCTGGAACCAGTCCCAGCCCCAGCCCCGCCTTGTCCTGTTGCTTTCCATGTATTGAGTTGTCTATCCCCCCGCCACTGGGGAATCCTGTAACTTTTCATCTGTTTTGCAAGCTGTTGTCTGGACTATTTATTTCCTCCTCTAATTGTTCTGTCAGTGACCTTTCTGGGAGACCTTTGGATTTATTAATTTTTTTGTTTGCCAAGAAAACCCTGATAATAATTGCTAAGACTTCCCAGAAGTTATTAGTTTACAAATTTTAATGACATTCATGATTTATTTATGTGCTTCCCTCCCTCTACAGCTGTTCACCCCAATTCCTTAGTGGAATTCCTGCTGAATCTGAGTGAATTAATGGAAACAAAACTGCAGATTGGAATGACATTTTTTTTTCTAGGCTGTTAATTAAAAGCTTTCCATCCTATTCGCTAGGCTCTTCATATGTGAGGTCCCGAAGGCTGGGCAGGTACAGGCTGTGAAATCCTCCCTCTAGAACTGGGGCCTTTGCCTGTTGGCTTTCAGTGGTAATAAATCTGGTGAAAACTCCTGAATTGGTCACAGAGCATTCGGTTGAACAGATATTAACTGAGCATTCATTATGTAAGCAGTCCTGTGCTCATTGCTGGGTGATGCTGAATAAGTATGTCATGATTGCTATCCTCGAGGAATGTTTAGTTCAGTTGAAAGGTAAGATTAATGCACGTAGGAAACAATGTCAGGCATATGCAAGTATATATATGTATATGCAGAACACATTGCATTCTGTGATGAGTGGCCCTACTGTAGAAATACTTATATTTTTATTATTATCACACCTCATTCCGTGAGGATGCAGAGCAATTCTAGGAATGAATTAGAGAAATGATCAATGTGTCTCATGTATTTTGTTTTGCTGTTTAATATAAAACATCTTATTTCTCCATTAGGGTGTGAAACTTTTCAGAGGAAAGACTGTTTCATATGAGAACTAGTAGTTTCCATAATTCTCAGAAACACCTGGTAACAGATGGGATTGAGTATGTGTAGTGGTTAAAGAAGTGGGTCCTGAATTCAAATTGCCTGGATGTGAATCCCAGATCTGCTGCTTGCTAACTGTACCACCTTAAGCAGTGTTTTCATTTCTGTAAGCTTTGGTTTACTTATCCATATAGTGGGATGATAGTAAGACCTATCTCATGGAAGCTTTGTGAGGATTCAGTGAGATAATGCATGGAATGCAAAATGCCTACTATCTACTTAGTACTTACTGTAATAATTATTATTTGTTCGTAGGCTCATATCCTCCTAGCCCAGCAGCTTCTACCAGGCTCCTGAGGACAGTTGTGCTGATATCTTTAGGAGGGTGGGGTGCAGAACATACCTAGAGTCCTAAGCACGTGGTGCCTGGAAATGATACATTTCTATTGAGAGAATGTTCTGGAGTCTTCTCCTTTTTTGTTTTTAATGAATTTTTATTGGAGTATAGTTGCTTTACAATGTTGTGTTAGTTTCTGCTGTACAGCAAAGTGAATCAGCTACACGTATACATATATCCTCTCTTTTTTGGATTTCTTTCCCATTTAGGTCACCACAGAGCATTGAGTAGAGTTCCCTGTGCTATACAGTAGGTTCTCATTAGTTATCTATTTTATATATAGTATCAATAGTGTATATATGTCAATCCCAATCTCCCAGTTCATCCCACCCGCCCCTTCCTCCTGGTATCCATATGTTTGTTCTCTATGTCTGTGTCTCTATTTCTGCTTTGCAAATAAAATGATCTACACTGTTCTTCTAGATTCTATATGCGTTAATATACGATATTTGTTTTTCTCTTTCTGAGTGACTTCACTCTGTATGACAGTCTCTCGGTCCATCCACGTCTCTACAGATGACCCAATATTATTCCTTTTTATGGCTGAGTAATATTCTATTGTATATATGTATCACATCTTCTTTATCCATTCCTCTGTTGATGGACATTTAGGTTGCTTCCATTTCCTGGCTATTGTAAATAGTGCTGCATTGAACATTGGGGTGCATGTGTCTTTTGGAATTATGGTTTTCTCTGGGGATATGCCCAGTAGTGGGATTGCTGGGTCATATGGTAATTCTATTTTTAGTTTTTTAAGGAACCTCCGTACTGTTCTCCATAGTGGCTGTATCAATTTACATTCCTACCCACAGTGCAAGAGGGTTCCCTTTTCTCCATACCCTCTCCAGCATTTATTGTTTGTAGATTTTTTGATGATGGCCATTCTGACCAGTGTGAGGTGATACCTCATTGTAGTTTTGATTTACATTTCTCTGATACTTAGTGACGTTGAACATCTTTTCATGTGTTTGTTGGCCATCTGTTTGTCTTTTCCTTTAGATACTCATCTGTGCTTGGCAAAAGGGAAAGATTAATATATTTCTTGGTTTTTCTACATCAGCTGCAGCTGCTGCTGATTTTGGGTGTAGGATGCCAAGCACAATCTGATTTAAGTTCCCCTAACACAGTGTTGAGTTAACTCATCCATTGCTGGTTATTTTCTTTTTAATGCAAGTGTTGGGGGAGGTAAGCCCATTGAAGAGCTTTGTTCTTCCCAAGTAATTAACATGGAAGGCAGGATGGGGTCATCCATGCTTCTCAGATTTGGTGTAGCCTCAGAATTACTTGTGGATTTGTTAAAAATCTAGATTCCTGGACCCTAACCAAGAGATTCCAATTTGGTAAGGCTGGTGTTACTCAGGATGTATACTTTTAAAAGCTCTTGGTTGGTTCTGATTTTCAGGTAAGATTGGGAGCCACTGAGCTCAGAGGAAGCTTGGGTTCTAGGCCTGTCTCAGTTGCTAATTAATCAAATTACTCATGCCATCCTTCTGTTTTCTCATAAAGGTATTCGATGAAGTGATCTCAAATACCTTTCAACTCCAAGTCCACAGATGCTACCAACCTGGGAAGTCAAACAGGGAACACACACAGGGTTTATGGTGCCCAGCAGATACCTTTTATGAGCTAACAGCCCCACTTGTGAGAACGTCCACCCTCCTTAAGGAAAACTAACGTGCTGTTTGTTCATGGCTGGATAGTAGCCAATGGGCAGGTGTCAACCAGAACACCTGTCCTAACTACTTAATTTCAATTCATTAAACATAAAGAGCAGCATTCAATCTATGAAACCCTTTGCTCCCCCCAAAAATAGAATAAGAAAGGAGTTTGCCCTAAATATCGAGACCTCAGACATCTTACTTTGCTGGAGAATAGAGCAACGCAAACACTGGAGAAACAGATCTGGTTTACAGATTTAATGTTTTCCTATTTATTAAGGGAAAGGGGTTTCTTTTTTATGGCCTAGTCTTTTTTCTTCCACCCTGACATGTGTAAATCTTGGTTTTCGTCCAGTGGCTGAGAGAACATAATCCTTTCGTATGGATTGTGTCTGTGGATTGTTATTTTATGTTGTTTTCCCTTCCTTCCAAATGCTGTGCCGTTTTATCACAATCACAAATAACCCCACCATCTGGAGAAGGGGTGTGAAATTCTGCCCATCCCTCTCCACACCCTGAGTTCCCTCTCATTTTCTCAGTAGTAGATTCGTTGGCCTTCTAATGAAGTTAATAAGTAGACAGAATCAGACAGTTCCTTCTAAAATAACATTTATAAATGGATGCATTTCCCGACTCTCTAAGGTAAAGCCTTAATTCATTTCCCTTCCAGATGTCCACATGTGTAAAACCATGATAGGTGGGCCCCTGGACTGTGATTTGAAGCCAAAAAAAAGGGAAAGATTTCAACTCACACGGAGCCTGTCTATTTCCAAGTTTATAGGAGAGTGGATTTTTACATGCTCCATTCCTGCTTATATATATAATGACTATAAAGATTAGGTAGTTAGGCTTTCATAGTTACTTTATCATCCTTTGGTGGCCAATTACTTTATTGGACATAGACTGTAAATGTCATTAGAAGGCTTTTGGCAACTTCCCCATGAAGACCACTATCTAGACTTTGTTTGGGGAGCCATAAACTGGTAAAAAGGCCTCTTCTTAATGTTACATGTCTGTGACGTTTCTTTTCAGAAATCGCTGAACTTATAAAGGAAATATTTCACAGCTTACTTTTGCTTCCAAATGGTTTGTGCCCAAGTTAAAGCTAAAGTCAAGTATGAAAAGGCAATACGTAGAGTTTATCTTCTAAAAGATTTTCCTTTCAGTGGCACTGATATCTTAAATTGGTATAATATTTGTAGTCATTGCCCACACGAAGTATGGCATGTCTCATATTTCTAGGAGGAATGGGAGGCCTGTGTAATTAAACATTCCATTTTACAGATGGATAAACTGATTTCTTGAGTAGGTTGGTGGTTGGTGATTTCAGATCTGGTGCCCAGATCTAGGTATCCCAATTCTCAGCAGCTTCAGGCTCTTGCTCTTACATTAGTAATCAGTCTTTCCTGGCCTTTCCAGCTCAGCAACCATTTATATTTCGTAAGAGATCTATGGCCAAGGGACTACTTTGGGGACCAGGAATGGGTTTCCTTGGATATTTGTCTAAGTGATTTTCAGTTGTGGTGGATCATGAGAATCATCAGGGAAATATAAGAAAAGTGAGTTTCCTGGGCCTTATTCCAAACCTACTGAATCAATTTCTGGGATCAAGATCTAGGAACTTATGGTTTTAAAGAGCTCCGCACTTGATTTTGATATAACCACTGACCTAAGAGACTTCATGGCCATTTTTATTTCTGAAAGGTCCATGAAAACTTATTTTGGGGAGTCTTCCCCTCAGTATAGCACCTGGCCCTCTTACCCATTTTTACCCGTTTTCCTTATGGCTGGCTCAGAATGACAAGCACAGTCATTCATGCAAAAATACATAGTTGCACCCTCGTCTTCATAAATGACAACCATAAAGGTTAGGAATTGGAATGAGCTCTGGCACTTATTAATTAGCTCACATTCTGTCAGCATCAGGCTTGTTTAATTGGACAATTAACATTGATTTTAGATAATGGTGCCACAGGAGAATGTTCATAAAGTTCTGGTCTCCATGGAGTTGTGTTGAGATAAACTCGATGAAGTTGAGTTTTTAGCTGGAAAGCTAGGCTTCCTGAAGATCGAAGAGCACAACAAATGGGGAATGATTTTCAGGTGACTTTGGAAGGCTTTCTGTTCGTAATTTTTGGTTGCAAGCAACAGAAATCATCACTAACTTGGGCACCATATAGGATTCATTGGAAGGATACTGGTATAACTCAACATTTGGAGGAAGAGATAATATAAAAAACTTCCCTCTTACTGCTGCTTTTGCTTCATTCCATACGTTTTGATATGTTGTGTTTTCATTTGTCTTGAGACATGTTCTAATCTCTCTTTTGCTTTATTCATTGACCCATTGGTTGTTTAAATGTGTATTGTTTAATTTTCATGTATTTGCAAATTTTTCAGCTTTCCTTTTGTTATTGATTTCTTGTTTCATTCCATTGTTGTAGGATGGAATGTTCTGTGTATGTCTGTTGGGTTCATTTGGTCTGTAGTGTAGTTCAAGTCTGCTGTTTCATTATTGATTTTGTCTGGATAATCTATCAGTTATTGAAAGTGGGTTTTTGAAATTGTGTCCTATTTTTGCATTACTATCTATTTTTCCCTTCAGACCTGTTCATGTGGCTTTATATATTTAGGCACTCTGATGTTGAGTACATATATATTTATAATTTTTATATCTTCCTGTTGAATGGACTCTTTTATGTAATTATGTAATGATCTTCTTTTTCTCTTGTGACAGTTTTGACTGATATAAATTTAGCCACCCCTGCTCTCTTTTTGTTATCATTTGCATGGAATATCTTTTTCATACCTTCACATTCACCTTATATGTGTCCTTAAATCTAAAGTCAATCTCTTGTAGATAGCATATAGTTAGATCTTGTTTCTTTACTTTTTAAAAAAATTTATTCAGCTACTGCATATCTTTTTGTTGGTGAGTTTAATCCATTTAAATTTAAAGTAATTATTGATAAGTAAAGAGTCACTTTTGCTATTTTGTTAATGGTTTTCTGTCTGTTTTGTAGTTCTTTTGTTCTTCTCTTCCTCTCTTGCTGTCTTCTTTTCTTATTTGATAATTATTTGTAGTAATATACTTTGATAATTTTGTCTTTATCTTTTTGTTTCCATTCTAGGTTTTTTCCTTTGTGGTTACCATGAAGTTTGCATTAAACTTTTTACAGTTATAGCAGCCTATTTTAAGCTGATAACAACAATCACATACAAAAACTCTACACTTTTACTTTCTTCCCCAACACTTTGTCTTTCATGTGAGAATTTACTTGTTCGTATATCATGTAGCCATTACCAAATTTTTGGGTTATAGCTGTGTTTTGGAAAGATGTGTTTAGAAAGGGTGATTTAGTGTGGGAAGAAAATTGTAGGCAGGGAGGATCAATTCTGAGACTGTTGTGACATTCTTGTGCTTTTTACCACTATCTATCTATCCATCTATCCATATGTGTCTTTGCTTCTATGTTTATTTGCCTACCTTTGTAGAATGTCCAATGGTCTAATGTTATTTAATGGGTCAGGAACGAGGAAGGCAGGAAGCTGAAATTCAAACTTGCTTGAGGGAAACCAGAAACTTCCTTGCCATCCCCCTGAATCTCTGACTGGCTCTCAGGTGTATAAACATGAATTCTATGCCACTGAAGTTAAGGTATGATGACTAGCTCATCAAGTCAGACCTGGTGAAGGGCCATCAGGAACCAGGCATGATTTACTGGCTTACTATACGCAAAGGTCAACCTTCAGCATTCTGGAAGCGTGGGGCAGAGGACAAAGGAAGTGATTGACTTCCTAAGGTTATTCCATTTCATTCCTCGCTGTGGGGATATGGAAGACAGGATTGTAACAATGCAAACTGGAAAGAATTTGGAATTGGAGCAAATTCTGATTTACTCTGATACTATAATACCTTCTGTTGGCATTCCCTTTAAACACACCTGCCTGAATTCTCTAGGACATCAGAATTGAGATGTTGTATAAGATTTTGTCTGGCCAGCAAGGAAGAAACAATAAGTTTCCTAAGCTTCTAAGTTTTTTTCTTATTTTGCATATTTAAATTTTTATGCAATAATTTCACTAATAAAAAATGAAGAGTACTATAAAAAAGTAGCCACCATCTTAATCCTGTTTAAAACCATTGTTAAGTTTCAATATGTACATATACCTATACATTTTTTACCTATACAATTTTACATAATTGTGACTCTCTTGTATAAACAATTTTGTTTCTTATTTTCATATAATATTTAACTAAGCATTTTTCTATGTTATTCAAAATATTTTACAAACATAATTGTGATGTTTGCATAATAGTGTATTGTATTGCTGTTCTGTAATTTACTTAACTATATTCATTCCTCTATTTTTAGAGATTTAGATTGTCTTACAGTTTTTCACTATTTAAAAATGTTGCCATGAATATCTAGATACATAAATCTTTGTTTCTGTCTGCATTTTAGATGATTTTCTTAGGATAGACTTCTAGAGGAGAAATTTTAAGACTCAGCATACTTGTTCAGTTGGTTATGAAAAGGTGCATTTCTGCAACTCTTATGCTGGGAAAGAAATCTCTGAAATTTAAAGAGAAAAGTTATCACAGTTTCCACTGTGTATATATGTGTGTGGTATATGAATACTGCACGTATGCATTTTTATGCTTTAGGGTCATTAGTATACCTAAAATTATCATAAAATTATTGGAATAAGACTTGGGTAATGAGATTCTGGAAAATGATGTATCCATAGTCTCCAAGAAGAACATGCATGTCCCCTGCTGAGTGAGCATACGCAGGCCCATCTGAACTGATAAAATGAAAACAATAGCAATCACACCAATAATAGTAGCTAACACCATTGTAAAGCAATTATACTCCAATAAAGATGTTAAAAAAAAAATAGTAGCTGCTCACACTTACTGAGCACTAACTATGCACTGATTGAAGTGCTTTACATATGTTTTTACTCAGCCTTATGAAAAATCGGTTAGGTAAAGACTGCTGTCATCTCCATTTTACAGCTGAGGAACCTCAGGGCCAGAGAGTTGAAATGACTTTTCCAAGGCCATGCACTTAGTAGGTAGTACAGCTGGAATTTGGATCCAGACGCTTGGATACTAGAGCCTGTGCACTTAATCCTACTCTAGGCAGTCACTGAGGAAGACCTGACTGAGGTTGGAAGTTGTTATCGGAGTTTCAACCAGTCTAAGATTTATAATGCTCTGCATGCAAGACCTTGGTGCAAGACTCATGTGGAGGAGGGAGACTACAGGAAATTCCTGCTGGATGATACCCATGGCTCCTCCAACCCAGGGCATGATCTGTGATGGAAGCTTCAAGGGTAGGAACATGGGAGGGTCTAGTCTCTTCCTTTCTGTAAAGGTTTGGAATAGGGCTCATCTCCCCCACAATTCTCTTAATAACCCCTGAGGGACTTGTCGAGCATAAGTTTACCTGTTCTGTACCTGTCTTACCTGTTACCTGTACCTGCTTGCCTACAGGTTCTTGAGAATCACTGTACAGAGAGGTTAAAAGCACAGACTCTAGTGTATACTGCCTGGGTTCGAATCTCAGCTCTGCCACTTCCCAGCTGTGAGCTTTGGGCAGTGACTTCTGTGGGCCCCACGTCATCATTTCTGGAGTAGGAGTGATGACAGTACCTGCCTCACTGGGAGGCTGAGAGACGCCCTGAGTTACTAGTGGTAACGCGTTTGGAAGAGTGCTGGCTCACAGCACATGTGCTTTGTGAGTGTTTGCTTCAGTTTCTGGACTGCTCTGCCTTTTGCCCTAATCCCTCAAGGCTCCAGTCTAGTCTCCTGCCTGCCAGGACTTATTCCTGTGTTTCCCAGACGCAGTCAGCAGATACTTGTGGAGCGCTCCCACATGCTAGATCCCGCGGGTGGAGGGGGAGCGAACAGGCCGGCTGCCTGCTCCTTTCCTGCTTCCCTCCAGAGTGGAGGCCCAGGGACCCAGGACTCTCCACAGCGGGTGAGAGAAAGTGTGGGCTCCACGAGGCAGAGAGAGGGCAGGAGCCCCCCCAGCGGGAGGATTGTGGAGGGCTTTCCTGGGTGTATTCGTTTCCTAGGGCCGCTGTAACCAATACCACAGACTAGGTGGTTTAAACCATAGAACTTTATTGCCTTGCAGTTCTGGAGGCTGGAGGTCTAAGATCAAGGTGTGAGCAGGGTTGCTTCCTTCTGAGGGCTGTGAGGGAGAATCTGTTCCATGCCTCTCCCCTAGTTTCTGTGATTGGCTGGCAATCTTTGGTGCTCCTTGGCTTGCGGAAGCATCACCCCATCCCTGCCTTCCTGCTCACAGGGCCTTCTGCCTGTGTGTGTATCTGCATCCAAATTTCCCCTTTTTATAAGATTATGAATTGGATTATTTTATTTTATAAATTGGGTTATATTGGATTAGCTCACCCCATCCCACTCACGTATGACCTCATCTTAACTAATTACATCTGTGACAAACTTGTTTCCAAATAAGGTCGCATTCTGAGAACTTGAAGGTATGAATCTTTGTGGGGGATGCAAGGCAATCCACACCAGCTGGGAAGTGCCCATAGCTGGGGCTGAAGGATGAGACAGAATTAACTGGGAGCTGAGGGGCTGGAGAGGAGAGAGGGGGGAACTATTCCAGTCAGGCCTGTGCAGAGGTCCTGTGGTGGGTGGGAGCTTCCCTTTTCAAGGAGCCAGAGTAAGCTAGTGGGTGAGGGGGAGTGGTCTGTGAGATGTGGGAGATGGCAAGAGGCACGCCCGTGGTGTCTGGTCAGCCATTTAAAACACGTTGGGTTTTACTTTGGGCACATGGGATACACCTAAAAGGCTTTAAGCAGGAGTATGCCATCATTTAATGAATGCTTTAAAGATCTATTATCATTGAAATTTTGCTTAATTTTTTATTACTGGTTTTGTATTATTGTGGACGGAACATTTTTTTTCTTTGTTTTGTTGGCTACTTGTAATTCCTTACATGTATTTTTCTTTTCATGCGTTCTGTATGTTTATATGTTAGTGGCTTGTTTTCCTTATCATTTATACATTTTTTAGTATAATATATAAACTGAAAGCATTGTTGAACCTGATACCAATATTTCCCCCATTCTGTTTTTTCCTGTTATCATAGTTTGGCTTTTCATAAAATAGGAGTTTCACATTTTGTAAATAATCAAATCTGCTAATCTTTATTTTTAAAAAACCACATTCCTTCTTAGTTTTATTTAAGATTGAAGAGCTCTCACCTTTTCAATCTATTCTTACAAAGCAGGACATCATCCCTTAGATGGGAAACATGTGCTACAAATTGTTGACTAAGCCGTGACATTCATTTTGGGGAAACAGCTGCTTGTTTTCTGATCAATTATCTCATCCAGTCCTCCCCCAAAACTTATGAAGTAGGTCCTACTATGCTTTTCTTATTTGAAGATGGGGAAACTGAGTTTTTTAATAAAATGAGTAATCTGCTAAAGTTCACGCAGGTAGATTTGGGCTCTTAACCCAGATAACAGCTCAGGACTTATTCATAATCAAGAAATTTCTCCACTGGAAGCTTCGAGTGGTTTCTTGGGTGGCCTCCACCCTGTCTCTTCAGAGTTTAGTACCCATTTCACAGATGGAAACTAGGAGGTTCCCAGCAGAGCACATGCTTCCATAGATTTTTGTTCTAGCCAGGCCACTGCCTCACTTCCCGACAGCCCTTACTTATGCCACATGCCATTCTGGAATTCCCTCTTCTCTCCTCCTAACCACTTTCAGGACATATGTTCTGCTTTCTTCCGGAGACTTTCTTGAGCACTCTAGCCCAGCATTCTCTCTCTTCTTTCTTTTGAGTCTCCTAAAATCTGCTTTTCTACCCACTTACCTGCTACTTGGTCGTACCACGTGTGGCTTCTTGAGATCACCGACAGCACGTGGCTGTGTGCTCTGAGTGTCATATGTGCTGAATAAATGTCTTTTGGGTAGCCAGATCCACCTGGGTTTCCTTGGTCTTGATATGGGGAATCTATTGAAAGCCTGGCTGGGTCCAGCAGCCTCAGGTCCTGCAGGGACTCCGAGTGCCAGGCAGCCCCCAGTAGACACTTAGTTCCTGGTGCCCCTTCTGCGCCTGTCACCAGCTTTGCAGTAGCAGTGTTTTCTGCTCTGTAGCCTTTCCTCTGTCACAGTTAGATGGTGTAGGATGGGATAAATGGATATTTTGGAGTGACAGCAATGTGTTGAAAGCCAGCCAGCTGAAAACTGAGAATGCACACGCAGAATGCCACAGCTATCAAAATTCACTGGCCATTTTGAGGCAGTTGCCAGATTGTTTCATCAGGGTTGACAAAATGAAAGTTTCCAAGAGATTGGGGGATAAGTGGGAGTGGTATGTGCTTGGGGGCAGTTTTCATACTCGTTAGGGTATACCGAACGGCTGCTGTGCACCAGGAATAGGGACTTTCTCATATTATCTCTAATCTAAACATGCTGATGGCAAGATGTGTAGAGAAGTGCTGGGTATCGTATGAGCTGAGCAGGATACTACATGTGTATGGAAATGTTACGTGGAGTTCTGGCTTTGCTATCTTGCTCAGAGATGTCAGAAATTATTACATGTTTATAAAAGATTAAGATTTTAAAAATTAAGATTAAAAAAATTTTTTAAAAAGATTTTCCTCTGCTAGTGTTACTGCACCCACAGCCCCAGAGCCCTAGCGAGCATGGCCTCCCTGGAATCACGGGATGGATGCAGCCACAGAGGGACGTGTCCAGCCTTGGGCATCTAAGCAAACCTCGTTGACCTTTTCATACAGACTGGCACCAAAGCCAGAGTCAGTCCTTTCAGGGTCCAGCTAAGGATCTCACTGGGTGGTACCATCTTTCTTTCATGGCCCTTTGGTGTGTGCTGTGATGGACGGCATCAGCCAGTGAGGGCTGGACCAGGGTGCTCCCAACATCTTTGCATCAGAAATATCACTGGACCCTTCATTTTGCCCCTCACTGTCCACTATTAAAGCATCAGTGATGAGGTGAATGCACCAAGTTTATCTAGACCCATAAGAGCAAATGGTGGAGTGATAGTGCATGCCGCCCCAAATCACCAAAGGCAATCTGGTGTTCTCTCAGTCTCTTTAGAACAAAGCAAGCTTTTTCCTGCCTGGGAACTTCACATCTGTCTGGAATACTCTCATTCTCCTCCTGCCCCTAGTCACATTTTTCACAAGCCTAGTTCTTCTTTACCTTTTATTTCTTCAATCTAAACATCTCTTCTCCAGAGAGGTGTTACCCAGCCATCCTCTCTAAGAGAGGTTTCCGAGGTCGTCCCTCTCTCATTGTCTAACAGCACTAATAATTGTACAGCTTAAAGTCATTTCATTTTATGTCTTATGTAAGGGTTATTAGTTAGTTATTTCACTTCTGTGCCACCTTCCCCACTAAACAGAGATCCACTGAGAGCAGGGGTGTGTTTGTCTTATACAACATTCTTTCTCATCACCAAGTACTGTGCTTGGCACGTGATAGGAGCCATGTGACGAGAGGGAAGCAGGAGGTGGGCAGCGGGAATCCACAGGCAGAAGCCAGGGCAGGCAGGTAGACATGAGATTCCCAACTCCCTAGATAGCAGTTCTTGACAGAACCCCTTGTAGATCTCTTCCTTCGCACATTCTCTCAAGTAGATTGCTGACATTTCATGTAGGAGAAACATGTATCATCAAGCCTCCCCTCCAGATTGTAAGGATGAGGAAACTGAGATTCAGAGAAGGGAAGTGACTTTCTTCATGTCACTTGGTTGGGGCAAGATACTGGACCAAAACTGAAACCCTCACACTTTCAGATGGAAGGCAGGCAGCCTTGAAAGGTCTTGGGAGTCCCGTCCTTAGGGGCTTGTGACTAAACCCTTTGCCTTTGAACCAGAGAAGTGGGAAACTGAAGACATGGAGGTGATCAAATGCCGGGCTCTCACCCAGGAGAAATCTGGCTGAGTCTGAAAAGCCTCTCTCCAAGAGACCCTTGAAAGAACACGGCTTTTTTCTTTTCCCTAAAGTGAAGCTACAAGCTGAACACAATGCACCTGACAGCGAAAGTCGGGCTCTGTTTCAGAACACACCAGGGATGGAAGGCTCATGCATCTTTCACCTCTGCACGGCTGGGCTTCACACACACAGGCTGACTGCAGTGCTTCTGTCCTTGGTCACGAGCCTTCATGGGAGGCAGATGTGTAGGGATCAGACAGTAGTTCTCTGTTCACATCCCACATTCATCAGCTTGTGGCTGACACCTCATATGCATTATCCCTGAAATTTGAAAAGGAAGGGAGCAAGGAAGTGCATTTAAAATACAGCCAAAACAGTGAATAGTGCGTTTAAAAAAAATGTCTGAGAGGGAAAAGGGACACAATTGTGGTGGTTTCTTTTGAGGACCTAACGTTTGACTTAATGTTCAAGGTCAGGTACTTGAGGCAGAGAGGTCTGATCAAGAAGAAAAGACACAGATTAAGTAAGGTAAGGGAGCTATTAGGTGTTTATGTAACAGAAGTTAATAAGTCTACGTCACCTCACTGTACAGTAGAAACTAACACAATATTGTAAAACAACTGTGCCCCAATAAAAAAAACACCTCAAAAAAAAACCAACTATTATGGTGGGAAAATAACAGGATGGATATTTAAAATATGTAAAAAGATATATATTTCCAAAAAACAAATTATTTAATTGTGTTGACTACTCTGACTTATTGGATTTATTGATCCAGGAATTCTTTAGAATAATCAGAGTTGGGAAGAGTCATGACCATCAGTAATTGTTATGTTTATAACCTTGAGTCCTTGAAGTTAAATCAGTCTAGACGCTTCGTTAGGCCATGTGAAAGAGTAGATTTGGTGTTTGCGGAAACCTGGATTTGAACACTGGATGCCTCAGTTATTCTCTGTAAAATCATGGACAGATTATGTAACCTCTTTAATCTTCACATTAATGTCCTCATCTGGAGAGTGCGAACAGGGTTTATTTCAGAGTGTTAATGTGAGCATTAATTGAAATAATCTAGAAGTGCCTATTATAAGCGGGTGTTCATTCATTATTTCCATTTTTTTCTCTCAACAGTTTGCGAAAATGTGGCTCTAATGCTTGTGGAGTTCACATTTTTTGAATATCTCTTTACTAACTCAGGTGCTTTCCCCCCCCCCCCCAAGTCTCGTTTGGAGTATTTCAGTTTTGAACATGCACCCACACACTAGTTCTTTCTGTAAACTTTAATATCAGGAGGAAGAATAAGGGTTTAGGAGGATTTTGTTGGTTGTTTAGAGTCATTGCATACCATTCTCTTCGGAGGCTTTCACATCCTTGTTTTATTCCCATTTAACCCATACATTCCTGGAAGCCTCCTTACTGTGTGCTGAACCCCACATGGGGCAGTAGGGACCCCAGGCAGGGGTGGGGAAGATAGATAGACCATGTCCCTGCTCTCATGGAGTGGACACAAGAGTGGGGACCACAGGAAGCAGATGAGTAATGGTGATAACTGAATACGTATGGCAAGTGCCACCGGGTGGTATGATCGGTGGGCATGGGGGAGGGGTGGTGAGGGGGGCCAGCGAAAGAGTGTTGCTCGCCATCAGTTTCTACACGAATGAAGTCACTAGCCACTGCGTTAGCTGACCTTTAACACACCCTGAAAGGAGTTCAGGGTGGAGGTCAGGAATGGGGCACTCTGTCCTCTGGGAAAAACTGGCAGAACAGGCCTTCAGATAGTTAGATATTATCAGGAGAAAATTTTATGAATCCAGTTTCTTGCATCTTCTCATACCTAGAAAAGCACTAAAATCATTCACAGAGACATCTGCTCCTCGTGACTAGCAGCAACCTTCTACCAAGCTGCGTGCTTGGTTGCATGTACCCGCTTCACCAAAATCACATATATATCCTGACCTCCCCCCTTACCTCTTTGGAGCAGTTCCGCAGAGCCATCTGAGAGACTGTCTCCCAGGCTATAGTCCTCAGTAAGCCCCAGATAAAACGAAACTCACAGCTCTCATGTTGTGGGTTTTTTTTTTTTTTCCAGTCAACAGGGGGCACTTTTATTAGAATGGTCAGGGGTCACCTCACCTACGAGCAGGGCTGGGACTAGGGTGAGACAGAGGAGGCAGGTGAGGTGCCCAGGGTGCATTATTTAAGGAGGCACTCCTCCTTAGGGCCCTGTATGGGCCTCCTTACATTTCGTGCCTTAGACACCCTGCTTGCCTATCTCCTGATGGTCCCAGCCCTGCCTAGGAGTTGACCTTTGAGCTGAGACCTAAAAGATAATGAGGAGGCAAGCCTTCAAAGAGCTGCATGGTCATCAGCTAAACAAGTGAGTGAAGATTGCTTTTGCCGTGGCTCATTTCAATGTGGTGCAAAGATAGCCGCATAAATCCTGTAATTGCCAAAATTGACCCATCAATGTTAAAGACCCTTTTTAAGTGGATAATTTTCTTCCTTTTACACAGCCATCAAATGCAGCACTAATGAGGGGTGGTATTCCGTGGTTTTACAACCCGAGCTTCTCTGCGTTCCTTAGCACGCAGGGCTCTGGCTCCATGTGGTTCTTAGAAACACGCCCCCCCCCCACCCCACCCCATCCTTGCTTCATCTTTTCATATGGGGTTGTTTTTAATTGCTGAGGAGCCTTGTAGCTCAGCCCAGGTGATTCCATCCATTTCTTCCTTTACTCTGACTTCAGAGTGCTTTAGGGGTTTGTTCTCTGACTGAGGGAAAAGGTCTTGGCTGCTTTCTTGGGGAAATGTCTCTTTATAAATAACATGTGCAGCTAGAGACCATTAATTAAAAGCATACCAGCGATATTAACACCTCATTGAGAAATGCCACATCGCAAAGTTCCAAAATTATGAGCAAAGTTCTAATTCCCGAGCCATGTCTGCTATCTTACTCTTTCTAATGTGGACTCTGTAGGAGCAGAATCTCATGCTGTTGCAAAGCTGTGTTCTCATGGGACCACCCATCTCCCGTGCTTCATGTAGTTTGCCAGGGATGCTCACTTGTGTCTTTCACCTCAGATGTAGGCCCCTTTAATCTAGCTAGTCCATGGCCATGGCTTCTAGGACGGGCTTTCCCCATCCAGTCCAGCCATCTTTCCCCCTGGCTCTGATTTCCTGATGGCATCTCTCAGATGGACCCCTCTAGGCAATGCCACCAGCCATCTCTTCCCAAACTCGAAGCAGAACACACCATGTGTCATGTTTGAATGTGTTAGATTAAATGTTTGAACTCAGGACTAGGAATTTCAGGAAGCATGATCACTGCACATATTGTGTAGTCCTGACTGCCTTGGTTCTCTTGCTGGCTTCATCATTATTAGCTGCAAAACATTTCCCGTTGTTGTACCTTGGTGTCCTCATCTGCAGAATGGGCATAATGATGATGGCAGCCACTACATAGAGTTGTTTTCTGGAGTAAAGAGGAAGTTCTTGGAACAGTGCCTGGCATATCATAAGAGCTCTAGTAATGCTGTAGATGGTTGTCATTACTATTATTGTTATTGTTAGTATTTCTGTTATTATGGTTGATGCCCAGTAGATGCATGTTCTAAGTCTCAACAGATCTCAAAGGATGGTGCACATTTTACCCTATTTTTGTCTTTCAGATAAAACATATGTAAACAAAAGCACTCGATTCAGTTAATATTTATTTTTTCCATACTGATCCTATCATCTGGAACTGTCCTTCTTGGCCAATCTAAATCCTTGGGAAAGGGAAGCATCGAGCCACCTTTAGTAAGTGGCAATGAGTGGGAGCCATGTATTCATTCATTCATTTGTGCACACATTTATTCAACACATATTTGTTAAGCCCCACCATGTGCCAGCCCCTTGATGAAACTGATGGGTCATCATTATATTTAATAAATATTTTTGTTCTCATTAAAACCTGTATTTCAAACAAAGGTAATACCTACAACTGCTGACATCTCCTGGCACCTCAGTGTGAGGGAAAGTTTTGAGAGAGATTTTGATGGGGTACTGGGGAAAGCATGAGGGTGTAGGTTGCCTTGGTCCTGGAGACAGCAAAGGATATAGGGCAGCTGGCCAAGAGGGCAGCCCTCAGAGTGACCGGAGGAGTGGAGGGAGGGAGGGAGAAACGAGTTCAACGTGAAGGAGAGGCTGGCCGTAGTGAAGATGGCGTCTGCCATGTTGAGAGTGACCCCGTGGGCTCTGCCCAGCTTGATTTACATGAGGCAGGCCCGTCCCACCACCCACCCGTGTCCTCTAACCACCGCTCCTCTCACCTCCCCTGGATGTCTGTCTTGGAAGGGCTCTTGCAACGAGCCCACCTCTAAGGCATCATTCTGACTCTGTTGCCGGCCTGTCTTCTGGCATCTTTTATAGTGAGAGGCCAAAGGATTTAAGGCTGCCCGGCCCTCAAGGAACCTAGAGACCGACACAAAGCACACGAGTGAGCAGAGGTCACGGTGGGAGAAACAGCCCTACGTGCGCACGGGGACCCTGTGTGGTTGAGGAGAGGAGCAACTGCAGAAGAAACGGGCCGGTGTTGGCCAGAGGGGCCAGAGGATAAAGCAACAGTCATACCTACCGAGAGATTACTGGGTGCCATGCTCTGTTCGAAAATTAATGCACTTACTTTACACATAGTATCGCTAGTGTGTATATGTCAGTCCCAATCTCCCAATTCATCCCACCCACCTCTTTCCCCCTTGGTATCCATACGTTTGTTCTCTACGTCTGTGACTCTGTTTCTGCTAATGAGAACCTACCGTAGAGCACAGGGAACTCTACTCAATGCTCTGTGGTGACCTAAATGGGCAGGAAATCCGTAAAAGAGGGGATATATGTATACACATAGCTGATTCACTTTGCTGTACAGCAGAAACTAACACAACATTGTAAAGCAACTATACTCCAGTAAAAAATTTGAAAAAAAAAAAAAAAGAAAATGACTTGTAGATTAAAATTCTCACAACCACCTGAGGAGGTGCCTTCTCTCACGATCCCCATTTTGAAGATGAAGGAATGAAGGCGCAGAGGACTCAGCTCCATCGTGGATCTGGCCTTGCAGCATGCCTGGGATGTAATTAGGCAAAGAGACAGGGGAGAGCTTTCCAGGAAGGGAGGAGGAAGGGCATGCGGTCTACGTATGGGGTCCCCTTAACTAAACTGGGGGTGCAAGCTGATGTTCGGAGCTGGGACCCATCAGAAGTGCCTCATTAGAGTCCAGCTACCTTAGAAATGTGAAGCCCCTGCTCTTGACCCCACTCGGCACGTTGGCTCCGGGCTTCTGGCAATCCAGGTGGACCCTCAAATGCAAATCGCCAGAAAGATGAATGAGAACTGGCAGCTGTATTTAATTATGCAGCCTTCTGCAATGTGTCTACAACAGACACTTTTCTTACAGAGAGTAATTATTCTTAGCATGCCCATCTGAGTGAGATTATACTTTGGTAATTGGTTTTGAATCCTCGATCCATTTTTATTCGAGCCGTCTTGCTGGAATCCTTTCTATCAATGTTTGTGAGCTGAGGCCCAGGTGCTCCTGCCCCTAAGACACAGCTTGACGGTGATCTTGTTTCTGCCCTTCCTGGAAACCTGAACGGGGAGGGCAGGGAGTCCCCGGGGGGATGCACAGAGTCTGGATTGTGGGATATGCTTGCTTGGCGCTCTCAGACCCTGCTGAGAGGTCTTTATTTTATTCCTTTGCCTCATATTTCTGATTAGAGTCTTAACCGATTGGAACATGGTCATACTTTAGGCGAGGAGGTGACTTCTGCTGTGTCCCACACTGATTGCTCTGCTCACTCTGACCATTTGATTAAAAGCAAAATCATTCACATGAAGCCAGACACTGGTCTACGTGGCTGAATAAAGCACACAAAGTTTACACCCTAGTCAACCACATCCTACTCCAAGTCTCTATACCCACGTCTGTCATAGAAATATAACTGCCGCGTGAAACTCATAAGATGCTGTGAACAGTGCATGTGATGATAATTGGCAAAGTGCTCTTAAATTATATGTTAAATTATAAATGGCAGGCATTGTCACCAGCCTGGCCTGAATTCCAGCAGTGACTCCCGTGTGACCTTTGGCAGGTTGGTTTTCCTTCCTGGACTTCAGCTTCATTGTCTGGAAAATGAAGGGATCGTGTCTGATGATACTCCTGATTAAGTATTTTTGAGAATCTATCTGCATGTTGGGGTCTTTGGCTTGGACAAGAAAATAGAGGACTGGTTCTCAAATTGAGTGTCCATCAGCATCACCTGGCCACGACAGGCCACAATCCTGCTAGATGCCAGCTTCTGGCTCCCATCCTCCAGGGACCCTGTTCCAGTAAGTGTGAAATTGGACCTAGGGATCCTCATACTTTTACAAATGTCCCAAGGGATTAGTCCGCAAGTCATCATTTGGGAACCCCTGCAATAGGGGAAGAATAACAAAGGAGATGCAGGTAAAAGCTTCTTGCGTTGACATCTCCTTTTGGGTTTCTGATTAGCTTCCTTTCTTTAGCTCCATTTCCTTGTGTGGGTCTCATGTGCTTGCCCATATGTGCACACGCACGCCCATTCCCATGCACCATTACAAACAATATGGGTTGAAAAGTTTGTTTTCTGAAAAGCACAATATGCTGGAGTCTTGGCAGAAGGAAAATTGTGTTATGTGCTGGAAGTATCATCATTTGCCATGACTGAGAGCTTATGTCTCGAATGGCTCGAAGTATCGATATTCTGTTTGCAGAATGTGATTATAATCACATGCACACACACACACAGACACATACTTGAGTATGCTCCCACACAATAAATGTGGTAAGAAAAGAGCAAAGAAAGATCTGAAGAACCCGTGCCCTCTTCAGCAGGGAGCAGGGGATGCCAACGTGTCAGTCATTTTCACAAGAAGGGCTTTTGCTTCCTGTTTTCAAAACTAGAAGAAAATGGAAACATAGCGAGGGCTTCTGAGGCAGAAATGTGGTAACGTGGAATGCAGGATGTCTTTGTCCCTGGACTGCTTTCCCTCAGTGATATAAGACCCCTGGTTTTCTGCTCTTCCTTAGTTGCTGGGAATCCATTCATTCCTAAATGAACTTGACAACCTTCATTCACTCCCCACTGAAATGTGTAGGTTCTGCGCAGTGGGACCCAGTTCTGAGCACAGAGCAGAGGCGGTCAACAGCCCCATGTGACTTTTACCTGACTGTCTTTAGAAGAAGTACTGTTCTGCCTATTCAGAAGGAAAGTGTGCGTGAAAGGTAATTTCCTCCTTTTTTTTTTTTTTATAGCAGAAACAATTGCCTTTTGGAGGTAGGGCCCCAGCGCTCTCCTTTGGATGCAGTAGTCATACAATCACCGTTTGCAGATGCACAGTCTCTCATTTTTATTATAATTGTGGCATGTCTTTAATTTGCATGGCTTAATGCACTTAATCCATAATTATAAAATATGCGACTAGCCCTTGGCCTCATCCTGCTCTCCCACCACAGAGGCAGCTTGGTGTTTTTATTAATTTAACTTTATACAAGCTAACAGATTGCCATAAAGGAAAACAGAATTTCTCAACCAGTTCGGCTGATAGCTGTGCTCCGGCAAAGGGCCCTGTGGTACGGGTTGAACAATAACCACCGCTCTCCAGCTCTACTTGCAGCTTCTAATTGAATTTCTATCCCGTGGATATCGCGTTGCAACTATTCATCTATCTGTTCCACTAAGTCTTCCGATATTAAACAAGTTCTTGCAGGTTATTATTGTAATACAAATACTGTTAGACAGTTGATTTGCATTAAAAATTCACTGCCGTGGTGACATGAACACAGTGATGGGAGTTTGTCCTGAACAAGGCCATGCAAAGAAATTACATTAATAGGGGTGAGAATGCCGTGTGCTTATCTTGTTTGCTTCCTTCACACCCTCCTTCTTTGTTTGAGAGAGAGGATTTGGTCATGATGACAAATTCCGATAAATGACAAAATACCAGGCATTTTCATATAGTCCTTGGTTTGGCCGTAGGTAGCTGCCATTCTGATCTGCCACCGAGAGGCACGTACATTCCGCTGAGTTTCTCTTTACCTCCGTTTCCCTTTGCTATCTCGTCTCTAGCACACATTGCTGTTTTGGTCAGCGTTGGGAATATCTGCCACTGAGGGCTATTCTGTTATGAGAAACATGTTAAAGGTCTTATTGCCCCCTGGATTGTGTATACTGGTCCCTTTCGAATATTCATCACCTATAATTTTTGATTTTTGTAGACTGGCTAGTTCACCAAAGTTTTGGGGCATCAAAACTGTGGAGACCTTCTGAAAACTCCCAAGAGGTAGTTTTCTTAATAAATGAAAGCCAACCTTATATGTAATTGGGATGGGTGAAATTAGGAGTGGCTACGTCTATGCCAGCTCTGAAGGTGTCATAACGGAGGGCAACTGCTATCCTGCCTACTGTTCCTTTAGGTTGTAAGCTAACCTCAAGTCTACCTAGCCGTGTTCCTTCCCACGTCCCTGGCTTACAACTCTCCTCCTCATCATGTCCTTTAATAACCTCTGTGATGATTTCTCCATTCATATCAGAAGATACCTTCAATACTCTGACTTCATCATCTGAGCTCTCTTTTTCAGCCACCCAGCAGCATTACCAAATCTTGGTCCTCATCATCGTTTGGAACTGCCTTACTTATAATAATATGAACCCTGAAATTCCCCTCTCTGACCACATTCTCTTCTTTCTCCAATTTCCTCACACTCTTATGTCTGCTGAATTTGAGTTTTTGTTTGAGTACATGATGTCTTCCGTTTTCTTGATTCCTCCTTAACCTTAAGCCCTCAAGTCACATGTCTTATCATCCTTAAAAGACTGTCCTCTTCAAAGGCAAGAATCAAGCTTTCTACATACACAGTGTTTTGCTTGGAATAGATGCTCGATGAATGTTTGCCAATAGGTAGATTTTTTTTCAAGTCATGAGTGTTTGACCAATCAAGAAAATTATACCCTGTCTTCTATTTTGGGATGTGCATTGGGTCAAGGATGCCATCTTGGCAGATAAACCATTATTTGTGCTTTGCTTTCACAATAGTGATTTACGTGAACAGTCAATCTTGCATTTAAGTCCTGGCTCTGCCACTAAATAGCAGTGTGACCTTGGGCAAGTTACTCCTCTTAACTTCAACTTTCCCATCTTCAAAACGGGGCATGATGATAGGGTCCACCTTATAAATTAATTGTGATAATTCCATTAATAAATGTTTGTAAAGTGGTTAGCATAGTTCCTGGAACTTAGTAAACTCTTTAAAATGTGATCATTATTATTAATTAGAAGTCATTGACCTGCTAAAGTTTCAAATCAGTGTTTGCCTCCAGTGAACCTCTGAAATTTCAGGTTCAGCTCTGAAGTGTTGAAGACATTTGAGTCTGTAAATTGTGGCTAAGACCCAGCTGCTCTAATGCAGTTCCTAGTTAGTTATTGTCACTGGCCTGCCTGCGTCCATGAAAAAATAGATGGTCTCATGAGCTCAATGGTGCATATTAGAAATGTTTCTAAATTGTAAAACCTGCATGCCTGTCTGATTAAGTTCCAGGCTGATGGTCAATGCAGAGCTTCAGAATGGACATAATTATTAGTGTTTTTGAATCTCTAGACACCATATCACTGATGGGAAAGCTTTAGAATGGCTAAATAGTCTCACGTGGCAGAAGGAAACTGGCTGTTTTTCACCTAACACTGCCAAACATAAGCCCACAGGCTCCTCAAGTTTATTTGGGAGTTTTCGAGCCATGTCTTTTTTTCTAGTTAGTATTACTCCATGCATCATGGTCAAATGCCAGTAAGTAGCAAATCATATTGCTCACCTTGGCATGGTTGTTAAACCTGATACTTCTTTTTTTTAAATTTTTGAATTTTATTTATGTTTTTATAGAGCAGGTTCTTATTAGTTATCCATTTTATACATATTAGTGTATATATGTCAATCTCAGTCTCCCAGTTCATCACACCACCACCCCTGCACCTCACCGCTTCCTGCCTTGGCGTCCATACGTTTGTTCTCTACATCTGTGTCTCAATTTCTGCCCTGCAAACCGGTTCATCTGTACCATTTTTCTAGGTTCCACATATATGCGTTAATATACGATATTTGTTTTTCTCTTTCTGACTACTTCACTCTGTATGACAGTCTCTAGATTCATCCACGTCTCTACAAATGACCCAATTTCGTTCCTTTTTATGGCTAAGTAATATTCCACTGTGTATATGTACCACACCTTCTTTATCCATTCATCTGTCGATGGACATTTAGGTTGCTTCCATGACCTGGCTATTGTTAATAGTACTGCAATGAACATTAGGTTGCATGTGCCTTTTTGAATTATGGTTTTCTCTGGGTATATGCCCAGTAGTGGGACTGCTGGGTCATATGGTAATTCTATTTTTAGTTTTTTAAGGAACCTCCATACTGTTCTCCATAGTGGCTGTATCAATTTACATTCCCACTAACAGTGCAAGAGGGTTCCCTTTTCTCCGCACCCTCTCCAGCATTTGTTGTTTGTAGATTTTCTGATGATGCCCATTCTAACTGGTGTGAGGTGATACCTCATTGTAGTTTTGATTTGCATTTCTCTACTAATTAGTGATGTTGAACAGCTTTTCATGTGCTTCTTGTCCACCTGTATGTCTTCTTTAGAGAAATGTGTATTTAGGTCTTCTGCCCATTTTTGGATTGGGTTGTTTGTTTTTTTTAATATTGAGCTGCATGAGCTGTTTATATATTTTGGAGATTAATCCTTTGTCCGTTGATTCATTTGCAAATATTTCTCCCATTCTGAGGGTTGTCTTTTCATCCTGTTTGTAGTTTCCTTTGCTTTGCAAAAGCTTTTAAGTTTCATTAGGTCCCATTTGTTTATTTCTGTTTTTATTTCCATTACTCTAGGAGGTAATGATCTTGCATAAAAGATCTTGCTGTGATTTATGTCAAAGAATGTTCTTCCTATGTATTCCTCTAAGAGTTTTATAGTGTCCAGTCTTACATTTAGGTCTCAAATCCATTTTGAGTTTATTTTTGTGTATGGTATTAGGGAGTGTTCTAATTTAATTCTTTTACATGTGGCTGTCCAGTTTTCCCAACACTACTTGTTGAAGAGACTGTCTTTTCTCCATTTTATATCCTTGCCTCCTTTGTCATAGATTAGTTGACCATAGGTGCGTGGCTTTATCTCTGGGCTTTCTATCCTGTTCCATTGATCTATGTTTCTGTTTTTGTGACAGTACCATATTGTCTTGATTACTGTAGCTTTGTAGTATAGTCTGAAGTCAGGGAGTCTGATTCCTTCAGCTCCATTTTTTTCCCTCAAGACTGCTTTGGCTATTCGGGGTCTTTTGTGTCTCCATACAAATTTTAAGATTTTTTGTTCTAGTTCTGTAAAAAATGCCATTGGTAATTTGATAGGGATTGCATTGAATCTGTAGATTGCTTTGGGTAGTATAGTCATTTTCACAATATTTATTCTTCCAATCCAAGAACATGGTATATCTCTCCATCTGTTTGTATCATCTTTAATTTCTTTCATCAGTGTCTTATAGTTTTGTGCATACAGGTCTTTTGTCTCCCTAGGTAGGTTTATTCCTAGGTATTTTATTCTTTTTGTTGCAATGGTAAATGGGAGTGTTTCCCTAATTTCTCTTTCAGATTTTTCATCATTAGTGTATAGGAATACAAGAGATTTCTGTGTATTAATTTTGTATTCTGCAACTTTACCAAATTCATTGATTGTCTATAGAATCATAGAGAAGACAATAGAGAAATGTCTGTTTAGGTCTTCTGCCCATTTTTGGATTGGGTTGTTTGTTTTTTTAATATTGATCTGCATGAGCTGTTTATATATTTTGGTGATTAATCCTTTGTCCATTGATTCATTTGCAAATATTTTCTCCCATTCTGAGGCTTGTGTTTTCGTCCTGTTTGTAGTTTCCTTTGCTTTGCAAAAGTTTTTAAGTTTCATTAGGTTCCATTTGTTTATTTTAGTTTTCATTTCAGTTATTGTATTGTTCATCTCTGTTTGTTTTTTCTTTAATTCTTCTAGGTCTTTGTTAAACTTTTCTTGCAAATCTCGTTCTTCGCCTCCATTCTTTTTCCGAGGTCCTGGATCATCTTCACTATCATTATTCTGAATTCTTTTTCTGGAAGGTTACCTATTTCCACTTAATTTAGTTGTTTTTCTGGGGTTTTATCTTGTTCCTTCATCTGGTACATAGCCCTCTGCCTTTTCATCTTGTCTATCTTTCTGTGAATGTGGTTTTTGTTCCACAGGCTGCAGGATTGTAGTTCTTCTTGCTTCTGCTGTCTGCCCTCTTGGTGGATGAGGCTATCTAAGAGGCTTGTGCAAGCTTCCTGATGGGAGGGACTGGTGGTGGGTAGAGCTGGGTGTTGCTCTGGTGGGCAGAGCTCAATAAAACTTTAATCCGCTTGTCTGCTGATGGGTGGAACTGAGTTCCCTCCCTGTTGGTTGTTTGCCCTGAGGCGACTCAACACTGGAGCCTACCTGGGCTCTTTGGTAGGGCTAATGGCAGACTCTGGGAGGTCTCACTCCAAAGAGTACTTCCCGGAACTTCTGCTGCCAGTGTCCTTGTCCTCATGGTGAGACACAGCCACACCCCGCCTTTGGAGGAGACCCTCCAACACTAGCAGATAAGACCTGACATTTCTTAAGAAAAACAGCAAAGCCTGCTGACCAAGGGGGACTGGACTTCAACTGCCATAAGTCACTAAGGGCAGGAAGCATTCCAGAAAGGCATTGGATTCTAAGGTTTGTAGTCATCTCCTATTATAACCAGTTTGTCCTGGATAACGTTATCATCAGATGTTAATTACTTGCTTTGATTTTTCTGGCTATTGGAGAGTGGTGCTTGTTTTCATAAGGTTATCCTTTCTCTTTGGGTTTCTGCATTTTCTTGCAGCTAACTAACAAAGGAAGTCAGGTTTCAAAGTACTTTATAGTTATGCACCCTTCAAATTCATCTGTAGAGACATAGAAATTGTATGTCAATCAAAGATCTGTTTCTGTGAGCACGATACCAGAGACCCCAGAAGACCTTCAGATCCTTTTGCAAAATAATAATATCTCAGTTTGATATAAAAGAAAGAGCCTGAGTTGGAGGTTAGGAGGCTTGGATAGAGCTTTTCATGGCTCTGACCCTCACTGACTGTAGAATGAAAAGGACACCTTCTCCACATGCCACACAATCTGCATGGTGGTTGAGTGCTGGCATATAACATGCACACCACACCCTGGTCCAGGTCTAGCTGTTCTAATCATAACATCTAATATTTCTCAGTAACCCTAACCTCTGCTTGAGCTAGTCCACTCCCCCACCATCCAGCATGCCCTGTAGTTTCCCACATTATTGTTGACACTAAAATATCTCTCTCCTCATTCCTTTCTTCGTCTTTTTCGCTTTCTCCATCTTTCAATGCCCAGCCACACTTCTTTCCAAACTACAGTGATCTATGTGACCTTGGACAATCTTATTGATCCCTCAGAACCTATTTCCTCATCTGTAAAATGGAAGCAATCTTATCATACCTTTCATGAGGATTAAGTAAGTCAGTAGTCAGTGCACAGGCATTTGACCCATAAAGATGTTCAATATATATAATTTCCCACCACTATTAATTTAGCTTATTGTTGTTTATTCCTTCAAGCCTTGTGTGTAGGGACCTGGGCTGGGCACTGGGGATAAATAAGTTAGAAGCTGGCCACAGTTTCCAGGGGCTCAGGATCAAATAAAGAAAGGTGTACACAAATAATTTCAAGGCAAGGCCTTATAAAGGAATGCCACATGAGGGACAGAAAACAGGCTAAGAGAGGAAAGGAAGGCTAATTATACAGGGAGATAGGAAGAAAATCTCCTGGGAAGGAATCAGATACTACACAGGATGTCCTTGCTCTATCGTTATGTACAATTTTCCAGTTTCAAAACGTAATTGTGTCATTCACATTATGACTTTGAGAGTCTTCTGTCACCTCTGTGTTATAAAGTTAGTCTTCTTAAAAAGAGGTCTCTTTGGTAATAACATTTATATTTTAAAAAATGTTTACTTGTGTATGCATATATAATTACCATTTTTCAAAAAGGACTTCAGGTGACTTGACAGTATCTTGGAGAAATTTCTCCCTTCCACTGAATAGGCTCACAGCCTGCCTAGCGGAGTGCAGACTGGGTCCACTCTCTCCCTTGACACAATGTCCTGAATCTGCCCAGCACTCTACAGAGACCCTGGGCAAGGTCAAGGAGTGGAAACATCTAGAAAAGAGTGTTGAAGTCCAGTGACTTTCACCTGCCACCTCTCTCTGGGGATGGTAATGGTTGTGGTGGTAAATCTGGGCAATGCCAGGTCACTTGAGGCAGGTGAGGGGTCCACAGCTCAAATCCTTCTCCCCAGGGCCCAAGCCACCCTGGATTCACTTCCTCATACTTTCATCTCTACTTTTAAATAATTATATATCACCTCCCCAGCCAGGCTGTAAGTTCCTGGAAGGACAGCAAGCCTGCATGCTCTTCTCCTTACATTCTTTGTAGCCCAACCTCATTATTAGATACTTAATGACACGTGTGTCCTAAATGAACCAATGGCTGAGATAAAAGGTGGTGGGAATTGTAAAAGACCTTTGAGACTTACCAACACATGCTGTCATTATCTTTTTCTTACGGCCACCCAGAGCACAAGTATCAGAGAGCAAAGTTTTTTTTTTTTTTTAATCAGAAAATTCATTTAAGATTAATACATTTATTTATTTATTTATTAGCGCCTTTAATTATTATTTATTTTTTTATTTATTTATTTTTTGGGCTGTGTTGGGTCTTCGTTTCTGTGCGAGGGCTTCCTCTAGCTGCGGCAAGCGGGGGCCACTCTTCATCGCGGTGCGCGGGCCTCTCACTATCGCGGCCTCTCTTGTTGCGGAGCACAGGTTCCAGACGTGCGGGCTCAGCAGTTGTGGCTCACGGGCCCAGTTGCTCCGCGGCATGTGGGATCTTCCCAGACCAGGCCTCGAACCCGTGCCCCCTGCATTAGCAGGCAGATTCTGAACCACTGCGCCACCAGGGAAGCCCGAGACAGCAAAGTTTATCTTCCTTCCCTGAGCACTCCTTTTCTCTGTGGGACCTCTCGTCCTCCCCTTTGGCTGCTGTGTGCTCTCTACCTTTCCTTTCCTCTGTCAAAATCTGCTAGCTGGTATTGAGTTTATCACTGTAGTCTGCCTTTCAGGGATACATGCCTTTGATGCCTAATTACAGGATTAAAGCCTTTGCTTTGTGTTAAAAGAACTGTCAGAGCAGGTGGGATAAGCACTTTGGAGTCAGGGGCTTCCTCATACCGGGGACGCCTATCCCATTGGTTGTCGCCTCTTCCACCAATGCCTCTAACAACCTTCCCCCTTCTACCGCCGCCCCCCACCCACTGTGGGGAGAAGGCCTTGCTCCAAAACATTTTTAAGCACATTCTCCAACCCCTTATTAGAAATCCTGCTTTCCCCCAGCCTGGCCTCCCTGCTTTGCTCTGTAATATTATAGTGCAGATAAGCAGGGAGGTGGCTCATATTGACGGGGTCATTACTAAGCAGATCTCCCATTACATGCTATCCATTTTACAGTGGGAATGTCAGGATGTGAGCCACAGTTGTATTTCAAAACCATGTGTTTGTCACTCTCCATACAGGGGAGAAAGAGATTAATATTCTAAAATTCCTGACATGGTTCTGTGTATCTGACTTGTTAAAATATATAATCTCTGTAGTCTGAGGGATAATGCCTTGAAGTTGAAACTGTGATTATTTATTTGCTCCAACTTCAGCATCATTTATGCAGCAAAGAATGAAAAAAGAGTTACACTTCTTAATCACATCACTAAAGCCATTTTTAATGCAGATTTAAAAGGATAGCTGCTAGTTTACTGGTCCCCCCTGATCATTACAAACACACAGAGCTTTAGCAACTGTACCGTAGCTGTGTGCAGAGTACAAAAGTGATTTGAATGTGGGTGGGTGCATATAGATTGTAGTTTAATCTGCGGAAATATTTCTACTCATCAATTGCTGTAGCGTTGTGGTATGTAAATTGTCCCCTTTTAAACCAAAATGACCTGCCTATTTGTGAACTCCAGCTCTGTGCTTTGCTGGGGGAAAGAAGTGGGAAGAAACATGTTAAAAATGCAGAGAGCAGTACTTTGTAATCAGAGTATTAACGTTTTGATTGAATTGATGGAGCATTTAAATGGAAATATTCAGTTGCAAAGACCAAGCTTGGGAGGGAACCTATAACATGCAGACAGAGTCTGAGCCTTTTTGCTTGATTAAAGAGAGTTCTTTTAATAGAAAAAAAACTAACAAACTAAAGAACTTCATATTAAGAATGGAAGGGTGGGCAGTGTTCACTTTTTCAATTGCTTATATTTAAATATAGATAAGTACACACATTGACAGCTATAAAGGCAGACGCTTTGCTCTACTGAAGCAGGGTGTCATAGTTTTTAAAAAAATTTTTTTTATTGTGGTAAAAGTCACATAATATAAAACATACTATTTTAACCATATTTAACTGTACAGTTCAGTGGTACTACGTACATTCACAT